>NC_042632.1:6823897-7135173 GCF_901001135.1 Rhinatrema bivittatum
GAGAGAAAAACCGGCCCGATCCCATACCATTGTAGGACATAAAAAAGAAAAGGCCATTCACACGGTCGAAAGCCTTTTCCGCGTCCAGTGATATAGCAACGGACGGCTCAGATGCAGAAAATTGAAGATTGCTTAAGTGTAAAAACAGGCGGGAGTTATTGGTAATAAGACGGCCTTTAATGAAGCCTGATTGATCTGGGTGGATAAGTATCGGCATAAGATGTGATAGCCGAGTAGCTAAGATTTTAGCGAAAATTTTGTAATCTGTGTTAAGGAGCGAGATTGGCCGATAATTAGAGGGAAGGGAGTCATCTCTACCTGGCTTAGGAAGGACCACTACACAAGCTTCAGTGAACTCAGAGGAAGACAATGGATTAGCCAATAGGGAGGAGAAAAAAGTTTGTAGATGCAGACATAACGATCTATGAAAAGCTTGAAAAAATTCTGATGTGAAGCCATCCGGTCCCGGGGCTTTCCCAGATTGTAGAGATGATATAGCAGCTGAGATTTCCGCCGACGAGATAGGAGCATCCAGTTGCGTTCTCTGATCATCCGTCAGCATGGAATGAGGCAAAGAAGACAAGAAGTCCTGTAATTGGGTAGTAGAAGGAGAGACCTCACTTTGATAGAGGTGTGCGTAAAAGTCGCGGAAAGTTTGTAGAATATCCTTGTCCGAAGTCAGGATTTGCTTAGTTGGAGACTGGATTTTCACAATTTTCTTTTTTTCCGCCCTTTTCTTCAACAATGAGGAGAGAAGCCTACCACATTTATTGTTCTCAGCGTAGTATCTCGCCTTGTTTTGAAAAAGCAAAGCTCCACTCGATCACTCAAAGCCTGATTGTAAAGGAATCTAGCCTTCAGCAGTGGGGTCAACGTTCGTGGAGACGGATTCTGGATATGCATGCGTTCTAGTCTTCCCACTTCCTGCTGTAATTGAGAAAGTTGAGCTTTGTATAGCTTGTTTTTGTGTATAGAATAACTGATGACTTCACCCCTGATAGTGGCTTTAAAGGCCGCCCACACTGTGGGCATTGGCATCTCAGGAGAGACATTGAGAAGAAAAAACTCTTCAATTTTGGTAGTGAGTGTAGACAGAAATGTAGAATCTGAAAGCAGAGACGAGTTGAAACGCCATTGACGATCTGTCTGAATCGGCGTCTGGAAGTCACAAGTGAGAGTAACTGCAGCGTGATCGGATATTAAGATGGGATGGATTTTCGCAGCGCGAACCTTGGGAATCAAAGCATGTGATGTCAGAAAAAAGTCTATCCTTGAATAGGACATATGGGGACTGGAATAAAACGTGTAATCTAACGTAGAGGGGTTGATAAGTCGCCATGGGTCGGAGAGTCCATAAGTATGCATTACATGCTGTAAGGTCTGAGTAGATCTCGAGATGGAGGGTTTAGCCTTAGTACGTCTATCTAGTATAGCATCCATAGGTTGGTTAAAATCTCCACCCACTATGTAAGGCGCAGGATCTAATAATAAGAGTTGTGCAAACACTGTTTGAAAAAAATCCGGGTCGTCTTGATTTGGGGCGTATATATTAAGGATCGTAAATTTCTCATTCTGTAATAGTATCTGTATTAAGTTCCAACGCCCTTCAGCATCCGCAGCTTGATGGAGAATTTGAGCCCCTAGATTTTTGTGGATCAAGATGGCCGTACCCCTTTTTTTTTTTAGTGGCCAGACTAAAAAGGACTTGACCTACCCACTGTTGCTGCAGTTTAGCTGATTCCACAGAATTCAGATGAGTCTCTTGAATTAGGGCAATGTCTGTATGAAGAGACTGCAAATAAGTAAGGATTTTTTTCCGTTTCACCTGGTTCGTGGAACCATTGACGTTTAGCGATGCTATATTAAAGCTGGATATTTTAGACGCCATGAGGAAGCAGCCTGCCCTGGTGGATCTCACATCCACCAGGGCAGCTGCCTATCCCTTCTTATTCCAGTAGGCAAAACAGAGGGCATTCCAGAGAAAAAAGAAAAAGGAGAGAGAAGTAAAAATAAGACAACCCATAGAGGAGTATAGCCTCTATACATTCCAGTAGAGTGTAGATGCTTAAAATAGAGCGTAGTAAAAAAGGTATTAGTGATGCGCCCAGCAGTAATCACTGAGGGCAACGCTAGGAATGATGAGCCTCTAGGTGGACAAATGGCACCGTGGCCTCCGCAGCCCGTAGAATCTGCGCTGATGGTCCAGTTCGCTAATACAGAGCTTAAAAATGATACTCATAAACCAAAAAGATTATAGAAGTCCTTCTTTAAGAGCCAGTCCTTAGAATGAATGGTTCTTTTACCATTGATATTATGAGAGTCAAAACAATACGAATACCTGTCGTAGCAGGAAAAATTGGAACCGCCAGTTCTGATGTATATGAACCCCTCGTCAAGTCCTCTCGTTTGTTAGAGAGGATATAAAAAATGAAAACGTGAGGGCAGGATAACACCATCCTACAACTTGTTAGTGTGCAGAGAAAAAAAAAAAAAAGCGTCTCCCTGAAGAGTACGCAAAGCCCAATTAGGGCCTAGGCCAGCCGGCGAGCCAGAGAGTTAATAATCAACAATATGACTTAGATCCTTTCAGGTGATCATGCCAGCCGATTCCTCCTGCTGGGAAAGAAATTGTTCGGCTTCAGCCGTCGTATGAAAAAGCTTTGTTTGGTTATTAAAAGTTACCTTTAGCTGCGCCGGATAAAGGATCCCATACTTCGCTCCCAACGCTTGCAATCTGGGTCTCATGGATAGGAAGGCTTTGCGCCGTTCCGCCATCGTCTTAGCGAGATCAGGAACAAAAAGCACTGAATTACCTTGAAAGGTAAGAGGAGCTTTAGCGCGAGCAGTGGTGAGGATAGCCAAGGCATGTGGGAATCGCAATGTTTTAAAGATGATTGGCCTGGGGAATCTAGAGTTTCGTGGAGACCAAGAGGGAACTCGATGCGCGCGTTCGATTTCAAAAGGTTGCTCAAATGTGACATGCAATAGCGCTGGTATGCACGTCTGGAGAAAAGCGATCATATCCGTGCCCTCAGAGCCCTCAGGAATCCCCAAAATGCGCACATTGCTGCGTCGATTCTGGTTAGCCAAGTCCTCAAGGTCTTGCTGTAATTTTTCAACGTCCTTTAAGACGCGTGGTAATGGCGCCGTGGTGACCAGCAAGGTAGTTGTTTGCGACTCCAGGTCATCCAATTTCAACTGAAAGGATCCCAGTTGAGTAGTTACTGCTTGTAAGTCTGATCGAATTGCCGCCGTGGCGTCGATATTAAGTTGAATCATGTCCTTTAGCTGCTTAAGTTCTGCTAGAACTAATTCGGCAGACGCCATTGCTTTCGTGGTTGGGGCCTTGTCGGGCGTCGGCTGGTCTTGCTTAGCCCTTTTTGTTCCCGTGCCAGCCGCAAACGCCGCTTCTATTTTGCCCGTTTTCGCTGCAGCCATCTCTGGGGAGCAATAGCACACCAAAATTCCAATGCGAGGGGTCCAAAAAAAAGACTCTGTATAGCAAAAGCTTAGGAGGCTTGTCGGAGCGGGGAAGTCAGGCGGCCATCTTGTCTCAGCGCTAGAGCGCCCCCCCCCCCCCCCATTTCTTATATTCTTAAGTTTGTAGTTAAATTGGATTTCCAGACTTTGCACTTAATCATTTGGTTATAAGGTAGTACCTTTCGGAGAGGACAGGAATAGTAAGAGCTGTCCTTAGCGAATTAGCCAGAGGATTTCTTATTTGGAGGGGTTGAGTTTGTGGTTATGGGAGCCATTGGGCTACAGTTGTAAGACAGAGATTAAGGTTAGCAATGGATGAGGTTTAATCTGAGCCTACTTCAATGCAGAGTTGATGTAGTCAGCAAAAAAGTGACAATATTGAGGGACTGGATGAGGTTACAGATTGAATAAATGTAAATGTTGGAAAGAATGGAGAATAGCACTGAACCCTGAGGTGCACCACGGGTGAGGTCTATGAGTGAGACAATTTATTGGCCCATGATACAAATTGAGTCCTTTTTCCCAGGAAAGATTCAGATCATTGGAAGGCTGTGTCTTCAATGCTAATATCACTTAAGCATTGGACTGAACCAAATCACAGTGAACTTAGAAGATGTGGTAGGCCTGATTGACAAACTGAAGAGTAGTAAATCACCTGGACCAGATGGTATACACCCGAGGGTTCTGAAGGAACTAAAAAATGAAATTTCAGATCTATTAGTAAACATTTGTAACCTATCATTAAAATCATCCATTGTACCTGAAGACTGGATGGTGGCTAATGTAACCCCAATATTTAAAAAGGGCTCCAGGGGCGATCCAGGAAGACCAGTTAGCCTGACTTCAGTGCCAGGAAAAATAGTGGAAAGTGTTCTAAAGATCATGCCACTCGAAATAAGACTACAGAGAGATTTGAAATTATTCAAAACCAATCTGAAAACCTGGCTTTTTAAGCAAACATTTTATAAAGAGAAGGAGAAAAATAGTTGATAAGGATGCACCAATCTAGAAGTTATTAGTAACCTACAAAAGCATATCAGTGTTAAAATCAAACCGCCTATTTTGTTCCTAACAATCAGGATTAACTTACACACTTAGTTTATGATTTTAAATTGTTACCGTACTATGATGGCACATGATTAATTTGTAATCTATACCACCCATATTTCTCTCTATTGTGCCCCCCTGTAAACCGTTGTGATGGATATTTAACTTGACGGTATAGAAAAGTTTTTAAATGAAAATATAGAAAGATATGGTTTAATGGAACAAAGTAAGCATGGCTTTACCCAAGGCAAGTCTTGCCTCACAAATCTGCTTCACTTTTTTGAAGGGGTTAATAAACATGCAGATAAAGGTGAACCGGTAGATGTAGTGTATTTGGATTTTCAGAAGGCATTTGCCAAAGCTCCTCATGATTCGCTTCTAGGAAAAGTAAAAAGTCATGGGATAGGTGGCGATGTCCTTTCGTGGATTACAAACTGGTTAAAAGACAGGAAACAGAGAGTAGGATTAAATGGACAATTTTCTCACTGGTGGGGCTGGGCAGTGGAGTGCCTCAGAGATCTGTACTTGTACCGTGCTTTTCAATATATTTATAAATGATCTGGAAAGGAATACGACGAGTGTGGTAATCAAATTTGCAGATGATACTATAAAATTATTCAGAGTAGTTAAATCACAAGCAGATTGTGATAAATTGCAGGAGTACTTTGTGAAACTAGAAAATTGGGCATCCAAATGGCAGATGAAATTTAATGTGGATAAGTGCAAGGTTATGCATATAGGGCAAAATAACCCATGCTATATGCTTTTCAATATATATATAAATGATCTGGAAAGGAATACGACGAGTGTGGTAATCAAATTTGCAGATGATACTATAAAATTATTCAGAGTAGTTAAATCACAAGCAGATTGTGATAAATTGCAGGAGTACTTTGTGAAACTAGAAAATTGGGCATCCAAATGGCAGATGAAATTTAATGTGGACAAGTGCAAGGTGTTGCACATAGGGAAAAATAACCCTTGCTGTAGTTACACGATGTTAGGTTCCATATTAGGAGCTACCACCCAGGAAAAAGATCTAGGCATCATAGTGGATAATACTTTAAAATCGTCGGCTCAGTGTGCTGCAGCAGTCAAAAAAGCAAATAGAATGTTAGGAATTATTAGGAAGGGAATGGTTAATAGAACGGAAAATGTCATAATGCCTCTGTATCGCTCCATGGTGAGACCGCACCTTGAATACTGTGTACAATTCTGGTCGCCACATCTCAAAAAAGATATAGTTGCGATGGAGACGGTACAGAGAAGGGCAACCAAAATGATAAAGGGGATGGAACAGCTCCCCTATGAGGAAAGGCTGAAGAGGTTAGGGCTGTTCAGCTTGGAGAAGAGACGGCTGAGGGGGGATATGATAGAGGTCTTTAAGATCATGAGAGGTCTTGAACGAGTAGATGTGACTCGGTTATTTACACTTTCGAATAATAGAAGGACTAGGGGGCATTCCATGAAGTTGGCAAGTAACACATTTAGGACTAATCGGAGAAAATTCTTTTTCACTCAGCGCACGATAAAGCTCTGGAATTTGTTGCCAGAGAAGGTAGTTGGTGCAGTTGGTGTGGCTGGGTTCAAAAAAGGTTTGGATAAGTTCTTGGAGGAGAAGTCCATTAATGGCTATTAATCAATTATACTTAGGGAATAGCCACTGCTATTAATTGCATCAGTAGCATGGGTTCTTCTTAGTGTTTGGGTAATTGCCAGGTTCTTGTGGCCTGGTTTTTGGCCTCTGTTGGAAACAGGATGCTGGGCTTGATGGACCCTTGGTCTGTCCCAGCATGGCAATTTCTTATGTTCTTATGTTCATGTTAGGTTCCATATTAGGAGCTACCACCCAGGAAAGAGATCTAGGCGTCAAAGTGGATAATACATTGAAATCGTCTGTTCAGTGTGCTGCGGCAGTCAAAAAAGCAAACAGAATGTTAGGAATTATTAGAAAGGGAATGGTGAATAAAATGGAAAAAGTCATAATGCCTCTGTATCGCTCCATGGTGTGACCACACCTTGAATACTGTGTACAATTCTGGTTGCTGCATCTCATAAGATATAGTTGCAATGGAGAAGGTACAGAGAAGGGCGACCAAAATGATAAAGGGGATGGAACAGCTTCCCTATGAGGAAAGACTAAAGAGGTTAGGACTGTTCAGCTTGGAAAAGAGATGGCTGAGGGGGGATATGATAGAGGTGTTTAAAATCATGAGAGGTCTAGAACGAGTAAATGTGAATCGGTTATTTACTCTTTCGGATAATAGACTAGGGGGCACTCCATGAAGTTAGCATGTAGCACATTTAAAACTAATCGGAGAAAGTTCTTTTTCACTCAACGCACAATTAAACTCTGGAATTTGTTGCCAGGGGTTGTGGTTAGTGCAGTTCGTGTAGCTGGGTTTAAAAAAGGTTTGGATAAGTTCTTGGAGGAGAGGTCTATTACCTGCTATTAATCAAGTTGACTTAGAAAATAGCCACTGCTATTACTAGCTTCAGTGGCATGGGATAGACTTAGTTTTTGGGTACTTACAAGGTTCTTATAGCCTGGATTGGCCACTGCTGGAAACAGGATGCTGGGCTTGATGGAACCTTGGTCTGACCCAGTATGGCATGTTCTTATGGTCATTGTAATAGGAGTTGGTGGTTGATTGTGTCAAAGACAGTGGAGAGATCTAGTAGGAGTTAGGAAGGAATCACTATTTTGGTTGGTATGTGGGTACTCTTAAAACTAAAAGTACAGATTATGTTCCATGACCTTTTTGATCCTAGAATGAAAGATGTTGCCGATTTCTAGTAACAACAAATCGGTAAATGCAGTAAGGTTTAATGAGTCCCAAACAAAATGAAGTTAGTTGTAGAATATACTTTTTATTGGCGGCAACTCCATTGCTTAAAAGGGCACAGTTCCTTAAAAGGGCATATGTCCCTCCCGATGCAGCCACGTTTGGCGAAACACGGGTCCGTGTCGGGGGACCCTGTCTAAAACTGTGCCCTTTTAAGCAATGGAGTTGCCGCCAATAAAAAGTATATTCTACAACTAACTTCATTTTGTTTGGGACTCATTAAACCTTACTGCATTTACCGATTTGTTGTTACTGAATGCTTGAAGTGCAGTTTCTTGCTCCTGCATTTGTTTTGTGGATTTCGCCGCTTTCTAGTAAGTCATAGAGTTGGAAGCAGACAACATTTTCCATTAGTTTAGAAAGAAAGGTCAGGCTAGAGTTTGGATAGTGGTGGTCAATTGCTTTTGAATTGGAGCCTAATTTCTTCAAGATGGGTTTGATTTTGGCCTTTTTTGTTGGGGAGGCAAGGAGCTTAGGATAGCTTCACATGTGCTATGATGGTTAGCTGGGGACTAAATTGTGTCTTCAGTCGTAGATGTATTTAGGAGATGTCTGATCTAATGGGCTGTTGCTTTGGCTAATTCTCTGAAGAATATTTTCATTCTCTTTGGGGGAGACTGTTCTGAATTTGGACAGAAGGATGCAGTGAGAAGCAAGTTGTACTGTTTTGACTGGGGTAGTGGGAGGTGTAACATTGTTTGAAAGAGTGGCATATGAAGAAGGTAGTCATTTAAGCTTGGCTGAGTATGGGAGAAAGGGAAGTACTTAAGGAGATGGATATATTTTATTACATCCATTAAGAATCCTGCAGAGTCTTCAGCTTAAGTATGGTCTGTCATTGTGATAGGTGTTAGCTGAGTTTGATTTGAGATTGGAAAGTTGGCCTGCACTAGGTAGTGATCTGACCAAGAAACAGATTCGATTGGACCTGTACTCACACTGAAGGAGTGGATTATCAGATCCAGAGCATGACCAGCCTTATGGGTGGGAACTGAGTGAGGCCAAGATCTTCCATGTTTCATTGAAAGCTAATGATGTTGTCTTTGGGATAAGCATCAGCATGGTAGTTCATATCTCCTAAGTCTGTAGTGATTGCAAAGTCACATTTAAGTTTGGAGACTTAAAGGAGTAGGGTTGACACCAGCTCTAATATACTGGTTGGCAGTAAATTAGGGCTACTGTCTGTCAAAAAAGCAAATAGAATGTTGGATATTAATAAGGAAAAGAATGGAAACTAAAACAGAAGATGATATGCCTCTATCGATCCATAGTGCAACTGCACCTGGAGTATTGTGTACAGTTGGGGCATCCCACTTTCAGAAAGATATGGCAGAAAGTGCAGAGAAGGGGGAATAAAATGATAAAGGGGATAGAACTGCTCCCCTATGAAGAAAAACTATAAATAGGTAAGGGCACTTCAGCCTGGAAAGGATATGATAGAAGTTTATAAAAATCTTGAGTGGTGTGGAACAAATAAATTAACCCTTTCCAATAGTACTAGGCCTACTTCATGAAGTTAATGGGTAGCACTTTTAAAACATCTGAGAAAGTGTTTTTCACTCAATGCACAGTGAAACTGTAGAATTTGTTGCCATAGGACATGGTTAATGAAGTTATTGTTGCTGGTTTTAAAAATGGTTTAGGGTTCCTGGAGGAAAAATCTACATGGCTAATAATCGTTTATAGACCTGGGAAAGCCACTGTTTATCCTGGTTATGAACAAGAAATATTGGACCTATTTTTTTGGGATCCTATCGGGTTGTGACCTAGATTGACACTGTTGGGCTTAGGATGCTGGGTTTGATGGACCTTTGGTCTGTCCAATTATGGCATTTATATTCTTATGAGATGAGAAATGATGGTAGCTCCACTACTACAGCCCATGGGATAGGATATGATGTACTTGGATTGATGGACTGGGTTTGAGGCTGACAGTGTCACATTCACCTATCCAGGTCTCTGTGAAGCAGAGGATATGAAACATGAATTCTTCAATTATGTTTGGGATGCAGTAAGCATTGATCTTAGCAAAACAAGCATTGTGCAGTCCATATTTGGGGGGGGGGGGGGGGTTTGAATTGTAATTCAGACTGGGCAGGGTTGCAGAGTGGCAAAGGTACCTAGAGAAACTTATTTTTGTTGGGTGAGCCTCCTTCCATAAACTATCTCTATACCTGAGGTGGTTTTGTTGAAGCACATTGTGGAGATATACTGTAAATATTTTATTTATTTATTTATTTAGCATTTTTTTATATACCGAGGTATAGCAGAGTTGCCTTCACTCCGGTTTACATACAGAAACAACATGTTACATTGAACGATGTATGAAGTTTAACAATTTAAAATTAACGATAAATAAAGACATAACAAGGAGAATGTATAACAAGATAACACAGGATAGAACCCTGATGTACATATATCTCATGAAGTATTGAAGGGCATCTGTATCATTGAAACAGGGAGATTGGAAAATAGCAGAAAATATAAAAGTATTTTAAAGTCATTGAGAGCTATCTTTAAAAGATTGGCTGAGTAGCCAGGGTTTTAGGTCTTTTTTGAAGGATTTTAAGTTTTCTTGATTGGTGAGGAAATGAGGTAACGAGTTCCAGAGCTTAGGGCCGATGATGGAAAAGGCTCTGTTTCTGGTGGAGGATAATTTAGCCTGTGGAAGTGAGGGAATCACTAGATTAATTTTGCTGGCAGTTCTTGTAGTTCGTTGAGAGCAATGAATGTGAATGATGTCATCAAAGGCGGAGTAGTCTGCTTTGTATATTACTTTGTGGAGTATGATGAGAACTTTGAATTCTGCTCTTTTTTCAATAGGGAGCCACTGTAATTGGTTGAGAACAGGTGTAATGTGATCAGCTTTTCTTTTGCCTGTTAGTACTCTGGCTGCAGCATTCTGAAGGAGCTGCAAGGGTCTCAAAGAAGATTTTGGAAGGCCGATCAAAAGGGAGTTGCAGTAATCCAAACCTGAAAAAATGAGGGCTTGAAGGACGGTTTTGAAATCATGGGTGTGAAGTAGGGGTTTTAGATGTTTTATTATTTGAAGTTTGTGAAAGCCTTCCTTTATTTTTGTGGAGATGTGTTTTTTGTAGATTAGGTCAGTGTCTAACCAAACACCCAGGTCTTTAACGCTCTCTTTGAGATGGACATGGGTGTTGTTAAAGTGGAAGGGTGGAATTGTTAAATGTCCAGGATTTTTTTTGGCAATTAGGATACATTCGGTTTTGCTTGTATTTAGACATAATTTAAGATGAATTAGCAAGTTTCTGATTGCATCCAGGTGTGAGGCTGCTTTAGACATAGCATCTTCTATCGAGGAAGAAATAGGAATGAGTAATTGTATATCATCTGCATACATGTAATACGTTATGTCAAGTCTAGATAAGAGATGGCATAGAGGGGTCAGGTAGATGTTGAATAAAATTGGTGAAAGTGCTGATCCTTGAGGCACACCTGTATCGAGGGGGATAGGAGACGAAGAACTATTGTTGTGAAAAACTTTGAAGTGTCTGTTACTGAGGAAGGATGTGAACCAACTGAGAGTTTTGCCAGCTAGCCCAATGGATTCTAGACAGGAGATGAGAATTTTATGATCCACTGTGTCGAAGTCTGCAGAGAGGTCTAAGAGAATCAGAAGGTATCCTTTTTTGTTGTCAAAACCTCTTAGGATGGTATTGGAGAGTTTAAGGAGGAGGGTTTCAGTGCTGTGGTTTTTTCTGAAGCCGAATTGGGAGGGGTAAAGAATTTTATTATCGTCTAGATCAGGGGTCAGGAACCTTTTTGGCTGAGAGAGCCATAAACGCCACATATTTTAAAATGTAATTCCATGAGAGCCATACAATATGTTTAAAACTAAATACAAGTAAATGTGTGCATTTTATGTAAGATCACACTTTTAAAGTACAATAAGTCTCTGAAAATATTACACCAGGCCTTAAGACACCAATACATCTCCTATTAGGAAAACGGACCAAGTCAGGCTGCTATAGAGTCCTACACAGAAACTACACGCCAGCAGAAAACCTCACCTGAATCACGTGCTGTTCCTCACCTAACATAGAATAAAGAGACCAAAACGCATAACAAGAAGCATGCAGACAAAAACTGAATTGGA
Organism: Rhinatrema bivittatum; assembly: GCF_901001135.1. Classification (NCBI taxonomy): domain Eukaryota; kingdom Metazoa; phylum Chordata; class Amphibia; order Gymnophiona; family Rhinatrematidae; genus Rhinatrema; species Rhinatrema bivittatum. The sequence goes on from NC_042632.1 coordinate 6,835,391, forward strand.
AACTGCAACAAGCCAGAGTCTCTGTATGCAGTGTAACAAAGGAAAAAAGAAACATCACACATCCTTATAAAACAAATCAAGAAATATAAAATCATCAGCAGTAAAACTGTACTAACAAAAAGAACATATTTCGAAACAGCTGATGAGTGGAATATCCAATAATTAAAAACTCATATAAAACATTTCCAGATACCAACAAAATATTTCAAAATAGCAGACACAAAGATCCAGTAATGAAAAATAATAAGGATACAAAAATTTTTTTGCTCTGCATACCTGGGAACGTTTGATATCCAGGTGTCCTGAGATTGTTCTGAATAAGGAGGAGGGGTGGTTTGCTTGGAACTTTCTCCTCTCTCAGTCACATACCAGCGCTCTCTCTCACACTGGCTCTCAATGACACACCTATACACACATGCTCTCAGTCACTCACATATACAAATGTTTTTCCTCTCTAACTTATATAGGCTCTTAATTACACATTTACACACATGCTGTCTATCTTTTCACGCTTACACACACACAGGCTTTCAATCACATAAATACATGCTGTCTTTTTCTCTCACACACAGACTCTCATTCACATGCTTACAAACATGTCCTCTCTTTCTCTCATTTACACACAGGCTCTCAATCACATACTCACATGCTCCCTCACCTAAATCAGCTCTCAATCACACAGACACACATGGTCTCTCTCTCTCATTTAAACACAGGCTCTCAATCACATACTCACATGCTCCATCACCTAAACCAGCTGTCAATCAGACACAGACACACATGATCTCTCTCTTACTTATACACACAGGCTCTTAATCATACATACACATGATCTCTCTCACACACAAAGGATCTCAATCATACACACATACTTTTTCACACAAACAGGTTTTCAATCACAAACTTATACATACAGGTTCCCAATTGTAAACTTACATTCATGCTCTCTCTCTCTCTCTCACAGGCAGGCTCTCAATCACAGACATACTCTCTTTCACATATACAGGCTCTCAATCATTCACATACATGCAATCTCTCACTCACACACACAGGATCTCAAACACACATGCTTGCTCGCTCATTCACTCTCTCGCTCCCCCTTCCCCTCTCCCCCCCCCCCCCCCCCGGGAACTCGCGGCGGCAGCAGCAGCAGCCACCTCCCAACGCTAACCTCCTTCATTTTCAGCCCTCGCGGAGGCGAAGGCGGAGTCCCATCGGCCGCGGTTGAAGATTTTCATTTTCCTCCGAGCCGCGCTGCAGTCACCGGCGTGCTCTCTTCTTCCCGCGGCCCGGAAGAGGAAGTGGAGAGCATCGGGTGCCTGCGCGGGAAGACCCGCGCAGGCACCCGATGACTCCAGCGCTGGCACCCGGCTGACACCCAATGACTCCCGCGCAGGCACCCGGATGACTCCAGTCGGCGTGCTCTCTTCTCCTCCCCCCCGCGGCCCGGAAGAGGAAGTGGTGAGCATCGGGTGCCTGCGCGGAAGAAGAGACCACGCTAGTGTGGTCTCTTCTTCCCGCGCAGGCACCCGATGCTCTCCACTTCCTCTTCCGGGCCGCGGGGGGGGAGGAGAAGAGAGCACGCCGGTGCCGCTGACTCCAGCTGTCCTGCCGCGTTCCGCCCGGGCTGACAGCATTTTAAGCCCGGGCGGCGGAGGACCGGGGAGCAGCTGGGTCAGCGGGGAACCGCGAAGTATGGCGACACTTGTCTGCGAGCCAGATGCAGCCCTCAAAAGAGCCATATCTGGCTCGCGAGCCATGGGTTCCCGACCCCTGGTCTAGATGGTCGTTGAGTTGTTTCAAAGCCGCCTTCTCTATCATTTTTGTGAAGAAGGGTAGGTTGGAGATTGGGCGGTAGTTGTTTAGGTCGTCTGGGTTGAGGTTTTTTTTCTTTAATAAAGGAGTGACGGTGGCGATTTTTAACTTGGGAGGCAGCTCGCCTTCCTCGAGCGATTTGTTAATGATTGCTGAAATTGTTGGAGCTAAAGGATAGGCAATTTCTTTAAGAACTCGGGTGGGAATGGTGTCAAGTTCATGACGTGCAGGGTTGATTTTCTTCAACATTTTTTCTGTTTCTGTGATGGATATAGGTCTGAAGTCGAGCCAAGGAGGGATGTTATTTGATGAAGTTTGTAAATTGAAGAATGAAGAGGTGATGAAGGTGTTTGTTATTTTGGAGATTTTATCCTTAAAGTAGATGGCTAAATCTTGGCTTAGGTTTTTTTTGGTAATAGAAGCGTTGGAGATGTAGATATCAGAGATGAGGTTGTTTACAAAGTTGAATAAGGATTTGGGTTTGTTAGAGGAATTTATAATTTTATTGCCGAAGTAGTTCCGTTTTGTGTTTTGGATAGATTTCTTGTAGGCTGCTAATTGTGAACGGTATTTTTGTAGTGTAGCAGGCAGCTTATTTTTTTGCCATTCTTTCTCTGTTTTCCTGAGAGCTGATTTCATGTTTTTTAGGGTGGTGTTAAACCAGGGGTTTTGAATTTCTTTTTTGTTCTTTAGGTGTTTGATCTTCTCCGGGTTGATGTTGTTAGCGGTTGTTTCAGTGATTGAGGACCAAGATTGGATAGCGTTGTTTATGTTTGATAAGTCAAGATTCGCTAGTTGAAGTCCCAGCTCTTGAAGGAGAAGATTAATTTGATAAGGGGGACGGAATTTGAAGGATTTTTTTGTAGAGTTATTATTAGTTGGGTTGTTGAAGTTTGTTTGGGATTTGCAGAGTGGTCAGACCAAGGGACTGGGTTGTGAGAAATGGAAGTTCATGAAGAAGTTGTTGGTGAAAATCAGGTCAAGAGTGTGACCTGCTTTGTGTGTGGGGTTGTTCACTTGAAGGATGAAGTTTAAACTTGATAGCATGTCGAGAAGAGTTTCGCAGCTAGGAGAACGGGGGTTGGCGTCTGTATGGAGGTTGAAGTCTCCAAGAATGATAACAGGTTTTTTTATGTTGATGTTAGAGATGAGAAATTCAATGAGCGGAGAAACGTTGTTGTCTAGTAGTTTAGGAGGGCAATAAACGAGGCAGATTTGTAGATGTTGGGAGTCGAAGAGAGTAACTTCAAATTGTTTAGGGAGGATATGTGGGATTATTTTCATTGAAAAGTGTTTTCTTATGATAAGTAGCAGGCCTCCTCCTCTTTTGTAGTTACGGGGAATTGAAAAGGTATCGTAGTCATTGTGGTTAAGGTGGTTCAGAATTACTTGATCGGTGTTTTTTAGCCAGGATTCAGTTATGGCGAAGAAGTCAGGATTGTTTTCTTGTAGTATGTCAGAAATTAACATGTGTTTCTTAGACAAGGACTGAGCATTGATGAGAAGAAAGGTGAGACATAGAAAGTTTTTGTTGTTTTTCAGTAGGGGGATGTTTATAAGGTGGCTGTGTCTGTTTTGGAAATGAAGTTTGGAGAAAGTCGCCATCTCTGATTGGGTGAGGGAGAGGAAGAAGGAATCGGGAGAGGGGTACAGGAAGATGAAAGAGACTGAAAGGACTGGGTGGTGGACACTGGAGGTTGAATGCAGTCCGAGTGGTGGATGCTGGAGGTTGAATGCAGTCCGCGTGGTGGAAGCTGGAGGTTGAATGCAGTCCGCGTGGTGGAAGCTGGAGGTTGAATGCAGTCCGAGTGGTGGAAGCTGGAGGTTGAATGCAGTCAGAGTGGTGGAAGCTTTTTCCTTCCCTCTGGGGGTTGAATCAATGTAGGAGCAGCAAAGAATGTTCCTCTTTATGTGGGAAATGTAATTATAATCTTGCAAGAGACTGTAACACAATTAACAGTGATGTTTTCCGAATAGGAAAGTATAGCACATTCAGATATACATTTGTAGTATTTGTTTCTTGGTAGGTAACTGTAGTTTTGTTCAGTGGCTTTTTAATTAGTGAGAAGAGACACCCAGAAAATTTGTAGGTTTCTTGCTTTTGGGAAATTTTTTTAGGGTGTCCTTAAAGAGGTTGCAGCCAAAGTTGCGCATGAAGTGACAGACACAGGGGCCAGGCCTTTGGCGGTGGCTCTTTGTCAACCAGCCAGTGAAGGGCCCAGCTGCTGATGGTGAGAATAGTTCTGTGACCAGCAGCAGCTCCTTAGATGCTCAAGGGCGGGAGGGGGGAGAAAGCCCCTTGAGAGTGCTGGTGGGGTCTCCCTCCTCTCCTGTGATGCTTCTTTCCTCCAGCCCTAGCTGCATGTAGCAGTCAGGTTTAAAGGGTGCAGTTGCTTATGGTGACATGCTGATGGATAAAAATTCCATATATAATGGGTAAGAATAAAGCAATGGGTTTATACTATCATCCACCTGGCCAAGATGAAGAAACACTGTGAAATGCTAGTTTAAATTAGAAAGGCAAATAAATTTGACAACACAATAATTCAAGATTTTAATTATCCCAGTATTATCCCAGGTCAATATCTTTTTGGGACATGCTAGAGAGGTTACATTTTAAATGTCATAAATGACTGCTTTATTTAGCAGCTGATCCTAGAACAGATGAGAAGGGAAGCTATTTTAGATCTAGTCATCAGTGAAATACATGGCCTAATGCAAAGAGTTACTATTTTGAGGCCACTAAACAATAGTGATCATAATGCAATGAGGACATTAAAGAGAGGACATTAAAGCAGTGAAAGAACATAAATTGCCATGCTGGGTCAGACCAAGGGTCCATCAAGCCCAGCATCCTGTTTCCAACAGAGGCCAAACCAGGCCACAAGAACCTGGCAATTAGCCAAACACCAAGAAGAGCCCATGCTACTGATGTAATTAATAGCAGTGGCTATTCCCTAAATAAACTTGATTAATAGCAGTTAATGGACTTCTCCTCCAAGAACGTATCCAAACCTTTTTTGAACCCAGCTACACTAACTGCACTAACCACATCCTCTAGCAACAAATAGTTTAATTGTGCGTTGAGTGAAAAATAATTTTCTCCAATTAGTATTAAATGTGCTACTTGCTAGCTTCATGGAATGCCCCCTATATAACTTTAAAAAGGGAAACTGATAGAATTAGAAAAAAATTAAAAGGAGCACTTGCTAAGGTTAAAAGTTTACATAATGAGTAGATATTGTTTAAAATACCATTTTGGAAACCCAGATAAAATGATTTCATTCATTAAAAATGGTCAAAGGAAGAACCAAACGACTGCCATCATGGTTTTTTGGTGAGGTAAATTAAAAGGGGTACCTTTCAGAAAATGGAAATTAGACACAAAAGATGAAAATAGCATAAGCACTGGCAAGTTAGATGTAAACAGTAATATGACTAGCCAGGAAAGAATTTGTTAAAAAGCTTGCCAGTGAGACAAAAACTAATACAACTTTTTTAAGTTCATTCGAAACAAAAAGCCAGTTTGTCCACTATTTGACTGAGGTAAAAAAATTTTTAAAAAAGGATGCTCAAGGAGAAATAGAAAATCTGAATGAATTCTTTGCCTGTATCATTTTTTGATAATGACTCAGAGCAACTAAAACAAATATCTGTGATGGTGCCAGATATAATAGATCAAGTTGAAAAACTAAAGAGTAACAAATCACTAGGACTGTATAGTATCCATCAGAGAGTTCTAAGAGAACCGCAAATAAAGTTGCAAGTCTATTGCTAGTAATTTTTTACCTATCATTTAAAACAACCACAATATCTGAAGACTGGAGGATGGCTTATGTGATGCTGACTTTTAAAAATGGCTCCGGGTGATCTGGAAAACTATAGACCAATGAGCCTGACATTGACTGAACAAAATGGTAGAAGCTATTCTTAAAAACAAAATCGCTGACCATATAGTTAGACAAGACTTAATGGGGAAATCGCGTCTTATCAATCTTTTAGATTTTATTGAAGATGTAAATAAACATGTAGAAAAAAGCGAGCCAGTTTATATACTATGGAGGTAATTTTCAAAAAGGATTTATGCACGTAAATGGATTTTTGAGCATTGCTACTTTTATGCACATAATTTCACTCCAGTATTTGGATTCTCAGAAGGCATTTGACAGAGTCCCCCCAGAGACTGCTTAGGAAATTAAAAAGTCATGGGATAGAAGGCTATGTCCTATTGTAGATTGGTAAACTAGTTAAAAGGATACAGAGGATAGGACTAAATGGTTATTTTTAAAATGGAGTAAGTCAAAATACAAAGGTGAAAAACTCACCTTCCTCACAGCTTTTCTCATCTTCCTGTAACCATCGAAATTCAGAACTTTGTCTATTACAAATTGGGGTCACCATTGCACGAGTTAACCTATATACTATAAGGTAATCATATATAAAATGAATTCCATCTGTCCACAAATCTTATGTCTAATCATAATAATGTAAAATGTCTGTGCTTTGTTTTATTATGTGGGAGCATCATTAGTCAAGACATCTCACTCTTTGACTCCACACTGATAGTATTCTGTCCCTGCTGATGCAGCACTTTGCAAAACATGTATGTGTTAGGGATACAGCTGTTTGTACATTCTTCAAACCTGCCATATTAAAATTAAAAATTTCCTTTGGAATGGGAATAATTGAATAATGTTTATGCTTCTTTTTTTGAACTGAGTCTGCAATTGACATTACTTATGTTTCCTCACCTCCTTCCTTTGACATTAGTGGAGTACCACAAGGATTTATGGAGTACTGGGACCTGTGTTTAACATATTCATAAATTATCTGGAAAAGGGAACAAGTGAGGTGATCAGATTTGCAGATGAGACAAAATTATTCAAAATTCCTCAAATACAATTGTATGGTACTGTAGAAGGACCTCATTAGACCTATGGTTCAGGGCAGATGAAATTTGATGTGGAAAAGTGTAAACTGATGCACATAGGAAAAAATAATCCCAACTACAGGTACACAAGGCTGTGTTCTGTATTAGCAGTCACTACCCAGGAAAAGGACCTTGGAATCCTTATGGACAATTCATTGAAATCCTCAGCTTGGTGTGCTTTGGCAATCAAAAAAGCAAATAGAATGTTAGAAATGCAAAAAGCAAAGGAGAATAAAACAGAAAATACATTGCAGGGGTAGACAATGCTAGTCATCGAGAGCCACAAACAGGTCAGGTTTTCAGGATATCCACAATGAATGAATATGAATGAGATAAATTTGCATGCACTGGAGCCGTGTATGGAACAGTATAAAGCTCTTTGTCAGAGATGGCTTACATCTGTCTGTGGCAGGAAAAAGGATCCTAAAGATAAATTCAAATCATATGTCATAAGGCATTTAAACTAGATGCCGGGGATGGCAGAAGGAAATTAGAATGTCATCCCACAAATACTATGGAAAAGGATGAAGTGGATAACAAAAGTCTCACAAAAGGAGTCCAAGAAAAGCAGTAACCTCAATGAGAAAAGCTGGAAAGCTATGACCACAAATGCTCGTAGTTTGGGCAATAAAATCCCAGATCTGCAAGCTCTAATGATGGAGGCAGTCTTGGACATTGTTGCTGTCACGGAGATGTGGTTCACAGAATCTCATGACTGGGATACGGCCATACTGGGCTATAACTTGTTAAGGAAGGACAGAAAACGGGGAGGAGTGGCTCTTTATGTCAAAAATAATATCCAAGCATATGAGCTGCAAGGAAGATGGGACAAAAAAGCACTATGGGCCGACCTAAAAAAAAAAGATGATGGGGCATCCATTTTTATTGGAGTGGTTTACAGGCCTCCAAATCAAATGGAAGAACTTGACAGAGATCTGGTTGAAGATATCCAAAAGATGGAAAAGAAGGGAGAAGTAGTAATTGTTGGAGATTTTAATCTGCCGGATGTAGACTGGAGAATCCCTTCTGCAGAATCTAACAGTAGTAGAGAGATAGTGGATGCCCTGCAAGGGGCTCTGTTCAAACAAATGGTAATGGAACCCACGAGGGAGGGAGCTATACTCAATTTAGTGCTCACTAAGTGAGATAATGTCTCTAATGTCCGGGTGGGTGCCCACCTCAGCACCAGTGATCAACAAACGGTATGGTTTCATATCACAAATAGGATACGGAGAAGTCGCATGAAGACCCGAGTTTTGCAGTTCAAAAAACACGGACTTTGTTGAAATGAGGAAGTACCTGGAGGAAGAACTAGAAGGCTGGGAGAACATGAGAGATGTGTAACAACAGTGGGCCAAACTAAAAGATGCAATTGCCAAGGCAACTAATCTATATGTTAGAAAAATAAAGAAAAGCAAGAGAAAAATGAAACATATCTGGTTCTCAAAGGAGGTGGCTGATAAAATGATCCCCAGTACTATACGCCCTAGCTCAGGGGTCGGGAACCTTTTTGGCTCAAAGAGCCATGAACACCACATATTTTAAAATGTAATGCCGTGAGAGCCATACTAACTACAACCCCCCACCCTCCTGCCTCCCCCAAGACCTACCAAATTAATTTACTACAACCCCCTACTCTCTTAATGCCCCCAAGACCTGCCAAAAGTCCCTGGTGGTCCAGCGGGGGTCTGGGAGCGATCTCCTGGACTTGGGCTGTTGGCTGCCAGTAGTCAAAATGGCGCCGACGGCCCTTTGCCCTCACTATGTCACAGGGGCTACCGCCGCCATTGGTCGACCCCAGTGACATAGTGAGGGCAAAGAGCCGTCGGCACCATTTTGACTACTGGCAGCCGACAGCCCAAGTCCAGGAGATCGCTCCCGGACCGCTCCTGGACCCCCGCTGGACCACCAGGGACTTTTGGTAGGTCAGGAGGGTGGGGGTTGTAGTAAATTAATTTTGGAGGTCTTGGGGGGCGTCAGGAGGGTGGGAGATTTTGTTAGATTTTTACTTTTTTATTAAAGATTTGTCTGCGAGCCAGATGCAGCCATCAAAAGAGCCATATCTGGCTCCCGAGCCATAGGTTCCTGACCCCTGCCCTAGCTAATTCTAGTTTGGTTTTTTTTATTATACTATAATTTGAATGTTTTCAGCTATTGTATTCTTTCTTAAATATGTTGGATTATAAAGCCTGTTGCTCACTTAATGTTCATTGTAAACCGAGGTGATGTTTGCCAACGAGCCGCGGTATATAAAAATAAATAAATAAAAGCTAAAAGAACAGCGTTTAAGAAATATAAAGGATCCCAAGGGGGAGGATCACAAGGAAGAATATCTGGTGGAACTGAGGGAGATGAAGAAAGTAATCAAGAAAGCAAAAGGTCAAGCGGAAGAAAGGATTGCCAAAGAGGTAAAGTGAGGTGACAAAACATTTTTCAGATACATCAGAGAAAGGAGAAAAATCCAAAGTGGTATAGTGAAATTGAAAGGTGAAAAAGATCAATGTGTGGAGAGAGACTAAGAAATGGCAGAAATATTAAACAAATACTTCGGTTCGGGGTTCACTAAAGAAGACCCTGGAGAAGGACCGTCACTAGTTAACAAGAAACTGGAGGGGAGTGGAATAGATGAAACTCGGGTTACAGAAGAGAATGTATGGGAAGAGCTAGGAAAACTGAAAGTGGATAAAGCCATGGGGCCTGATGAGGTTCATCCCAGGATACTGAGGCAGCTCAGATGTGCTGGCGGGTCCGCTGCGTGACCTGTTCAGTAGATCCCTAGAAACGGGAGTGGTGCCGAGTGATTGGAGAAGAGCAGAGGTGGTCCCGCTTCACAAGAGTGGGAGCAAAGAAGAGGCTGGAAACTACAGGCCGGTTAGCCTTACCTCGGTGGTGGGAAAAGTAATGGAGTCACTGCTGAAAGAAAGAATAGTGAATTGAAATGGAAATTATGTATGACAAATGACTATCCTAGCCCTTTAGTTAAAATGTTTTAGATGTTGTGTTGACCTATAATATGAATGTCGTTTTTGTAAACCGTTGGGATCTTATGGAATGACTGTATATAAAATGCATAAATAAAATAAATAAAGCTATCTACAGTCAGAAGAATTGCTGGACCAGAGGCAGCATGGATTCAACAGGGGAAGGTCCTGTCAGACAAATCTGATTGACCTTTTTGATTGGTGACTAGGGAATTGGATCGAGGAAGAGCGCTCGATGTCATCTACTTGGATTTCAGCAAAGCTTTTGATATGGTCCTGCACAGGAGGCTTGTGAATAAAATGAGAAGCTTAAGAGTGAGTGCCAAGGTAGTGGCCTGGAACAGATGACAATCTGTGATGGTAAATGGAACTTGCTCTGAAGAGAGAGCGGTGTTAAGCGGAGTACCGCAAGGATCGGTGTTGGGACCGGTCCTGTTTAATATCTTTGTGAGCGACATTGCAGATGGGATAGAAGGTAAGGTTTGTCTTTTTGCGGATGATACTAAGATCTGCAGCAGAGTGGACACACAGAAAGGAGTGGAGAGAATGAGACTAGATTTAAGGAAGCTGGAAGAGTGGTCGAAGATATGGCAGCTGAGATTCAATGCCAAGAAGTGCAGAGTCATTCATATGGGGTGTGGAAATCCGAAAGAACTGTATTTGGGGGTGAAGGGCTGATGTGCACGGAGCAGGAGAGAGACCTTGGGGTGATACTGTCTAACGATCTAACGTCAGCGAAACAATGTGACAAGGCAATAGCTAAAGCCAGAAGAATGCTGGGCTGCATAGAGAGAGGAATATGTAGTTAGAGAACACAGAGGCATTCAAACACTGCACGGAGCGGCAGTAGCCACAGAGGCATTCAAACACTGCACGGAGAGGCAGTAGCCACAGAGGCATTCAAACACTGCACGGAGAGGCAGTAGCCACAGAGGCATTCAAACACTGCACGGAGCGGCAGTAGCCACAGAGGCATTCACGGAGCGGGATGCCAGTGGTCAGTAGTTGGTGTTCCACCTTCATGGAGCGGAAGGATGGAGGGCTGCTATCTCAAAAAAAAAATAAAATAAAATAAAAACAGGGGTGGGTAAGAGTATGGGGTAAGGGTGTGGCCTGCTTGTTACAGCGGTTGCTACCCCTAATTGATTAGGGCTGGAGGGTACTGGAAGCCAATAGTAACAGGTGGGAGAGAAAAAAGGGGAAAAAATGGATAAAGTGCGTAGCTTGCTGGGCAGACTAGATTGGCCGTTTGGTCTTCTTCTGCCGTCATTTCTATGTTTCTATGTTTCTATGAGAAAGGAAGTGATGATCCCTTTGTACAGGACCTTGGTGAAGCCTCACCTGGAGTACTGTCTTCAGTTCTGGAGACCGTATCTCCAACCGTTATGATGGTAAATAACTTAATGACGGTATAGAAAATCTTTTAAATAATAAATAAATAAGGGACAGAGACAGGATGGAGGCGGTCCAGAGAAGGGCGACCAAAAAGGTGGATGGTCTTCATAAAATGACTTATGAGGAGAGATTGAAGAGCCTAAATATGTAAACCCTGGAGGAGAGGAGGAGCAGGGGTGATATGATACAGACTTTCAGATACTTGAACGGTTTTAATGATCCATGGTCAACAACAAACCTTTTCCGTTGGAAAAAAATCAGTAGAACTAGGGATCATGATTTGAAACTCCAGGGAGGAAGACTCAGAACCAATGTCTGGAAGTATTTTTCCACGGAGAGGGAGGTGGATGCCTGGAATAATCTTCCGGAGGAAGTGGTGAAGACTAAAACCGTGAAGGATTTCAAAGGAGCATGGGATAAACACTATGGATCCATAAAGGCTAGAGGATGGGAATGAAGAGTAGAGCCATGGGAGTGGCTTGCTGGAATGGTGGCTACTACCTGGTGATTATTACTCTTACTCAATAAGCCTTCACATGGTTAATGCAACTCCAACATTAAAAAGGCCCAGAGCTCCCTTACACACGCCTCTGCCCCCCTGGGGAGAGAGCACAGGGAGTTGATGCTCTGGGCAGAAAGGGCTTCCAGGGCACTATGCTGGTGGCCCATATTGCCGCCTAGCAGATGTTATGGTTATACTGGGTCATGTATAGCTATACATGACCCAGTATAACCATAACCTCTGGAAATGTGTCCAGGACTTCGCAGAGGGCTTGCCTCAACAGTAGCAAGAAGCTCTCTCAGCCATTGTCCTGCTGGGTCTGGAAGCTGGAAAGCATGAGGTGCGTACCGCCTATGATGTCTTTGAGACAGCGGCCTGCATGGCTGCGGTGGGCATCGGGGCCCAGAGAATGGCCTGGCTCAAGGCATCCGACCTCCGCCCAGAGCTGCAGTTGCTGTGGCCGACCTTCCCTGCACAGGTGAAAACCTTTTTGGAGATGAGGTCCGGGATGTTGAAGGACCATCATGTTACCCTTCAACAGCTTTCCGCCAGCGCCTTGGACACTCTGTCCTCGGCCAGGAAACCCTCTAGTCCAGGGTCCCGGAAGCCTTTCTACAAGCAGAGGTAATATCAGTCTGCCTCCCGGACTCATCTGGCACCCACACTCCCCAGGGGCCGCCCTCGCCAGCAGCGAGCGCCCATGCCTCAACTGGCGAACCAGCAAGCCCCAGCTACAAGCTTTTAACTGGCGGTGAAAGAGCGAAAGTCAGCAGGGCATACCCCGACACTGGATCCCCCAGTAGGCGGCAGGTCCTAGGCTTTGCCCATCGCTGGGAGGATGTTACATCGGACTGGTGGGTCCTCGCCATTATTCGTCAGGGGTACCGTCTCAATTTCAGTCGACGCCCGGAGACCTCTCCATCATGCCCATCGTGGGGTTCGTCCACCCAGCAAGTCATACTTCAAACAGAACTCTCCGTCCTTCTTGCTGCGGGCACCATAGAGCCGGTCGCTCGCCCCCTCACCCGAGGATTCTATTTAAGGTACTTCCTCATTCCAAAAAGGACTGGTGACTGGTGCCCCATCCTCGACCTCAGGGCGTTGGACACAAGAGAAAATTTCAAGATAGTCTCTCTGGGTATGCTGATTCCCCTCCTCAAAAGAGGGGACTGGCTTTGCTCCCTCGACCTCAAGGAAGCTTATTCTCACATAGCCATTTTCTCTGGCCACAGCAAATATCTCTGCTTTGTGATAGGGAATGCCCACTACCAATACAAGGTGCTGCCCTTCGGGTTGGCCTCAGTTCCCCGTGTTTTCACAAAATGTCTGGCGTTGGTGGTGGCGGCGGCCTACCTCAGGCGTCGAGCAGTACATGTTTTCCCGTACCTAGACGACTGGTTGGTCAAGAGCTAGTCTCGTGCAGGAGCCTGGAGCACCATAGCCCTCACAGTGCGGACTCTACAAGCCTTGGGGTTTGGCATCAACTACCCCAAATCCCACCTTTGCCCATCTCCTCAGCTGGACTTCATAGGGGCCAAGCTGGACACGGCGCAGGCAAAAGCATTCCTGCCCTGAGATCGGGCTCGCACCCTTACTTCGCTATCAGCCTTGATTCACAGCAGCCGGCAGGTGTCCGCCCGCCTTCTGCTCCATCTGCTGGGCCACATGACTGCTTCCGTCCATGTCACCCCTCTTGCCTGCCTGTTCATGCGGAGAGCACAGCAGATCCTGAGATCACACTGGCAACAGGCCTCCCAGGACCTTGAGACTCCCATCACAGTCACAGAACCTCTGCGGCTATCTCTGTCTTGGTGGGAAGACCTCTCCAACTTGGTGAGGGGAGTTCCCTTCCAAACTGCTCCATCTCAGGTGATCCTCACCACCAACACCTGTCCTCAGGGCTGGGGAGCCCATGAAGACTGCTTCCACACTCAGGGTCTCTGGACCGACCTAGAAGCCCACTCTCAGATAAACTTCCTAGAGCTTCGGGCAATCCGTTACACCTTGTGGACGTTCAGAGACCAGTTATCGCACAAGGAAGTCCTGATCTGGACAGACAAGCAGGTGCCAATGTGGTACAACAACAAGCAGGATGGGACAGGCTCATTCCTCCTCTGTCAAGAGGCGGTGCAGGTGTGGACCTGGGCCCTGTCACAAAGGATGTCGCCATACTTGCTGGGTCATCTGAACATGCTGGCGGACCGCTTGAGTCGCACTTTCCAGCCACACGAGTGGTCCCTCAAAGTGGAGGTAGCAGCCAAGCTGTTTTGCTGCCGGGGTATGCCAGATGTGGACTTTTTCGCCTCCCCACAAGGGAGCAGGTTTTGCTCCCTTTGGTCAGGGGCCAGACATCTGGCCTGCAATGCCTTATCCCTCCACTGGGGGAGGGATCTGCTTTACGCGTACCCACCTCTACCGCTCCTCTTGAGGACGCTGCTGAAATTTCAAGACAGAGGGCCCATGATTCTTGTGGCGCCCTTCTGGCCCCCAACAGGTCTGGTTCCCACTTCTGCGGGACCTGTCGGTGCGGACTCCCATCCAGCTGGGGACGGCGCCCGACCTCATCTCGCAGAATCGGGCGCTCTGCACCATCCCAACCTTTCAGCGTTAGCTCTAACGGCTTGGATGTTGAGTGCATAGTCCTTCAGCCCTTGGCGCTTTCGGACTGTCTCTCCCAGGTACTGGTGGCATCTCGGAAGCCTTCCACCAGGAAGTCCTACAGCTTAAAGTGAAAACTTTTTTCTATCTGGTGTGAGGGGCGTGGTTTAGTTCCTTTCTCCTGCCCCTTTCCCCAGTTGTTGGACTACCTGTGGCACCTCTCCAAGTCTGGCCTTCAATCCAGTTCGGTTAGGGTTCACTTTAGTGTCATCAGTTCATACCATCGGGGTGTCGCTGTCTCGCCCGTTTCGGTGCAACCGTTAGTGGGCCACTTCATATGGGGCATTCTGTCCGGCCTCCTGTTGCATCCTGGGACCTCAACATTATCCTGGCACAGCTCATGTGCTCTCCCTTTCAGCTGCTACAATCCTGCGATCTGAAGTTCCTCACCTGGAAAGTGATATTCCTGGTGGCGATTACTTCAGCTCGTAGAATCAGTGATCTTGAGGCCCTGGTTACGTACCCGCCATACCCGAGGTTCTTCCATGATCACGTGGTCTTGCGTATGCATCCTAAGTTTCTGCCCAAGGTAGTGACCAATTTCCACCTCAATAGTGTTACCCACCTTCTTTCTGAGGTCTCATTCCCATCCTGGGGAAAGAGCTTTCCAAACCCTGGACTGCAAGAGGACCTTGGCTTTCTATTTAGATTGCACAGCCAGCCCCAGGCAGTCCACACAGCTTTTTGTGTCCTTTGACACCAACAGGCTAGGAATGGCAGTGGGTAAACAGACCTTGTCTAACTGGCTGGCAGACTGCATTGCCTTTTGCTATGCTTAAGCAGGCTTTCAGCTAGCCGGCAGAGTAAAAGCTCATTCTGTGCAGAAAATGACAATGTCTGTGGCTCATTTGCGTGCAGTCCCCATTGTAAAGATTTGTTGAGCCGCGAATTGGAGTTCTCTTCACATGTTTGTGGCTCATTACTGCCTGGACAAGGATGAGCGTCGGGACAGCGCCTTCGGTCAATCCGTCCTGTGCAACCTGTTCCAGACCTGACCCCAACTCTCCCTATTTGTCCCTCTTGTGGGAACCAGACAATGCTCTTTTGATCAACAGCACTACAGTTGTTCCCGTTGGCACCTTGTTCAGTTGCTGTTGGTCTCCCCTGTTGACTAGAACAGTCTGGAGCTTGGTACTCACCCACATGTGAGGACTACCATCCTGTTTGTCCTTGGAGAAAGCGCGGTTGCTTACCTGTAACAGGTGTTCTCCTAGGACAGCAGGATGTTAGTCCTCAGGAATCCCGCCCGTCTCCCCATGAAGTTGGGTTCTCCTTCCACTTTGTTGTTTCATTTTTTTGCTTGTATTTTAGCTATGTTACGAAACTGAAGGGGGACCTCGCATGGATAGTGGCATGCTGGCATTCTCAGTGTGCTGGTCAAAGCTTCTAGAAACTTTGACAAAAGTTTTCTGTGCCAAGCTCTATCAGATGATGTCACCTACATGTGAGGACTAACATCCTGCTGTCCTAGGAGAAATCTCAATTTGTCAACTATGCTAATTAATGTGGCTTCAATATTATAGTTTAAATTGAAGCCAGATCTACCATCATATTCTTTTTCTATGTGGTGATGGGGGGACATATTTGTAAACCTCACATTATGTGCCTTAGGTACAGAGATGAGCCTTGGGTTGTGCTCTTTGGGTATTGGGGCTTGGGGGACAGAAAAGGAAAGATGGGCCTTGGAGAACACTCTTTGGGGGAGGGACAGAAAACTAACCTCAAATCCCTCTGTGGATGATATTGAGGGAGGAAGTAAACAAAATGAGCGTTGAATTTCTCTATGGTAGATAAAAGAAAAAAATCTATGATCTGTGAATGGAAGTTGGGGAGACAGTATGGTCCTTGCCTTGTCCTTTCTGCTACACCTCAAACTAGTCACCATGCCTGTGGCATACCATGATTCGATGGACTTCTATCTATTATCATATCGAATTACACTGTATGTGACCAACAGGGTGGAGAGATTGAGTCAGTTCTTGGATCACTCTGCGGGAGACTGATTGGAGATCAAGATATCTATGTTCTCAATTTCCATTCTACATTATAAGCTTAGAAAAGATATCCAAATTCTTTTGGGGTTTTGAAGAGGTTTATTCATTTTTCCTGTATCTTCAGTCCAAGTTATTTTATTAGATTTAGTATGATTTTGTAATTGCCACTTTTTCTTTTTCTTATGTTGCTGTATACTAGTAACTTCTATATAATAGTTAATAGCAATTCCAAGATAAAAATTATGTAAAGTTTTTTTTTTTTGCCAATTGTTTTCCTATGATTTATATTAAAAAAAAAAAAAAAACCTTTCCTAACCACAGGAAAGCAATCACAACAAATTTCTGCTGAGAAAGCTTTCTGGAATGATTTATACTGAACTGCAGACATAACAGATCATCTTGATTATCTTTAAGTATTCAATTATTATAGTTGTGAAGGCATTTGGATCCTATGTATATAAATTGCTCTTTTAAAATTCATATAACATCTGTGTACAGGAAGCCTTGAAGGATTTTTATGAGAGGTGTAACCCATATATGTGTTTCATTGAATGAAATTTAACAGTTTTTTCTGTTTTTTTCTTAGTTCTTTTGTCCATCTGTTCTCTGTTGTGTGATCCAAATCCAGATGATCCTCTAGTGCCTGAGATTGCACGGATCTACAAAACAGATAGAGAAAAGTAAGTATGTAGTTCCTCAACAGACAAATGATTCTTCAAAATGCTAAAGTGATGGCATTATAATTAAGTAGCTGAAAGTCAAAACTTCAGAAGGATATTAATTGTTTTTGGAAACTGAGTAAAGATTTTTCTGCTATGATCCAGTGAAAAGTATGCAAAATCAAATAGATCTATGAGCAAGAACTAACTTGAGCCAATCCACTTACAAAAGTAGCTGTTGGTATGTGGCAGTGCAGACTCTGGGTTATTGTTGGAACGTTAATTACTGAAAAAAAAAAGGAACCTTCACTGCCTGAATGCATTCAACCTGTGATGTATTTCTTCAGCTTCCTTGAATATGCCATATGTGTTTGCCATGCCAGTGCCTAAATATGTATGGCCTGCTAGAAGTCTAAGATCGTGTGTTCTGAATTCTGTGATGAAATAGCATTGTTTTTATAAACTGAAGTATATTAATCTGTTATGAGGGCAATTTTCAAAGCCATTTACATTAGAAAGTAGTGATTTATGGGCATAAATTGGCTGTCTGAAAATTACCCTCCCTTAATGCAACTAAAAGTTATTGCAGTGTTTCATAGCATGCAGACTTTTAGCTGCCTATGAGGAGGAGTTCCCAGGATTGTGTTTAGGTCAGGGCTGGACAATAACATACATAGATTATATTTTCAAATCTTTGTGTTTTCCATGCAAAACGTACCAGCATGAAAAGCATGTACAAATGTCGCGTGTTTTGTGTCCATGGCAAGTTTCAAAGTGGAAGTACACGTGTGCTTTCTGTTTGAAAATTGGTTCAAAGTCCACAGATATAAAGTAATCATGGACTTTATCCCAGTGCAGGCAGTTTAAAAATTGTTTTGTGTGTTCTAATGCCTGATTTTAGAACCAAGAGGATTTTATATAAATTAAATAAATTTTTTTGTTTTATTGATTCATGGAACGTTTACGCTATTTACACTGGTTTGGTCATGTACTGCAATGCAATTTTACATAAAATCTTTATTTTACAGATACAACAGAATAGCTCGGGAATGGACTCAGAAGTATGCGATGTAATAAAAGAAAATATTGGATAACCTCTACCAAAAGCTAGGGGAACTCTGAAAGAGAAAATCCTTTTGATTTCCATTTGACTGCTTTCTATGAGCCCACGCCTCATCTTCCCCTGTGCACATGTTTACCTGATACAGCAGTGCTGCGTGTTGTACATACTTGGAACAACAGAATATATACTGTATCCCCCAGTTACCACCATTTGACTCTTTTCAAAGATGTGTATGTGAAAAGCCAGTTCTTCAACCATAACTTTGTTGTGAGACTAAAAGCATTGCTTATCAACTAAAAATTAGGGTAATAAAATGTGCTGCTGGGGTCAGCTCCGCTCATCTGAACAGGATTTTTTAAGTGGAATACTTTTAAACTCATAACAGTTATGAAAAGGAAGATGAAGAGCTCAGAGCTGTTTCTATATTAATTTTATTTGGAAAGGCCTACACTTAGGTAAAAGTTATGACCAACACAATTAAACTGTATCCACATCCATGTTTTAGGTCTAAGTTTCATTGGTCAGCATTTAAATGGCTTGGAGCTATTAGTGCATCAAGTGATGTTGATTTGTTTCAACTCTTCCCTTTCCTCATACTTTTTGGGTTTGTATCTGGTTTCTCAGTTAATATATAGCTAATAGCTCTTACTTTTCTTATGTTTTTTATGTGCTTAGGTCTGTCTGGATGTAAGGGCAAAAATTCATTTGACAAAAACTTGTGTATATTTAAAAACCCAAGGGCTCCCCTGGAGCTTGTACGTTCAAGAATGATTAATCTGTGTAATAAACTGATTACTACAGTCATTACGTATAAAACTGTGTGAATAAGCTTTTTAATTCTTATATTGGCTATACAGATGAGCAGATTTTAGCAGTGGCCTAAAATTGTTTTAAATCTGTTCTAAATACTGAGTCTTGAATGAAACGTAGAAATTTATGGTTTAAGAAAAGAATAAGAAATGACAAATTTCAATAGGTGACTATTGTAAACTGAAATACCATCACTTTGGAAGTGCATTGAAAAGTGTCACTAAAGTGTTCTGTAACCAAGAAACCTTCTCTACTGTTTAGCTTTTCAGATAAAAATGCTAACTTTTAATAAATCTCTCCCTTAACTTAGACATTATTAGAGGTTTATAGCTCTTGCTCTTACATTTCCCTTTCTTACATCTGGTCCTTGCAGTTTACAGTAAGGTACTTGGTAGATGCCTTTTGGAAAAGAGGTTCCTTAGGAAGAATTTTTCATGGCACAGAAATTCATTGTGCAGCATTACTCACTTGCCACTATTTCAGATTTTCATGTACATTCTTTTCCAGCATTTTAGACAGGAAGAAGCATGTAACTCAGCCAGCACTCAGGGATGGAAGTCTTGCTGCTTCCACTGTCTCCATATGCATTAACTCTGTGCTAAAAGTGTTGTGTCCGTCGCTGTCCGACGTCTCTGCTCCGCCCACCTTACCTCATTGGCAACTCCCTTCGGGGTTGATGGAAGGTTAACTGCTGCGGCGTCTCCAGGCCGTCCTCATCTGGTGTTCCCGGACCGGCTCGACGCTGCAAGCCGCCATGTTGACCAGATGCCTAAGGACACGCGTGGCCCGACTGATGTACCAGCGTTGGTGTGAACCTCAGGGGTGTCCCTCTGAGATGACATCACCAGCTCCAGATATTTAAGGTCTCAGTTTTCGCTAACAAGACGAGTTAGCAAGGGATTGGTTTACCTAGCTTCCTCCTGGTCGCTGCGGATGGGATTCGCTCTCCGCAACCCTAGTTACTCTGCCTCCTCGGACTTTACTAGAGGTACCCACTCCTCGGGGACCTCGCTCTTTTTCTTTTCAGGTCACAGTCCAGAACCGGTACTCGCTCCTCGAGGGCCCACGTCCCAGACTAGCTCCTGAATACCACTTCTGCTAGAAGTCATTGCTGCTTACAACATTGTGAGTTTCCATCTATCTCTCAGAGCTTTCCCTGGGTCCAGGTACTTGATCCTCGAGGGCCTAATGCATACATCTCCTGGGCTGCCTTAGGAGACTATTGTGTGACTGTTACCATCAAGGACTTGTTCCTGAACGCCGCATTCTTTGCCTACTCACTTTCTTAGTTTCTCTACAATTCAGCCACCCTGGGATCGCTGTTCCAATACCTTAGGGACTACAGCCCAGCCGGGCGCTTCCAGCTCACTACTGCCACCTTTGGTGGTTTAATATATTGCTTCTAAGAAGTCTTTGTTGCTTAACATCAGTGAGTCTGTATCTATCTCTCAGAGCATTCCCTGGAACCAGGTACTCGCTCCTCGAGGCCTAATGCATACCAACTCCTGGGCTGCCTTAAAAGACTATTGTGTGAATGTTACCATCAATGACTTATTCCTGAACGCTTCATGCTTTGCCTACTCACTTTCTTAGTTTCTCTACAGTTCAGCCACCTTGGGATTTTTGTTCCAGTACCTGAGGAACTACAGCCCAGCCTGGTGCTTCCAGCACACTACTGCCACCTCTGGTGGTTTACTGTATTGTCTAATAAACAAAACTAGTGTGTGTCTGTCTCCTACACTGAGCCTTACCAGTGGTCCCTCTCGGGATTTCCCCTGAGGGCGTGGTCACCTGCCACTGGTCCAGGGATCCACCCACAACTATTCTAAATAACTACAGATTGCTAAATACCAGCTTTAACAACAGAACTTTCTGACAGATTGCTAACTCCCAGCTTTCTCTACAGAGCTTTGTTAACAGATTGACAGATTGCTAACGCCTCCCGGAGAACACAACAAAAAGGTATTGACTCTCCAGGGTCTCCTTGTTTTTAATCACAGACTGGGGCTTGTTCATTGGAAGGGAGGGAGGAGAGGTTGGAGAGAGAAAAAGCCCCAACCTTGAGAATGCAAAAAGAAATAAAAAGCCAAGTATTTATTTTTTTAATTTCTTTTTTTAATATACCGGTATTCGTGTGGAACATCATATCGGTTTACAAGTAACTCAAAAACAGAACAAGGGAGAAGGTACATTAAATGAGGGGCATACAGGTTGGGGGGGGAAGGCAGAAATTAAGGAAAAGCAAAACAATGCAATAAATCACTAGTAGAAGTATGCTGGAAGGGAGGAGAAATAGCAGAATCTCCCAGAGAAAAATGGGAGGAAGCAATATGTAATCAGAGAAGAAAAGGGATGAAGTAATATGAGAAAAAGAGATGAAGGCAAGTATTCATACACAGATATTTATATTAAAAAAAAAAGGAGAAAATAAGAAATAGTGAGGAAAAAGTGGCACAAAATAAGATCCATTATCCATTTTTCATGTTTTCTTGCATTCTGGTAACATTTTTGTGCCACTTCTGAGAAGCTTGCCTGTGCGTTCACTACTTTTCTGTGAAGAAATACTTCCTTATGCCATATCTATGTCTATGCTCTCAGATTTCTATCATGATATCTATTCTAGAACATTGTTGTCACTGGGGAAAAAAAAAAAGAAAACGACTTTATTGACAAGCAGGCATGAATTAACCATTGTGCATGGTCATGGAGCCAGCTCTCAGAGGCACACAATGCCTCATCCATTAGTTGAGTCTCTGATTCCATTGGGAATGTCAAACTCTTGAGCAGACACTGTTATCCAAATTTGTTGGCACTGGCCCTTACGGTATGGATGTTGAAAATTGAACATATGCTGATTTCAGCTAGAAAGCCATCGATCAGAAGAGTCTAAAAAGTTATTGATGGTGTGGGATCAGCCATCTAATGCCTTCGCCTATGGCTTGCTTCAGTCTTTATTCTTCCTCTCATCCTTGGACCTCAGCACCTCTTCAATCAAAAGTTCATCTGAGTGACATTGTGGTACATCACCAGCAGGTGGAAGGGGCTCTGATCTTTAGCCATGTTTTGGTATTCAAGTTTATGAAAGAATTATGGCATCCTTGAAGTTTCTCACCTGGAAGGTGTTTCTTTTGTTTGTCACTTCAGCATGGAGAGTAAGTGAACTCTACAGACTCAAGTTTCATGTTCACTATACTTTGTTTTTCACAATAGGGTAGTTTTGTGAACTGACTTCAAGTTTCTTCCGAAAGTGATATCTGCATTCCACATTAACCAAGCCATTGGCCTTCCTACATTCTTTCTAAGACCTCAGGTGCATAAGGAAGAAAGAGCTGTTCACTCCTTGGACTGCAAGAGAGCCTTGGCATATTAGAGCAGTGATTCTCAACAGGTGTGTCGAGAGGCCAGCAGATGGCTGACTCCTTTATCAAAATACCAATACATAAGGGTAGTATATTTAGTAATATTAACTATTACACATATATCACAATCCTTTAATACTATTTGAGTGATTTATTAAATAAACATTTCAACATATCAGCATTATAACATTTCAATACATATAGATATTTAATTCCATATTATATGGGCACCCACTTTGTGCACATAACCTCCCTATTGCACTAGTATTGATTAATCCCCTAAAAATTATCATCACATTCATCCATCCACATTCACTTACTTGTCCCTTCACAAGGCAACACTAAAATTGATACCACCCCCCTATACTATAATACCATACCCCATAATAAATAAATATTCTTTAATATTATCACACTTTATCAGTAACTACGGTCTTGTATCTCCAAGTAGGGACAAGTAGGTGAATGTGGATGGATGGATGGATGAATGTGATAATTTTTAGGGAATTAATTAATACTAGTGCAATAGGGAGGTTATGGTAACAAAGTGGGTGCCCAAATAATATGGAATTAAATATCTATATGTATTGAAATGTTGTAATGCTGATATGTTGAAATGTTTAATACTATTTTAGTGATTTATTAAATAAAGGATTGTGATGTGATATGTGTAATAGTTAATATTACTAAATATACTACCCTTATGTATTGGTATTTTGATTAATTAATATAAGGGTGGATAATAGTCTCTTGTATTTGACTCCTTTATCAGCCCAGGTGGGAGTTGGTTGACTTCGCTTACATTGGGCCTGATGGGAGGCTACTCTCACTTCCTTCTGTTCTTTCTGGCCCAGTGGAAGGCTGTTTCCTCTTTCATCCAGATCAGAGCGAGACATTGCCAGCTGCTGCTGTTCTGGGCCTGATGGGATGCTGGGAAGATGAATGTGGAATGGAGAAGGGAGTGTGGGGACTGCTGAGCAGGAAGGGGTGGGAAACAAGCAGGGTAGCTGGGCAGGCAGGGAGATGGGATGAAGGGGGTAGGGAGCGTCAAGCAGGAGAGAGGGAGCACAGGGAAGAGGATATGGGGGGTCAAGAATGCTGGGCAGGGATATAAGTGTAAGCGGATGATTGAAAGGAAGTAATTGGAAAAGTGAGGATGCTGGAGGCATGAAAGGGGAGTGACGGGGTGCAAAAGCCATAATATGTCAGTTTTGGGAATGTGCATTACTTCTATCTTTGTACTTTGCTTAGTATAGGAAGAAATGTATTTCTGTTTATAGCTCTCCAGTTTTGCGCTGCATGCAGTGGCTTTTTGAAGTTTCCATTCCATTTTTGTCTCCACATTTGTAATTTGTGGTCTTTTAATCTGTATTTGGTGCATGTGTGACTGAGGTGAGCTATTTTACTAGTAGGTCGGGATTTGTATCAATCTTCTTTGTTGTGTTTTCTCATTCTCAATAGGATATGCATTGATGCTGCACTGCTGCCTTTTCATAGGAAGGGCTATTGCTGTTTGAGTTCTTGGAATTAGTGTTGCAATGGTATGGAAGGTTTGCTACACATGTGCTGAGTGTTTTGGGGGTTTGTTTTTCTTTCAGATTTTGTATTTTTCAGTGCGCCTGGTAATAAGGGAGTTTGTGTTTCTGTTACTGAGATAGCACCAGAATCAGAAAATCTTTTTTAAATAGCGAGTTGTATTTGAAATATCCTAGTTCTGCTCTGCATCCTTTGTTTAGGGATGGGGGGGGGGGGGGGGGGGCAGGGGCAGGTTCCTGTGGATGCAGAGTATATGTTTACGTTTAGCCCTATGATGGTCGAGTGTTCAGTGTGTCACTCCTGTAAGCATTATCTGCCAGGTGTGTCCCAATAGAAAAAAGGTTGAGATAAGTTCTTGGATAAGGATTGGATAAGTTCTTGGTGGAGAAGTCCATTACCTGCTATTAATTAAGTTGACTTAGAAAATAGCCACTGCTATTACTAGCAACAGTAGCATGAAATAGACTTTCCTAGCGTGTAGCAGATGGACTCAGGACCAATGGGTACAGTGTACTCCTGATAGCAGTTGGAGACGGATTAGATTTCAATCTGACGTCAGCCCTAGTACATATACCCCAGCAGGAAGTGCAGCTCTTCAGTATTTTCCGTCTCCAAAGCAGTTAGGGACTATCTGCACGCATTAGAGTAAAATTTAATGAAGAAAACCCAAAATAAGAAGAAAACTTACCTCAACAGCGAGCCCTGCTCTCCTGCGGTGATACCCTCGGGTCCCTCCCCCAGTTGAGAATTCCTGAGGTGATTTCCGTGGTCTCTCGGAGGTGAGCCTCGGTCTGGCAGCCGACCCTCGATGGGGACCTAGCCCCCGATCTCGGGCGCGGCTGAGAGGCAGTGGTTGCAACCATGAGCGCGGCGGTGAAGGTATTTGCCCTCTCCCCCCACAGCCGGAGACCGCCTGGAATGAAACCGGGAAGCGCCGAGACAAGGTAAGCTAGAAATCTTGTTCAGACTCCGGTCTCCGAAAGCTCGAGGAGTCGTACAGGTCGCCGGCCGGGACCAGTGCCACCAGGTTGATCCACCCTAGCAGGGCCCGACCCCGGTTAGAGCCAAGGACTCTCCCACGTGGGGACCCTCTGAGGTGGTCGCCATATTGCCCGCGTGGTCGCCGTCGCAATTTTGGCCCTGTTCGCCACCCTGCCCGTCGTCTCGATCCGTGTGCATATGGCGAGTCGTGCGCACAACATTACTTGTGCGCACAACATTACACGCTCAAGTGCATTATGCACAAGTTACGCACGCAAGTTACTGGACCAGGCGCATAACTGCGACTTGTGCGCACATCCGTCTACACGCACATATTCGACGCACAAGAGATTTTACGCGTCTATATCTATGGCACCACCAGAAAAGGAGCTCAAGGTTCAGGGCCTCTGCCCAGCATGCCACATCAGATCCACACAACATGAAGAGGCCGACGCCCTGTGTACCCAGGGTGAGGAGGCCCTGGGGGATCAAGCCCAGGGCCAGCCCCATCCGGGCCTGAGTGCTAGTTCCTCATTAAGTACTCCGGACCTAGCAAATCCCAGCGGGACCCCCCTCAAATGGGGCCCCCCAGGGACACAGCGCCTCTTAGCTTGGACCTAGCGTCTATCTCTTGGGTGGAATTTTTCAAAGGCCTTCACACCTTCGTTCACATGCAGACTGAGCCTCCGGTACCACGGCCACAGCCTTCACCAGAGGACCGCTACACTCCGGGCCCCGCTAGGCCCAGGGAAGTGAATCCACCACCCGGAAGCCCCACTTACGGGGACATGGACATCTTGGAGGAGGAATCAGAGCCCCTGGAGGAAGGGGAACTCCCGGGGACAGAGCCTCACCGGACCATGAGATGCTTCTTCACCAAGGACGAGCTTCCAGACCTGGTCACCCGCAGCCTGAAGGAGCTGCTGTGCTTGCTATCCTCTCAATGGCACAAGTGCCTCGGGGGAACCTAAGACTAACCCTCTGCTAGAGGGACTCTGTCAGACCTCCCGCCATTTCCCTCTGTTACAAGCCGTTCAACAGCTAATTGACCTGGAATAGATTGCTCCAGAGTCCGCATTCAAAGGGGGACGGGCTATGGCAGCCATGTATCCTCTGGACCCGGTGGCCAAAGACCTTCTGACATGCCCAAAAGTGGATGCTATGGTCTGCACAGTCTCGAAGCGCACTACTATCCCAGTGGAGGGAGGTGCAGCACTCAAAGATGAGCAAGACAGATGTCTGGAATCCATCCTTAAACAGTCCTTTGACGTTGCCGCTATGTCCCTACAAATAGCGGCCTGCTGCACTGTTGTGACACGTGCCTGCCTATCACAGATCAGGAGCAATACCCCTGGGGAAGCCATGGAACCAGCAGTATCATTCCTCGTGGATGATGCTTCCGACCTGGTACGCACCGCAGCTAGAGGAGTATCATCAGCTGTGGCAGCCAGGAGACAACTCTGGCTCTAAAGCTGGTCGGCTGAAGCGTCCTCCAAATCGAGACTCACAAGGTTGCTCTTCAAGGGATACCTCCTGTTCGGCAGTGAACTAGAGAAACTGGCTGACAAATGGGGCGAGTCCCCACTACCGCGGCTACCGGAGGACAAAAGCAAAAGAAACCAATGACCCTTCCCCCGATCCTCCAGGGGCAGAGGTTCACAGCACGTCAATCCATAAGGAAACAATTATCAAGCGCCCCGTCCTACAGGCAGGAACCAGTCCTTTCGGAACAAGCACAACAAAAGGGGAACCAGCTTGGGTCCAGGCCCCAGCCGCACCCCACAATGAGATTCAGCCGATCCGTCCAAGGGAAGAAGCCATAGGGGGCAGACTTGCCCTATTCTACCACAGATGGATTGAGATAACTTCGGACAAGTGGGTCCTAGCCATCATTCGAGAGGGGTACTACCTGGATTTCCTCCGAATCCCTCTGGACAAGTTCGTGGAATCCCCCTGCCACGACCCCTCCAAGAGGGTAGCAGTGGGAGCTACACTGACCAGATTACTGGCCTTCGAGGCCATAACCCCAGTACCTCCACAAGAAATAAATGCTGGGCATTATTACATTTATTTTATCGTCTCCAAGAAAGAGGAGACGTTCAGGCCCACCCTGGACCTCAAGTCGGTCAACCGCCACCTGAGGATTCTCCGCTTCCGCGTGGAAACCCTACGCTCTGTAATAAGGGCAATACAACTGGGAGAATTCCTCACATCCCTGGATCTTTCGGAAGCCTACCTACACATCCCGATCCATAAGGAACATCAGCGCTTCCTACGCTTCAAAATCCTGGACCGTCACTACCAGTTCCGGGCACTACCCTTCGGGTTAGCCACAGCACCCCGGACGTTCACCAAGATCATAGTGGTGGTGGCGGCAGCACTGAGGAAGGAAGGAATCCTCATACACCCTTACCTAGACGATTGGCTGATCAGGGCGAAATCCCCAGAGGAAAGTCACCAAGCAACCAACAGAGTCAAAACTCTACTGGAGAGCCTCGGATGGGTGGTCAACACAAACAAGAGTTGTCTGCAGCCCTCACAGTCTCTAGAATACCTAAGAGTCCGATTTGACACCGAAGAAGACAAGGTCAGCCTGACTCCCACAAGGAGATCAAAACTGAGGAACAAGTTACAAATCCTGCAGAGCGAACCTCGCCCCACAGCATGGGATTACCTCAAGTCCTCTGTCTCATGGCATCCACACTGGAGGTAGTGCCATGGGCACGAGCTCACATGAGACTCCTACAGCGCTCACTTCTATCACGATGGAATCCACTGTCCTAGAACTACGCCGTACGTCTACAACTCCCGGGCAGAGTTCGGACCCAGCTACGATGGTGGTTGCAGGTCAGCCACCTGAGCCAGGAAACAAGACTATCTTCACCAACCTGGACCCTGCTCACCACAGACGCCAGCCTCCGAGGATGGGGAGCACACTGTGAGGAGCTAACAGCCCAAGGGCAGTGGAACGCAGAAGAGTCTGGATGGAACATCAATCGCCTAGAGGCACGGGCAGTCAGACTAGCCTGCCTACGGTTCGTTCACAGACTCCGAGACAAAGCGGTCAGAATAATGTCAGACAACGCCACAACAGTGGCCTACATCAACCATCAGGGGGGAACCAGAAGCTAACAGGTGTCTCTGGAAATAGACCCCCTAATGTTGTGGGCAGAAGTGAATCTCCAGGAGATCTCGGCTGTCCACATCACCGGGAAAGACAACATCACGGCGGACTACCTCAGCAGTGTCCAATATGTGCTACTGCAAATCCCCGTAGAGGTGTAGTGACCCCTAGTGGACATATTCCAAAACCACAGGGACCTTATTTAGAATGGCACTGTGATTATACTGATATGATCCAAACCTGTTCTGGCTATCGATATTTACTTATGTGTGTCTGTCCATACACTCAATGGCTGGAAGCCATACCCTGTAAAGCAGAAACAGGTACTTGTATGGCAAAAGCATTGCTGACCCACATAATACCCAAATTTGGGGTACCAGTGAAAATTGTGACAGATAATGGATCACATTTTAGAAATGAATTAATGCATGCATTAACATCAGATCTGAACATCAAATGCCGTCATGTATCTGTATATAGACCTACGTCTAATGGTTTGGCAGAGAGAATGAATGGAATTCTTAAAACAAAATTAAGACAACTGATGTTGGCTTATGAGCAAACTTGGCTCACGGCCTTACCAGCTGCACTGATGGCAATTAGAATGAGCCCAGTGAGATCTATAGGACTCACTCCTTTTGAGCTGTGTATGGGTAGAGCTATGAATTTACCTCAACAAGTTGAGTATCAGAAACATGCTAAGGTACCAGATAACCTGTTTGTTTGTCTAGACCCAGGAGAATGGAAGCTGTTGAACGCAGCGTTCCACATGATAGTGAACCGGTGGAGAACACTGGACATGGACCTTCTGGCAAACCAGTCCAACGCCCAAGTACCCAGGTACTTCAGCCGCAGGCGAGAACCTCAGTCCCAGGGGATCAATGCCCTGGTACAGACCTGGCCATAGGGGACTCTATTATACGCCTTCCCGCCATGGCCCCTATTAAGCGCAGTCATTCACAAGATACAGCTACACAGGGGACTAGTACTTCTGGTGGCCCTGGACTGGCCAAGAAGACCGTGGTACGCAGACATGAGTAGACTAATGGCAGTGACCCCACTGCCTCCACACAGAGACCTGCTCCAACAAGGGCCGATCCTCCACGAGGACCCAGCTTCATGCTTCCTGAAAGGAGTCAAACACATCCGCCCATCCCTAAAGTGGCCGGTACCTCTTTGGAACCTCAACCTGGTCCTGGATTTCCTAGCAGGAGCCTCCTTCAGGCCCCTCCGTGGACTGTCTCTCCGACTATTGACTTTGAAGACATCATTCCTGCTGGCAGTTTGTTCAGCCCGCCACATTTCAGAACTACAAGTGCTATCCTGCCATGAGCCGTTCCTCAGGCTCACCCCGGGAACCATCCAGCTACGCAGGGTCCCTTTGTTCCTTCCCAAAGTGGTGTCACACTTACATGTCAACCAAACCATCTCGCTACCATCGCCGGATGAGTTTAAAAATTCGGAAGAGGCTCGAAGTCTACGCTAACTCAACATCGGCAGACTCCTATCCAGATACCTGGAAATGTCGGAAACCGTATGAAAAATGGACCACCTATTCGTCCTCCACAGTGGGAAGAGGCAAGGGGAAGCGGCCTTGCGAGCAACCATAGCCCGCTGGATCAAAGAAGTCATCAAGGCGGCCTACGTAGAAGCAGGCAAGCCACCGCCTCTACAAGTCAAGGTCCATTCTACTAGAGCCCAGGCAGTGTCCTGGGCAGAAACCAGGATGTTGTCACCCGCCGAGATTTGCAGGGTGGAGACATGGTCCTCTATCGACACCTTCTCCAGGTTTTACCGCCTGGATGTTCAGGCTCGGGAGGACACGGCATTTGCGAGGGCAGTACTAAGTGGGTCAAGGGCAGCCTCCCACCCGGTTCGGGAGTAGCTTTTATACATCCCATTGGTCCTGAGTCCATCTGCTACATGCTAGGAAATGGAGAAATTACTTACCTGATAATTTCGTTTTCCTTAGTGTAGACAGATGGACTTAGCATCCCACCCTTGGCTGCTGTTACTCATGGAATTCTCGAATGATTCAAGGGTAAGTCAGGCTTTCCTTCATTTAGGACACCCATCCTACCGGGTGTCGACGTTTTCCGGTTGAGGGCACTGGCGGTCTCCAGCTATAGCCAATTCAACCAGATCAAGTTAATCAAGTTATAAATTTTAACCAAGTTATGAAGTTATTCAAGTTAATCAAATTAGTCAGTCACACATATAACCACAATGGTTTTTGAGGAGAATACTGAAGAGCTGCACTTCCTGCAGGGGTATATGTACTAGGGCTGACGTCAGATTGAAATCTGATCCGTCTCCAACTGCTATCAGGAGTACACTATACCCATTGGTCCTGAGTCCATCTGTCTACACTAAGGAAAATGAAATTATCAGGTAAGTAATTTCTCCTTTAGTTTTTGGGTATTTGCCAGGTTCTTATGGCCTGGATTGGCCACTGTTGGAGACAGGATGCTGGGCTTGATGGACCCTTGGTCTGACCCAGTATGTCATGTTCTTAACCACTGACTTAAAGGACTCAACCCTCACCATCAAGTTCTCAACAGTTGGTGTCTTTTGTTCCCAATAGATTACATAGAAACATAGAAATGACGGCAGAAGAAGACCAAACGGCCCATCCAGTCTGCCCAGCAAGCTATGTACTTTTTTTTTTCTCTCTCTCTCTCTCTCTCTCATACTTGTTTACGCTTGGTTTCTAGTACTCTCTAGTTCTATTTCCCCTCCACCCCACTTTCAATGTAGAGAGCAGCGCTGGAACTGCATCCAAGTGAATATCCAGCTCAATTAGGGGTAGTAACCACCGCAATAAGCAAGCCACACCCCTGCCCCTGTCCACCCAGACTATGCAATTCACATACAGATCCTCCCTTCCTCATTCCCCCTGCCGTTGAAGCAGAGAGCTACGCTGGACATGCATTGAAAGTAAAGTATCTGCCCAGCTACACCTCGCTTCCCTGTGAATACAAATATATATTTTTTTTTTCTTCCACATTACCTCTTGCCGTTGAAGCCCAGAGCAATGATGGAGTCTCAACCATGTGTATGTACACTGAACAAGGGTATTATCTCTAGGTAGTAGCCCCCATTTCCGCGAGCCACATTAACAAACAACAAATATTGAACAAGCCTAATAATTGGCAATACCTATAGCCTATGACCTCACCGGTAATTTTACATACTCTTACCCACCCCTGTTTGGTTTTTTTTTTGAGATGGCAGCCCTCCATTCTTCTGCTCCGTGAAGGTGGTATACCATTGGCATCCCGCTCCGTGAATGCCGCTCCCTGAATGCCACTCCATCCTTCTGCTCCGTGAAGGTGGAACACCGACCACTGGCATCCCGTTCCGTGAATGCCTCTGTGGCTACTGCCGCTCCGTGCAGTGTTCTGCCGCCTCCTTCCACCTTTGGGCTTGCGAGCCCCAGTTATTGATCCCTGCGTCTGCTACTTTTCGTGGCTGTGACAACTCCCCACCCCACCCCCAACAACAAGACCTTTTATTTCCTAGCGTGTAGCAGATGGACTCAGGACCAATGGGTATAGTGTACTCGTGTTAGCAGTTGGAGACGGATCAGATTTCAATCTGACGTCAGCACCTAGTACATATACCCCTTAGGAAGTGCAGCCGATCATTCCCTGTACGTACCAGGATCATTCCAGACTGTGGGTTATGTTCCCTGTCCAGCAGATGGAGTTAGAACCAAAAATTCCCAGGGGAGGACCTATATAGCCACGCCTCCCTTGCCTCAATCCTCAGTATAGTTCTAACTCCAGCAGATTGAGCAGGGGACACGGTGGTCCCCAGCACTTTTCTAGTTTTATTTTCTCTTTGAGGAATCAATTAAATAATATTAGATAAAGGTTTTCTTCTAAGGGATAGGTTCTGTAGTGTTCTGACAGGACCACTAAGAGAGACACTGTTTTCCAGTCAGGAACTTGCTGACAGGCTGTGTTTTTTGCCTGTCACTTTATTTCTCTCTTCCTATCTCTTTGTTTTTTTCCTCTTCCTTGCCTGGCTAGAGTGTGGTAAGTGTTATTTTTATTTCATTTACAGTCGTTGGTAGGAACAGGAATTTGTGAGGGGTGAAAGTCTGTAGTGCCGACCGCTCCCCCTAGCCCCAGAGTTTTCCTTTTCCCCTCCTCCCTTTCAGGGAGTGATTGGAGTTCCCGCCCTGCAGCTCTGCGACGACCCATTCCCCGGAGCTGCTCACCGTCGGGACGACGTTTTTCCCCGACGGTCTCTTGGGGACGGTGAGGGGTCCGGAGGCCGAAGAGTTTTTATTAATTCGCCGCTTCAGTTGTTGCCGCGCGCTGCAGCCGCCCCTCCCCCTCCCTCCCGCCGCGATGCATAAATCGCCGAACGGCTCCGGAGCTCGGCACGGGCTTCAGCAGACCTCAGAGGGATTTTCTTCAGCTTTTCCTGAGGGGGAGTATGGCTTACCTGGTAGGCAGCTTGGAGGAGAGTCGGACCGCGCTGGCAGGAAGAGGCATGCCCCGTTTCCCCTCAGCGCGGGAACGGCGGCCATTTTCTCAGCTGACTCGGAGGCAGCTCTCTCTGAGGAAGACGTTGACGCTCCTCTCCAGGTTTCCTCTAACAGTATGGAGTTTCGGAGTGTAACGGACCAGGGCAGGCAAGGGGACGACGTCTCGGGGGGCCCCTCATCAGCACTTCCCGCTTTTTCGCCAGTATTCATTGTTTTAATGCACAAGGCATTTTTACAGAGCAGGGATCCGAATCTCGGAATTTGGGGTCCCTCTCCCCCCAAACTGGCCTGCTTGACACAGCTTTCGACGGCAGACCCTCCCTTAGGGAGTGCTTCTTTGCCCACAGGGGGTGCGGGGTCCACTCAGCCCCCCCCCCCCCCCCACGTGGTTCCTATACCGCTGCAACAACCGTCGGGGGATCCATGGCAAGATCCAGATGCGGATGATCCCTCCCTGGCGGCCCAGGTAGAAGGTGACGACCCAAGGGTCCTCCGTATGTTTCAAGCAGTGCAATTGGATGATCTCATCCCCCACATCCTCCAGGAAATGGACATTGACCCTCCTCCGGATCCTGTGGCTCAGGATCCGAAGTTTAAGAAAGGAGATCCTCTCCTAGCGGGCTTACGACCTCTAGCGAAAGCTTTTCCCACGCATCACAACATCTTGCAATTGATTTCAAGGGAGTGGGATACTCCTGAGGCCAATCTTCGAGTCGGTTGAGCCATGGAAAAGTTATCCCCTCTCCCCACTGATTTCTTGGAGATTCTTAAGGTTCCTGCTGTTGATTCAGCGGTATCCACGGTCATGAAACATACTACCATCCCGGTCACGGGCTGGACGGCGTTGAAGGATGTCCAGGATCGCAAGCTCAAGGTTTACCTCAAGCATATCTTCGAAGTCTCAGCATTGGGGATGAGGGCTGCTATCTGCAGTTCCCTAGCACAGCGAGCAGCTCTGCGTTGGGTACAACAGCTTCTCACTTCCCAATCTTTGCCACAGGCAGAGACTATTCAGGCTGATAGACTTGAAGCGGTGGTTGCCTATGGAGCTGATGCTTTTTATGATCTGTTAAGGGTCCTCGCTCGTTCCATGGTGGTGGCGGTGTCCGCTCGTTGTCTTTTGTGGCTACACAACTGGGCGGCAGATGCTTCGTCTAAGACGTTCCTGAGTTCCCTTCCTTTCAAGGGTAGGTGCCTATTTGGGGAAGATTTGGATCAGATCATCAAATCTCTTAATGAGAATGTGGTGCACAGGCTACCAGAAGATCGTCCACGTTCTTCTAGATCTTTTTATTCCTCCAGAAATAGGTACCGGAATCAACGGAGGTCGCGTCCTACTAGACAGCAGACACCTCAGGCTCCTTCTACACGATCACACACCTGGAACTGGTCCTTTTGAGGGCACCGCCACGGTAAGGATACTCAAGGGGCAGGTCCTTCCTCGAAGGCTTCACAATGATGCCAGAAGGACGCAAGAGGGGATCCCCCACTTGAGGGGTCGCCTTACTCTCTTTTACAAGGAGTGGGCCCAAATTACGTCGGATCAATGGGTGCTGGACATCTTAAGACAAGGCTACGTATTAGATTTTGTACACGAACCCCGAGATCGTTTTCTGTTTTCTCCTTGCGGTTCCCGTCTCAAACAATTAGCAGTCCGACAGACTCTCGATCGTCTGCTACAGCTGGGGGCGATAGTACCGGTAGCGGCCTCCGAACTGGGAAAAGGTCATTATTCAATCTACTTCGTGGTTCCCAAGAAAGAGGGCACTTTTCGACCTATCCTGGATCTCAAGACGGTCAACAAGTGTCTCAGAGTTCCTCGTTTTCGTATGGAAACGCTCCGTTCAGTGTTAGCAGCCGTGCATCCGGGAGAATTCTTGGCCTCTTTGGACCTTACAGAGGCATACCTTCACATCCCGATCCATCACCATCGTCAGCGCTTCTTACGCTTCAAGATTTTGGGACAGCATTTTCAGTTTCGTGCTCTCCCTTTTGGTCTGGCGACGGCTCCGCGTGTCTTCACCAAGATCATGGTAGTGGTGGTGGCGGCGCGCCGCAAGGAGGGTATCCTTGTAAATCCCTATCTAAACGACTGGCTCATTCGGGCGAAGTCGAGGACGCAGGGTTACCGTGCTGTAGACAGGGTAGTACAGCTTCTTCAGTCTCTGGGATGGATCGTCAATTTCTCAAAGAGCAAACTGATACTGTCCCAATCGCTGGATTTTCTGGGAGCACACTTCGACACCAGCCGAGCCAAGGTATTTCTGCACCCGGACAGAGCTCGGGCTCTGCGTGCTCAGGTAACACGGTTCATGGCACTAGTTGCTCCCACGGCGTGGGATTATCTCCAGGTACTGGGAACCATGGCCTCAACAATCTATTTTGTTCCGTGGGCCTTCGCTCATCTCAGGCCTCTCCAGAGGTCTCTGCTTTCACGATGGAACCCAGTGTCGAGAGATTTTCAAGCAGTACTGCCCATCCCGGATGTTGTCTTGCTCAGCTTACAGTGTTGGCTGGACCCTCAACAATTAGCTCAGGGAGTGTCTCTACAGAACCCGGATTGGGTGGTCGTCACCACGGATGCCAGTCTCACCGGCTGGGGGGCGGTCTGTCAGGACAGGTCTCTCCAAGGTCGATGGACGATGGAACAGTCCACTTGGCCCATCAATCGGCTGGAGACCAGAGCAGTCCGTCTAGCGCTGCAGGGGTTCTACCCACTGGTACGCAGTTGAGCGGTTCGGATTCTTTCAGACAATGCAACCACAGTGGCCTACGTCAATCGCCAGGGGGGCACCAGAAGCCATCTAGTCTCGTTGGAGACCGACGAGTTGATGACATGGGCGGAGCTACACTTACAGCGGCTAGCGGCTTCGCACATAGCGGGCGTGGACAACGTTCAGGCAGATTTTCTCAGTCGACAACACCTGGATCCCGGAGAGTGGGAACTCTCGGAGGACGCAATGCGAAGGATAGTACAGCGTTGGGGGAGACCCCATGTGGATCTAATGGCAACCGCGACAAATGCAAAGGCCGCCCGGTTCTTCAGCCGCAGGCGAGAGCGCGGCGCGGAAGGAGTCGACGCTCTGGTTCTTCCCTGGCCTCGACAGTGTCTCCTGTATGTCTTTCCTCCGTGGCCTCTAGTGGGCAAGGTTATCCGACGGATAGAGACACATCAAGGTCCGGTGATCCTAGTTGCACCAGAGTGGCCTCGTCGACCATGGTTTGCAGATCTTCTCAATCTGGCAGTAGACGGCCCTCTTCGGCTCAGTCATCTGCCACGTCTTCTTCGCCAAGGACCAATATTTTTCAAGGAGGCAGATTGCTTCTGTCTTGCGGCTTGGCTTTTGAGAGGCGTCAATTGAGACGGCACGGATATCCAGAATCTGTCATCTCCACGCTCCTGAAAGCTAGGAAGACATCCACGTCGGTTACTTATGTCAGAGTATGGAAGGTTTTTGAGGAATGGTGCGAGTCAAAATCGATTCTACCAACGCAGGCCTCGATGACGCATGTGCTTTCCTTCCTACAGGCTGGTCTGGACTTGGGCCTTGCCTATAATTCTCTTCGTATGCAGGTGGCGGCGTTGGGAGCCTTCCTACGTAGTAATGATAGGGAGCTCCTGGCCTCACATACAGATATCCTACGTTTTCTAAAGGGGGTAAAACACTTGAAGCCTCCAATTAGACCACCTTGTCCTTCTTGGAATCTCAATTTGGTACTCCGGGCTCTATGTGCACCGCCTTTTGAGCCTCTGACTTCGGCCACACTCAAGGATGTCACCATTAAGACCATCTTTCTGGTGGCGATCAGCTCAGCACGTCGGATCTCTGAACTACAAGCTCTATCATGTAGGGAGCCATACCTTCGTTTCACGCCAGGGGGAGTATCCCTGCGGACAGTTCCATCTTTTCTGCCGAAGGTGGTCTTGACTTTCCATCTCAACCAATCGATAGAGCTTCCGTCATTTTTATCCTCTGATTCTTCTGACCTGCATCGGTTGGATGTCCGACGTTCTTTGATACATTATTTGGAAGTCACTAATGAATTTCGACTCTCCGATCATTTGTTTGTCCTTTGGTCGGGACCCAGGAAAGGTTGCATGGCATCCAAACAATCAATCGCTCGCTGGCTGAAAGAAGCGATTATAGCCGCATACATCAGAGTGGATAAGTCTCCACCTTTAGCTGTTAAGGCGCATTCTCTCCGCGCTCAAGCGACGTCGTGGGCGGAAAGTTCTGCAGTTTCTTCTCAGGAAATCTGTAGGGCGGCCACATGGAAGTCTCTCCACACTTTCACAAGACATTATCGTCTAGACATTCGCGCGCCGTCTCACAGTCAGCTTGGAGACAGGGTCATACGGGCAGGGCTGTCCGCGACCCACCCATGATGGGGAAGCTTTGGTACATCCCACAGTCTGGAATGATCCTGGTACGTACAGGGAAAAGAAAATTATTCCTTACCTGCTAATTTTCGTTCCTGTAGTACCATGGATCATTCCAGACCCCTCCCTGGTTTTGGGGGTTCTTTGTGGGCCATCCCTGCTTTCCTGTCTTCACAATATTTTCACTCTGTATCTCTAGTTATTGCGAGCTGTGTCTTTGAACACAGTGCTGTTTGCAAGTTCTCAGTTACAGTTTTTTGAGTACAAGTTAGTTGCTGTCACTTACAGCTGTTATTTTTTCTCTATATTTTTGAGATTAATTGATTCCTCTGGTTCTGTCTCTTCTCGTCTTGGCTTTGCTAGTCCAGTTACTGAGGATTGAGGCAAGGGAGGCGTGGCTATATAGGTCTTCCCCTGGGAATTTTTGGTTCTAACTCCATCTGCTGGACAGGGAACATAACCCACAGTCTGGAATGATCCATGGTACTACAGGAACGAAAATTAGCAGGTAAGGAATAATTTTCTTGTATTTTCCGTCTCCAAAGCAGTTAGGAGCTATCTCACGCTTGCTGAGCGTTCTACCAAACAAATTTTAAAGAATCCTACCTGAAGACAAGCCCCGCACTCCGGTGATATCCTCGGGTCCCTCCCCCAGTCGAGTTTCCCGATGTGATTTCCGTGATCCCTCGGCGGTAAGAGCCTCGGTCCGGTGGCCGATTCGCGGCAGGGACTTAGCCCCCGAGTGAGAAGGGCTCGGGCATGGCTTAGAGGCAGCCTCGGTTCGGAGCTGTTCGCGGCAAGGACTTAGCCCCCGAGCGATTCGAGTTCGGGCGCGGCTTAGAAGCGGCAGGCGCACATCCTCGAGCGCGGCGGTGAAGGTAATCACCCTCTCCCCCCGCAGCCGGAGACCGCCCGGGTCGGGAAGCGCTGAAGACAAGGTAAGGCGTACATCCTTTACTTACTGGTCTCCGAGGATCGAGGACTAACAGGGTCTGCCCACGTGGAGACCCTACAAGGAGGTCGCCATATTGCTTGCCTGCTCGCCGTCGCCATCTTGTCCTTGTTCGCCGCCCTCCGCCCGCTCGAGCGCCCAAATAAAGCTAATTGCTGAAGCAACGGGCGCGTATATTAGGCGCCCGAAAATAGTTGGGCGTGTATCTTAGGCGCCCAAGGATCGGGCGCGTATCATAGGCGGCCAAGGTTTGGCGCGTATCATAGGTGCCGATAATTGGGCGCGTATTATAGGCACACATTAATAGGTGCACATCTTTAGGCGCACGTTAGTAATCCTCCGCGCTTAAGCCTCGCGCATACTACTAAGCGCACATCTACGGCTGGGAGCGCATCGGCGCACATTGATATCCGACACAATGGATCGCATAAGAGCCCACACGTCCGCAGAAGCGGCACCTCCAGAGTCAGGCATAATTGCTCTAGGCCTCTGCTCTGCATGCAACCTCAGAGCTGCACAGAGCGAGGAAGCAGACGCCCTATGTGCCCAATGTGAAGAGGCAATAGGAGCTCCAGCCCACGGCCAGGCTCACCCAAGATTAAGCGCTAGCTCCTCAGGAAACACCCCGGACCTAGCAGGCCCCAGTGAGACCATCCCTCAGACGAGGACCCCCAGAGATCTGGCACCCCTCAACTTAGAACCGGCCTCGCTCTCCTTGGTGGAATTATTCAAAGGGATCCACGCCTTTGTCCGGATGCAGTCTGAGTACCGAGCAGACCCATATCCACCGGAAGACCCTCATGCCCCAGGACCCTCGAGGCCTAGGCACAGGCCCCCACCTCCCAGAAGCCCCACATACGGGGAAACTGATTACTCCGAGGAAGAAGTCCCCCTCGAGGAGGGAGAACTTCCCTCGGGGACAGAGCCGCATCGAACCATAAGACGCTTCTTCACAAAGGAGGACCTTCCGGACCTGGTATCTCAATGTCTATCTGAGCTCGCTATCCCAAACCAAGGCACCCCGGGGGAACCTAGAATGAACCCCCTGCTAGAGGGCCTCCGACAGACGGCCCACCATTTTCCCCTCCTACAGGCGGCGCAACAGCTAATCAACCTGGAGTGAAACGCACCAGAGTCCTCATTCAAAGGGGGTCGAGCCTTATCCACCATGTACCCCCTGGACCCAGCGACCAAGGAGCTGCTAGCGTGCCCCAAAGTGGATGCCATAGTTTGCGCAGTCGCTAAGCGCACCACCATTCCAGTGGAGGGAGGGGCAGCCCTCAAGGACGCACATGATCGGCGCCTGGAAGCCATACTGAAACAAGCCTTTGAGGTGGCAGCTATGTCCCTTCAGATTGCGACCTGCTGCACCGTGGTGACACGTTCCTGTTTATCTCAAGCCAGGAACAACACCCCGGGAGAAGACATGGAATCAGCTCTCTCCTTCCTCACGGACGCTGCCTCCGATCTGGTACGAACAGCAGCCAGGGGAGTGTCATCCTCAGTGGCAGCCAGGAGACAACACTGGCTGCGAAATTGGTCAGCTGACGCCTCCTCCAAGACATGCCTTACAAGAATGCCCTTCAAGGGTTCCCTCCTGTTCAGCAGCAAACTGGAGAAATTGGCTAACAAATAGGGCGACTCTCCATTATCTCGTCTACCAGAAGACAAGTCAAAGAGAAACCAGCGCCCCTTTCCCAGGCCATCCAGAGGCAGACGCTCACAGCGCTTCAACCCTTACAGGAATACCTACCAAGCACCTCGTCCCCCGGCCAGAAACCAGTCCTTTCAGAACAGGCACAGCAAGAGGGGAACCGGCTCGGGTTCAGGTCCCAGGAGCACCCCACAATGAGAATCAGCCGACCCATCCAAGGGAAGAAGCCATAGGGGACAGACTAACCCTATTCTACCGCAGATGGGTCGAGATAACTTCGGACAAGTGGGTTCTATCCATCATCCGAGAAGGGTACTAACTAGATTCCTTCAAACCCCTCTGGACAAGTTCGTAGAATCTCCCTGCCACGACCCCCGCAAAAGGACGGCAGTGGAGGCTACGCTGACCAGACTCCTCACCCTACAGGCCATAACCCCAGTGCCTTCACGGGAGATAAATTCTGGACATTACTCCATTTACTTCATTGTACCCAAGAAAGAGGGCACCTTCAGGCCCATCCTGGACCTCAAGTCAGTCAACCGACACCTAAGGGTCCCAAGATTTCGCATGGAAACCCTGCGGTCAGTCTTACGTGCAATACAGCCAGGAGAATTCCTCACATCCCTGGACCTGTCAGAGGCCTACTTGCACATCCCCATCCATCAGGAACACCAGCGCTACTTACGCTTCAAGGTCCTGAACCAACACTTCCAATTCCGGGCACTACCCTTCGGGTTAGCCACCGCACCGTGGACCTTTACCAAGGTAATAGTAGTGGTAGCGGCAACACTCAGGAAGGAAGGAATCCTCGTCCATCCCTACCTGGACGATTGACTGATCAGGGCAAAGTCACCGGAGGAGAGCCACCGAGCAACCAACAGTCATACCTCTACTGGAAAGCCTAGGATGGGTAGTCAACTCGAACAAGAGCTCCCTACAGCCATCACAGACGCTGGAATATCTAGGAGTCCAATTCGACACCAAGGAGGACAAGGTCAGCCTGACCCCCACGAGGAGATCAAAACTGCGGAACCGACTCCAGACCCTGCTGAGCGCCACCCGGCCCACAGCTTGGGATTATTTACAAGTCCTCGGTCTAATGGCATCCACATTGGAAGTGGTACCATGGGCGCGATCTCACATGAGACCTTTGCAAAGCTCTCTCCTATCTCGGTGGAGTCCACGATCACAGAACTACACCGTACACCTACCGCTGCCGACCAGATTGCGGACCCAGCTACGTTGGTGGCTACAGTCCAAGCACATGAGCCGG
This sequence comes from Rhinatrema bivittatum, assembly GCF_901001135.1. Lineage (NCBI taxonomy): Eukaryota > Metazoa > Chordata > Amphibia > Gymnophiona > Rhinatrematidae > Rhinatrema > Rhinatrema bivittatum. The sequence continues at coordinate 6,875,956 of NC_042632.1, forward strand.
GGATCAAGAATATCCTCCCCAACCTGGACCCTGCTCACCACAGATGCCAGCCTAAGCGGATGGGGAGCACACTGCGAAGAGCTAACCGCCCAAGGGCGGTGGAACAAAGAAGAGTCGGGGTGGAACATCAACCGACTAGAGGCACAGGCAGTCAGGCTAGCCTGCCTGCGATTTGCCCACAGACTTCGAAACAAAGCAGTCGGAGTGATGTCGGACAACGCCACCACGATGGCATACATCAACCGACAGGGCGGAACCAGAAGCCAACAGGTTTCCTTAGAAATAGCCCCCCTGATGTCCTGGGCGGAAGCAAATCTCCAGGACATCTCCGTCGTCCACATCGCCGGAAAGACAACACCACAACAGACTTCCTCAGCAGAGAAAGCCTAAACCCGGGAGAATGGAAGCTGTCCTCCACAACCTTCAAGATGATAGTGGGTTGGTGGGGGACTCCGGAAATGGACCTGCTGGCGAACAGATCCAACTCTCAAGTACCCAGATACTTCAGTCGCAGGCAAGACCCACAGTCACAAGGGATCGACGCCCTGGTACAGATCTGGCCACCGGGGACCCTGCTATACGCCTTTCCCCCATGGCCCCTGCTGGGCGCAATCATTCACAAGATTCGGCGACAGAGGCCTAGTCCTTCTAGTGGCCCCGGACTGGCCAAGAAGACCCTGGTACACAGACATGAGAAGACTACTGGCAGGGGATCCGCTACCCCTGCCCTCCACACAGGGACCTACTGCAACAAGGCCCCATCCTCCACGAGGATCCAGCTCAATTCTCTCTTACGGTCTGGCCATTGAGAGGGCCCGACTGAGGAAGAGGGGATACTCGGGGTCAGTAATAGATACCCTCCTCCGAGCACGCAAGTTCTCCACATCTCTAACGTACATAAGGATCTGGAGAGTATTTGAAGCCTGGTGCGAAAATCACAGCACCAAACCACATTCCGCTAAAGTTCCTATAATTTTGGACTTCTTACAGAATGGACATCAGAAAGGACTGTCCCTCAACTCAATCAAGGTTCAGGTGGCAGCCCTGTCATGCTACGGTCCCAGGAGCGAGGGCAACAGGATTGCCACGCACCCAGATGTTTCACACTTCCTCAAAGGGGTCAAACACATTCGCCCCGCACTGAAGTGGCCAGTGCCCCTGTGGAACCTCAACCTAGTTTTGGAATTCCTAGCGGGACCCGCCTTCAGACCCCTCCGAGGCCTATCTCTCCGTCTACTAACCCTTAAGATGGTGTTCTTACTGGCCATATGCTCGGCCCGCCGCATCTCAGAGCTACAAGCGCTGTCCTGCCGTGATCCATTCCTCAGAATCACTCCAGGAATCATCCATCTACGCACGGTTCCCTCCTCCTTACCCAAAGTAGTCTCTCACTTCCACCTCAACCAAACCATATCATTGCCAACCATGGAAGGTTTGAAGAAGTCGGAAGGAGATCGATCCCTGCGCCATCTCGACATAGGCAGATTGCTATCTAGATATCTGGAAATGTCAGAACCAGTACGAAAGACGGACCATCTGTTCGTCCTTCACAGCGGAAAGAAGCAAGGGGAAGCGGCCTCTCGGGCAACCATTGCCCTCTGGATCAAAGAAGTCATCAAGGCGGCCTATGTAGAAGCAGGAAAGCCACCACCTCTACAGGTCAAGGCCCACTCTACCAGAGCTCAGGCGGTCTCCTGGGCAGAAACTAGATTACTGTCGCCTGCCAAAATCTGCAGGGCGGCAACATGGTCCTCCATCCATACCTTCTCCAGATTCTACTGTCTGGATGTTCAGGCACGGGAGGACACAGCATTTGCAAGAGCTAACCTAATCGGACTTCGGGCAGCCTCCCACCCAGTTCTGGAGTAGCTTTTATACATCCCATTGGTCCTGAGTCCATCTGCTACACGCTAGGAAATGGAGAAATTGCTTACCTGACAATTTCCTTTTCCTTAGTGTAGACAGATGGACTCAGCAGCCCACCCTCGGCTGCCGTTATATATGGTTGTTCATCAAACAAGGTAAGCCATGTTTTTCCCTTACATAGGGCATCCACCCTTCCGGTTGAAGATACTGGCGGTCTCCAGCTATAGTCAATCAACCAGTTCAATGATCAAAATTAATCAAATTTTAACGTTGCACCTAAATTATCAGAGTCAAACTCATTAAGTTAATCAATCACACATATATCCATACTGCTTTGCAAGGAAGAATACTGATCGGCTGCACTTCCTGCAGGGGTATATGTACTAGGTGCTGACGTCAGATTGAAATCGGATCCGTCTCCAACTGCTAACACGAGTACACTGTACCCATTGGTCCTGAGTCCATCTGTCTACACTAAGGAAAAGGAAATTATCAGGTAAGTAATTTCTCCATTAGGGCTTCAAGGGCTGCTGCTTCTCCCTTTTACTGCAACAGGTCTGAGGCGATCTCTAGCTCAGCCTTTCTGCGCACTTTGGCAGCAGCTGCTTCCTGTTGTTCTTCTATTCTGAGCCCTTCTATCTTGAGGGCTGCTGCTTGTTCAGCATTCTGTGTGCGAGCCACCCCCTCTTTATTCACGTCCTCTAGACTTGATGGATCCACAGTGTTTATCCCATGCCCCTTTGAAGTCCTTCACAGTTTTTGTCTTCACCACTTCCTCCGGAAGGGCATTCCAGGCATCCATCACTCTCACTGAAGAAATACTTCCTGATATTGGTTCTTAGTCTTCCTCCCTGGAGCCTCAGCTCGTGACCTCTGGTTCTGCTGATTTTTTGAGGTGGAAATGAACTTTGTCAAATTGGTTGGTGGACTGCATATTGCACTGTTAGGTGCTAACTAATTTGATTAAAGATTCTGTCAAGGTTCATCAAGTAAGAGCCAGGGCAACTTTAGTAAATCAACACAGGGCAACATCCATTGAAGATATTTGCAAAGCTGGTGCTTGGTCATCTGTGTACACCATTATGGCCCACTACTGTTTTGACAGCATATCCCAAGGAGACAATTCTGAAAAAGCATTTCTGTGCAGCCTGTTTATCCAGTAGTCCACTTTTAACTGGTGGGGCTGAGTTGCCTTTTAAGCGTTTCTGCATTATAACCCTCAGATTGGGATGCTCTCATGCAATGGTTAATTCATGCCTGCTTGTCAATGAAAACAAGTTTTCTTATTTGTAAACAGGCCTCAGACCACTGGATTAATTAATCATTTTTAATGTCTGCGTGCTTCCTGGAGACTTGACTACCCTGCTGAAGCTTAAACTCTGGAAGAAACTGAGGGGTTCATGAGCAAGATATGGGAATTCTTGCACATGCTCAGTAAAGATTTTAAACTGTGAGAGCTGGATCTATGGTGTCACTCCAAGGAATGACTAGGTGTATGCAATTTTTTTTCAGTTGAGCAACAATTTTTTTAAACCAACAATTTTTGAACAATATTAGTGTTGCATTTATGTCACAAACCTGATTTCACTTTCATTATGGGGTATTTTATATAGACTGAGGAGAGAAAAAGCATATTATCCATTTTAGAATAAGGCTGTAATGGAATAAAATGTGGAAAAAGTGAAAGGATCTGAATACTTTCTGAATGCACTGTAGCACAAAGAAAATAAGCATTTCAGCAACCAAATAAAACCTATGAGCAACACTCTTAAATGTATGAGCAATCACTCAAATGCTCAACTTAGAGGGAACTGTGGTTGGAACCATCGGATGATGGTTTATCCTGCTGTTTACAGAGAACCCTGTTTACAGTTAAACAGACTTGCTTTGCATAGTTTTCTGTGGTAGATTATATCATAGTTTTTCATAGCCCTCTGAATCGCTTTTACTATGTCTGTATCCTCTCTTTGATGCAGCCCCCAAAACTGGATTCTGCAGTCCCAACACTTGAGGTACAACCATCTTTTTTTTTCTACTTCTTGCTAAACAGCATTGTATTTCACTGGTTGTCCTAACTGCTTTGTCAAACTGACAATCTTAAGGTCACAAAATAAAATCATGTTTATATATTTCTCACAGGACAAGCAGGATGGTTGTCCTCACAAATGGGTGACATCGAGGATGGAGCCCACCACGGAAAACTTCTGTCAAAGTTTAAACAGAACTTTGACTGGCCCCTACTGGGCATGCCCAGCAAGGCACCGACCCCGCAGCCAGCAGGGGTCTCCCTTCAGTCTTCTTTTTTCCGCGCAGCAGTTGCCACGCGGTGAAAGGAGCTCTCTAACCACGTTCCTGACAGGAATTTGGAAGTTAATTTCCTAAGAAAATTTGCCCCTCAGGGGTCTCCCTTCGACAAATTTTTAGTCATCTTACGGAACCCGGTAAGTTTTTTGCCTTTTTCCATCGACTACCGTCGATTTTGGCCCTTGAGGCCTGTTGGCACTTACCGATCCCCAGCCTAAATTTTGGCTTCAGGCCATGGCAACGGGGTTCCGCCGTTGTCCGGATTGTACCCGGACTATGTCCATCACAGACCCCCATAGGGTTTGTGTAATGTGTTTGGGTAGTGAGCATGATGTCCTGACTTGCACCAAATGTGCCTTAATGACACCCAAGGGTCGCAAAGCCAGGATGGAGAAGATGGGGCTCCTCTTCCATGCACCCACCCCAACGCCATCGATAGCATCGACGTCATCGGAACCGGCACCGTCGAAGTTGTACCATCATCGTCAACCCTCCGGTGACCGTCCGCCATCGATCGCTTCTCGGCCGTCGACTCCCATCCCTTCCCCGGATGGGCGAGGGGATCGGAAGGAAAAGCACCGCCATCGACGGCACAAGTCTCGGCCTGTCGAGGATCCACAGCCATCGACCTCTGCTCAGGCCGAGCCACCGACAAAGAAGCCGCGAACAGACCGGACACCCTCTACGTCTCGTTCGCCGGCATCGAGGAAACCCTCACCCTCCCGGGGTGTGGGGGCCGTGATCCCACCGGTTACGGTGGTCCCTCCGGCCCTGCCTCAGCCTCCCTCTCCCGTCGAGCCGGGTATGGTTACCCCTGGTCTCCGGGCAGAACTGGACCGGCTGGTCCAGGAGGCCATCGAGAAAGCGATGAAGAAATTGCAACCTCCATCGGCACCGTCTCCGGCACCGGTTCCAGTGCCGCCCCCGACACCGGCACCGGCTTCGCCACCGAGGAGGGAACCGACCACCGAGCCGTTGATACAAGCGCTAGCACCACTACTAAGCCGCATGGAGGCGCTCATGACGGCCCTTCCATCGGTGATTCCAGTACCATCGACAACACCACCGTCTCCGACTGGATTTTCATCGGCAGGAGAAACACCGTTCCGGATTCCCCCTTCCGGGGTGGTTCCATCGGTGCCTTCTGGTATATCTCCACCGATATATCCTTCGGTTCCATCCATTCCACGCCAGGCACCGATTCCATCGGCAGCACCGAAGCCATCGATGCCATTTCTGGTTCCACCTACGGCACCGATTCCACCTCGGTTTCCATCGATGCCTTCAGAGCCTCAGCCAGGTCCATCAGGGCTACAAGCCCCACTTGATCCCTACGATACCTGGGGTGATGATGATGATACATCTTCTGACACAGATTTGCCTTCGCCACCATCTCCTACAGAGAGTAGAAAAAGATCTCCTCCTGAGGATCTATCTTTCATTAATTTTGTGAAAGAGATGTCAGAAGTTGTACCTTTTCAACTACAATCTGAAGCTGATGACAGACACCAGATGATGGAACTCCTTCAATTTCTGGATGCTCCAAAAATCATCGCTTCCATCCCTATACACCAGGTGTTTTTGGATCTGCTCAAGAAAAACTGGGAATCTCCTTCATCAGTGTCCCCAGTTAACAAAAAAGCTGACTCCACCTACCTTGTCCAGTCAGCACCAGGTTTCCAAAAACCTCAACTGGATCATCGCTCTGTTGTGGTTGAGTCCGCGCAGAAGAAGGCCAAGCGTCTTAAGCCACACTCTTCTACCCCACCTACCAGGGACAACAAGTTCCTAGATAGTGTTGGACGGAAAGTCTATCATGGAGCTATGTTGATTTCACGCATAGCTTCATATCAACTTTACATGACTCAGTACAACAGAGCCATCCTTAAGCAGATGCAAGACTATGCTGACACGTTGCCAGACCAATACCAACCGCAGCTTCAAGCCCTTCTTCACAAGGGATTTGAGGCAGGGAAGCACGAGATTAGGACTGCCTACGACATATTCGATGCTTCCACAAAAGTTTCAGCCACAGCCATCTCAGCCAGACGTTGGGCTTGGTTAAAATCATCCAACCTTCGCCCAGAGGTTCAGGATCGTCTTGCTGATTTACCCTGCTTAGGCGATAATTTGTTTGGAGAGCAAATTCAGCAGATTGTGGCGGAGTTAAAAGACCACCATGAGACGTTGAAACAACTCTCATCTGTCCCACCTGAGCTGACCTCCAAGCAACCGCAAAAGAAAGACTCTAAGAAGTCATTCTTTCGACCACGCCGTTATTACCCTCCATCGGCCAGGCCTCGTCCAGCTCGATCCTCTACTAGGCCTCAGCCGCATCAGCCTAGGAAACAAAGGCCTACTGTAGCCCCTCCTCCTGGGCCTGCGGCTGGCCTTTGACTCCCCTGTAGGGAACACATGCTAAACCCCTCTTCTGGACATCCCTGTAGGAGGTCGACTGTACCATTTTCTACAACCTTGGTTGCAGATCACCTCAGATCAGTGGGTGCTAACAATTATCGCACAGGGTTACCACCTCAACTTCATAACTCTTCCGGCAGACTCCCCGCCTCTTCAAGCGTGGAGTCTATCCACCCATTTGGCTCAATTACAACAGGAAGTATCCCTTCTTCTGCAATCAAATGCTATAGAACCCGTTCCTCCCTCTCAACGAGGCAAGGGATTCTATTCCAGATACTTCCTAATACCAAAGAAATCAGGGGGACTACGTCCCATTTTGGACCTTCGAGCCCTCAACAAATACCTTCAAAAAGAGAAGTTCAAAATGGTAACCCTAGGCGCACTGCTCCCTCTGCTACAAAGAGGGGATTGGCTGTGCTCTCTCGACCTCAAGGACGCTTATACCCACATTGCGATCACACAGTCCCATCGCAAATATCTGCGGTTTCTAGTAGGCCACGACCATTATCAATACCGTGTCCTCCCTTTCAGTCTAGCTTCTGCCCCACGAGTCTTTACCAAATGTCTCGTAGTGGTAGCAGCATTCCTAAGGAAGGAAGGTGTCCACGTCTACCCATACCTGGACGATTGGCTAATCAGGGCCTCCACCCAACAGATAGCTCAATCCTCCCTAAAATTGACAATTCAAACACTCCTTTCCTTAGGGTTTCTCGTCAATTACGAGAAATCTTGCTTAGTCCCGTCTCAAACCTTATCCTTCATTGGGGCAGACTTGGACACCTTACAGGCAAAGGCTTACCTTCCTCTTCAGAGGGTCCACACCCTAATGTCCCTGGCTCGCCAGCTCCAGTCTCAGAACACTGCCACAGCTCGCCAGTTCCTCATTCTCCTAGGGCACATGGCATCCTCGGTTCAAGTCACTCCCATGACCCGACTAGCCATGAGAGTAACACAATGGACTCTACGACACCAATGGATTCAAGCTTTTCAGCCTCTGTCCTCCATAGTCACAGTCACACAAGCGCTGCGCCTATCCTTAACCTGGTGGACGACTCAGGTCAACCTCCTTCAGGGCTTACCCTTTCTTCCACCGGATCCGCAAGTAATCCTAACCACCGACGCTTCTCACATCGGTTGGGGAGCCCATGTGGACGAATTACAAACCCAAGGGTTATGGTCCAAAGAGGAAGCCGAACACCAGATAAATTTCCTGGAACTTCGCGCAATCCGCTATGCACTCCGAACTTTCAAAGATCATCTATTCCATCAGATAATCTTAATCCAGATGGACAACCAAGTGGCCATGTGGTACATAAACAAGCAGGGAGGCACAGGCTCCTTCCTTCTGTGTCAGGAAGCTGCGCAGATCTGGGCGGAAGCCCTCTCCCACTCCATGTACCTCAGGGCCACTTACCTGCCGGGAGTAGACAATGTATTGGCAGACCAGCTGAGCCGTGTCTTCCAACCACACGAGTGGTCACTCGATCCTCTGGTAGCGACCTCTCTGTTTCACAAGTGGGGTTCTCCCCGCATAGACCTCTTTGCGTCCCCTCAGAACCACAAAGTGGACGATTACTGCTCTCTCATTCGGAGCCAGCACTCTCGGCCGAGGGATGCATTCTCCCTCAAGTGGACAACCGGTCTGCTCTATGCATTCCCTCCACTCCCTCTTGTGTCAAAGACTCTCGTGAAGCTACGCCAGGACGGAGGAACCATGATCCTGATAGCACCTTACTGGCCACGCCAAGTATGGTTTCCAATACTCCAGGATCTCTCCATCCGCAGGCACATTCCTCTGGGAAAGGACCCGCATCTGCTCACTCAAAACGACGGATGCCTCCTCCATCCCAACCTCCAAGTCTTGTCCCTGACGGCATGGATGTTGAAAGGTTAGTCCTTCAGCCTTTCAACCTTTCAGATTCCGTTTCTCGGGTCCTGATAGCTTCACGAAAGCCTTCCACAAGAAAGTCTTACTCATACAAATGGAAAAGGTACACATCATGGTGCACTTCTCAGTCCCTTGATCCCCTTTCCTGTCCAATCTCCAAATTCTTGGACTATTTATGGCATCTCTCTGAATCAGGTCTTAAAACCTCTTCTATCAGAATGCATGTCAGTGCGGTAGCCGCCTTCCATAAGGGTATTGGGGGTAATCCTATTTCAGTACAACCCCTAGTAACACGCTTTCTTAAGGGCTTGCTCCATCTAAAGCCGCCCTTGCGTCCTCCGGCCCCATCCTGGGACCTTAACCTGGTTCTTGGTCGTCTTATGAAACCTCCTTTCGAACCTCTGCACTCCTGTGACTTTAAATATCTCACTTGGAAAGTGTTATTCCTTTTGGCTATTACTTCAGCTCGCAGGGTTAGTGAATTACAGGCCCTAGTTACCTATCCGCCTTACACTAAGCTCCTGCAGGACCGCGCGGTACTCCGCACTCACCCTAAATTTTTACCTAAGGTAGTTTCTGAGTTTCATATCAATCAATCCATCATACTACCTATCTTTTTTCCCAGGCCCCACTCCAACTCTGGAGAGCAGACCCTGCATACCCTAGACTGTAAACGAGCTCTAGCTTTTTACCTAGACCGTACAGTTTCCCATAGGAAGAGCACTCAATTATTCGTCTCTTTCCATCCTAATAAGTTGGGACAACCTGTGGGTAAGCAGGCTCTTTCTTCCTGGTTGGCGGACTGCATTTCTTTTTGCTATGAGCAAGCTGGCATTCCTTTTCAAGACCGTGTTAAAGCACACTCTGTGAGGGCCATGGCGACGTCAGTGGCACACCTTCGATCGGTGCCGCTTCCTGACATCTGCAAAGCTGCAACCTGGAGTTCTCTCCATACCTTTGCAGCCCATTATTGTTTGGACAAGGCTGGAAGACAGGACTCCATCTTCGGCCAGTCTGTCTTGCGTAACCTTTTTCCAACCTGATGTACCAACACCCTTCCACCTACCCGGTTGGGTGCGGATGCCCTTTCCCAAATTTCTCCTCACTTATTGTGCCTGCTGCACACCGTTGGGTACATTTGGTGCAATTCGGGACATCCTCAGCTCGGTACTCACCCATTTGTGAGGACAACCATCCTGCTTGTCCTGTGAGAAAGCAAATGTTGCTTACCTGATGTAACAGGTGTTCTCACAGGACAGCAGGATGTTAGTCCTCACGAAACCCGCCCGCCTCCCCGCGGTGTTGGGTTCGTTTTATTCTTACTTTCTAGGCACTGCCTGTAGCTTTGAAAATCAGACTGAAGGGAGACCCCTGCTGGCTGCGGGGTCGGTGCCTTGCTGGGCATGCCCAGTAGGGGCTAGTCAAAGTTCTGTTTAAACTTTGACAGAAGTTTTCCGTGGTGGGCTCCATCCTCGATGTCACCCATTTGTGAGGACTAACATCCTGCTGTCCTGTGAGAACACCTGTTACATCAGGTAAGCAACATTTGCTTTCTCTTCCTTTGCACGCAGGCATGTCAATCCACCCAAGTGGGTTATGCACCTCTACCGGCAGATAGAGACGGAGTAAAAGCTGACGTCACGGAAATATAGCCCTGCCCTGACATCAATCCGCCAGTATTCTCCGTCTCCAGCAGATGGTGGACATGCATTCTCTTTTGGGGATTGCCTGTGGTAAAAAATTAATGAAAGAAAAGGAGAAAATGGAAGAATTTTTGAACATCGCTTGAGCTTCTGAGGTGACACCAGTAGATCCCTCCCTTAGTTGAATATTTTCAGTTCGGGAGCCTGTCTCAGGCATGGACATTATTTAAAAAAAAAAAAAAAAAAGGCAGTTGGAGCCAGAGGGAGTGCTTGGCAGTGACGGATTGTGCCCTCTTCCTCCGTAGCGAGGGACCCGTTCGTGTTCTCAGTCAGGAGCGCTGAGCTCAGGTACAAAAAAAGAAAAGGGAAAAGAGTTTAGGGAGGTTTTTTTTCCCTTCCTTCCTTACTGGGTCTCTTTCCCTCAACACTAAGTGTTCAACGTCCCTTCCCCTTCACTTTCCTCAGTTTAGTCTAGAGCGGGCGGCACGAGCTCAGTGGGTTGAGCAGTCTTATACTGTTTGAGTGCATACTGCATGAATTCTGAGCACCTACTATCTGAGTACCTCCTGTCTGAGCACCTACTGAGCGCATGCTATCTGGGCACATTCTTGATTTGTTTAGGTTTGAGTGCATACTATTTGGTTGCTTATTGTTTGAGCACATCCTGTCAGAGTGTATTCTGTCTGGGTGCATACTATTTGAGTACATTGTATCTAGGTATATGAGCGGATATTATTTGTGCACTTACTGTATAGAACCATAACCCTTTGCGGATGAGTGATGGCATATGTTCTCCTGGAATGGTTCTGGTGCCAGGGGCATAGAGGATTCAGTGAATAACTAGGCTGGCCTAGAAGTTAAGACTCCAGTCCTCAACCTTGCAGCCGATGCCAGTTCAAGCCCCATTGGGGATCCTTTCTGGACAAGCAGTTTTTGCAGGATTCTTCAAAGGAACCTGTTCTAATGAAGTCATATCAAGACAGTTTGCACTGTGTGTGTATGCTGTAATTATGTTTATGTGGCTTGCCATATAAGGGCAATGAAGCCATCGCCTTCTCGGTGTCTGTGTCCATGCTGGTTGGACAAGATGATTTACCTACTATAGTTTTTTGTTGGTGCTGTCCATTCCCTCGGTTTAAGGGGAGTGGGACAGAAGGTGATACAATGAATGTATCTCCTTCTTGCTTTCCCATGACAGAGACATCTACGAGATATGTAGTTCAGTCCAGCAGTGTTAATCTTGGGCTTTTGGACCCATCCTCCCTTTCCTGGGTGAAATTCCAGGGTGTTCAGGGTTTTTTTTCAGGGTTGTCCAATGGAGATTCAGGGCTCCCAGTTTTCAGCCACTGTGTACAAGTGCTGCAGTGAGAGTGCCTGGTAATGTTCTGGAGAATGTGCTTGACAATATGTTGGATGCTTCAGACATGAATTTGGGTTTCTCCCTTCTGGCTGAAGGGGAGATTCTTCTGGATTTGGAACCACATTACACTCTGATTCGAATTTTTCACAGAGTTGAGTTGCCAGGTCTGTTTCAGATGTTCGGTGTGGCTGGGAATAACTGCCAGTGTGCAGCAAGACGACACCTTATTGGTCATCTTACGCGTCATGTTTTTCTTTCCCCTCCTGAGTGCGATTTCAGGGTTGGTTGTCCTTGAATGGAGCGTCTCAAACTAATTTCATTGGACAGTGCACTTTGGCGGTATTGTTTCCCTTGGTTGAAAATGAGGGTGTTCTACACGATGCTCAAGATAATTTTGAGACTATCATGAGGCAGGTCTTGCAGCCATGGCAATGCATTTGTAGATTGCATCCTGTTGCTTCCTGGTAGTGCAGGCTAGTTGCATCTCTCTAGAGACAAACAAGGAATGGGGGTCTGATGGCAGTTTAGAACCAAGGGGGGACTGCATTCTTAGCCAATGCTTACCTAATCCAAGTCCAAACTCACAAGTTTACTGTCACAGAGCACGAGTGGTCTATGACTGACTGGAGGACAAATTTACAACTCATTTTCCTCTGCACAACTGTATTTTTTGCACACACAACAGAGTATGACTGCTTACCTTGCAGTATAACAGCAAAATAACTTCAGTAGGTCAGTTATGTTTAAGGAGCTACCATCTCCCCAGGGTCTGTCATGCTCTCCTCTGAACCTACACTTTATTCCTGTGCAGAGGAGACACCCTGTATCCAGAATGCCCTGTGCTAATATGGGCCAGGCCCAGACTGCTGGGACTGATCTATTAAGGTGTTCTGAGGGTTTCTGTAGGGCACTCTGTCATAGTTACCCTTTTAGAATTTTAATTTTTGAGGTATCCTCTGGTACCAGAGCACCTCAGTCTTCACAATGAAGGTCCAGAGGTTCACTACTGGCTCAGAGATGAGTCCAGAATAGTCAGACCACTAGGTCTTTGACTTAAGGGATGGCTATGCTCTGGAATTTCTCTGGATGCTTCTATAATCTTTCCATGCAAATCTCTACTGAACAGAGTGCCGATAGAGACTACTTTAACAAGGCTGCTGGACTTGAAGGTCATCATGCTTTTTCCCAGATTGCAAAAAAAAAGAAAATTGCGGGCCGCTATCCCCCTTTTTCTGTCAAGGAAGTTGATAGTCATTTATGTTTGATTCCTTCCAGAAGAAAACTGTACATTAGAGAAGTTTCTCAATTCTTCGTTTCTGACAGAGGCATGTCTACACATTTGCCAGGAACATCAGTGTTTCCTAAGCTTGGCCATTTTTAGATGTCATTATCGTTTTCAAGCATTGTCCTTCGGGCTCATAGGTGTGCGCATGAACCTTCTACAAGGTCATGATGGTAGTACTGGCATCTCTACGCAAAGGAGGCACGTTTCTAGATGATTTATATTCTCAGACACTGGAGTCTGAGAATATAAATCATTTATATGGAGTCAGTGTGCAATTGGTGTTTGGCATCACAATCTGGAGTTCATTGTTCAGTTCCTGAGGTCAATGGCGGGCACGTTGGACATTGTCCCTGGTCAGTAAACACACTTACGGCCTCTTCAGGGCATGTTGCTTTCCCGGTAGCATCCACAGTCACAGGAGTTCATAGTGTGGTTCCACTTCCTCCTGCCAGTGAGGGTCCAGTTGCAGTGGTGACTACAAGTGGATCATCTCAGGGAGATTTCCCTGGAGTCACCAGGCTGCGAGGTTCTCATATCAGATGCGAACATGCTGAGTTATGGGACTCCCTATAAGGAATTAGGAGCGCATGTACTCTGACTGGCATGTGTGTGCTTCACTGAATGATTGGAAGTTTGTCTAGTTACAGTACTGTGACAATGCATAGACAGTAGTCATCCATCTAGGCAGACCAGAAACCTTTCCACTCATGTTAACTCGTTGGGGTCATCCGATCTCGTAAAGGTACTGTGATTCTTCAGTCAGCAGTCCAAGAGTGCAAAATTTCGGTGTTCCTGTTGAGATGTGGCCACAGGGTAGGATATTATAAGCCTTCCAGCCAGGAACAGAGAAAGACAGAATCTTTCACAAGATTGCTATCCAGACCGCAATCGTACTTCTGATATTTATTATTTATTTATTTACGAGTTTTATATACCGATGTTCATTTCAAAAAGAGATATCACATCGATTTACAATATTAGTTTGCTCCGCCTGTCTTGGATTGACTAATGATCCTGGAATTGTGTGTATATTTGGTCTGTAGGTTTATTTCTAGGAACTGTGACCCTAGGTTGTGAGGGATCTGTGTCCCTAGAAAGCACCAGGGGATAGCTTGCGGGCGGGGAACTTGCCCAGAGGCAAGCAGGAACCCAACCCAGTTAGTGAGTGGTAGGTTGCCAGTGTTGAAGCACGTGACAGATGCAGGCAGGCCTTGCAGTGCTTGGCAGGTCCCTCCAGGTGGGTACAGGGTTACCCAGTGTGGGTATTAGGGGTGTGCTGTGGCGTTAGACACCATGGCCTGCTGGGACTTATAGTCCTGCTTTTCTTAGGGTTCCTAGTCAGAACTACAAGGCCATAGATGCAACAGGGTCTAACCAGGCCTGGCTCAGCCTATCTCGGATCACTTGGAATCATCGGGTGAGCTTCTATTGGGGATTTTCAACTGCATTACCACCATTGTTTCAGTGGAGGTGTTCTAGGGAAGGATTTACCCTAACCATAAACATTGGCAGTGCCTCAGCTGGTGGCAGAAGGACCGTGGCTACCCCAAAGCCCCTTTGTACTTCCCCCAACTGTGTCCTATATACTGCACTGAATACACACTTTGACTTCATATATGGCAACAAATAATATATGGCAACAAATAAATAAAGATATCTACAGATTGGCACCGGAGGCCGTGTTTGCTGATCTGCCTTATGGTTTGGCCCTTGAGAGGGTTCAGTTGCTGAAGTATGCTTATTCTTCTACAGTGATTTCCACTTTACTCTGGGCCACAAAGTGTTCTATCTCTCTGGCTTATGTTAGAGTCTGAGGCCTTTCAGGCCTGGGGTGAGGAACGGAGTCCTCATCCTCTCAAGTAGAAATTCCGTTTCTTTTGGAAGTTCCTAGTGGAAGATTGGCTTAGAGGATTGGTCTTTTACCACCCTGAAGGTTCCGGTAGCAATTCTCACTTGTGACGGAGGGTGAGTCTTTGCTAGACCAGAGGTATCTGTGTTCTTGAAGGGAGTTAACCATTTTTGGCCTCCCTTGCAGCTACCAGTGCTGCTGTGGAACCTTAATCTGGTCTTGACTTTGGCAAGTCCCACATTTCATCCACTGTGTGGATGTTCCTTGCAACTACTTACCTTTACAGGCAGTTTTTTTCTCGTATCAGTTTGGTCAGCATGTCGGGTTTCTGAGCTGTGAGATCTTATTGCCATAAGCTGCCTTGGGAGCGGTACAGTTTGACTGTTCATTCCTTCTTGCCAACAATGGTTTCGGAAGTTTCAGTTGACTCACTCTATTCCTGTTCCCACACTGAAGGGGGTTAGCAATGAGTGGGTCTCGTTTTTTGCGTGCCTTGGATGTCAGGTGGCATCAGATGAGGTGCTTGCAGTTTTCTGGCTCTTTCAGATAGATTGATTGTTTATGCTTTATGGAGATAAAGGCATCCAACAAAGCAGGCAACTATAGCTTGGATGCCGAAATTTTTCTCTAAGTAACTTAAAGTGCATTCTGCTAGAGCTCTGGCGGTATCATGTGCGAAGAATTGGTTAATTTTGCCTGCTAAGATTTCCTGTGCAGCAACAGGATATTCCTTGCACACCTTCCCAAGCATTGTCACTTGGATGTTCGGGCTCTGAAGGGTGCTGCCTTTGCATGTGTGATGTCTGTACCGTGGGCAGCCTCCTGCCCTGTTCAGGTGTAGCTTTGGTACATCCCACTTGAACATAAGAACATAAGAAATTACCATGCTGGGTCAGACCAAGGGTCCATCAAGCCCAGCATCCTGTTTCCAACAGAGGCCAAAACCAGGCCACAAGAACCTGGCAATTACCCATAACACTAAGAAGAACCCATGCTACTGATGCAATTAATAGCAGTGGCTATTCCCTAAGTATAATTGATTAATAGCCATTAATGGACTTCTCCTCCAAGAACTTAACCAACCCTTTTTTGAACCCAGCTACACTAACTGCACTAACCACCTCCTCTGGCAACAAATTCCAGAGCTTTATTGTGCGTTGAGTGAAAAAGAATTTTCTCCGATTAGTCTTAAATGTGTTACTTGCTAACTTCATGGAATGCCCCCTAGTCCTTCTATTATTGGAAAGTGTAAATAACCGAGTCACATCTACTCGTTCAAGACCTTTCATGATCTTAAAGACCTCTATCATATCCCCCCTCAGCCGTCTCTTCTCCAAGCTGAACAGCCCTAACCTCTTCAGCCTTTCCTCATAGGGGAGCTGTTCCATCCCCTTTATCATTTTGGTTGCCCTTCTCTGTACCTTCTCCATCGCAACTATATCTTTTTTGAGATGCGGCGACCAGAATTGTACACAGTATTCAAGGTGCGGTCTCACCATGGAGCGATACAGAGGCATTAAGACTTTTTCCGTTCTATTAACCATTCCCTTCCTAATAATTCCTAACATTATATTTGCTTTTTTGACTGCTGCAGCACACTGAGCCGACTATTTTAAAGTATTATCCACTATGATGCCTAGATCTTTTTCCTGGGTGGTAGCTCCTAATATGGAACCTAACATCGTGTAACTACAGCAAGGATTATTTTTCCCCATATGCAACACCTTGCACTTGTCCACATTAAATTTCATCTGCCATTTGGATGCCCAATCTTCCAGTCTTGCAAGGTCCTCCTGTAATGTATCACAATCCGCTTGTGATTTAACTACTCTGAATAATTTTGAATCATCCGCAAATTTGATAACCTCACTCGTCGTATTCCTTTCCAGATCATTTATATATATATTGAAAAGCACCGGTCCAAGTACAGATCCCTGAGGCACTCCACTGTTTACCCTTTACCACTGAGAAAATTGACCATTTAATCCTACTCTGTTTCCTGTCTTTTAACCAGTTTGTAATCCACGAAAGGACATCGCCTCCTATCCCATGACTTTTTAGTTTTCGTAGAAGACTCTCATGAGGGACTTTGTCAAATGCCTTCTGAAAATCCAAATACACTACATCTACTGGTTCACCTTTATCCACATGTTTATTAACCCCTTCAAAAAAATGAAGCAGATTTGTTAGGCAAGACTTCCCTTGGGTAAATCCTTGTTGACTGTGTCCCATTAAATCATGTCTTTCTATATGCTCTATGATTTTGATCTTGAGAATAGTTTCCACTATTTTTCCCGGCATTGAAGTCAGGCTCACTGGTCTATAGTTACCCGGATCGCCCCTGGAGCCTTTTTTAAATATTGGTATTGGGGTTACATTGACCTGCCTAACAGGCTATTACAGTACAGTGCGCTCCAACGGAGTGCACTGTTAGCCAGCATTTGGCCGCACGTTTTCGACACGCTAGCTTTATCCCTTATTCAGTAAGGGGTAATAACGTGTCGAAAACGCGCATCCAACCCCCCCCCCCCCCCACCCGAACCTAATAGGGCCAGCAACATGCAAATGCATGTTGCTGGCCCTATTAGTATTCCCGCGCGATTCAGTAAGTAAAATGTGCAGCCAAGCCGCACGTTTTACTTTAAGAAATTAGCACCTACCCAAAGGTAGGCGTTAATTTCTCCGGGCACTGGGAAAGTGCACAGAAAAGCAGTAAAAACTGCTTTTCTGTGCACCCTCTGACTTAATATCATGGCGATATTAAATCGGAGGTCCCGAAAGTTAAAAAAAAATAAAATAAAATTTTGAAATAGGCTCGCGGGTTGGAAACTGGATGCTCAATTTTGCCGGCATCCGGTTTCCGAACCCGTGGTACAGAGAAGGGCGACCAGGAAGGTGGAGGATCTTCATCGGATGACGTACGAGGAGAGATTGAAGAATCTAAATATGTACACCCTGGAGGAAAGGAGGAGCAGAGGCGATATGATACAGACTTTCAGATACTTGAAAGGTTTTAATGATCCAAAGACAACGACAAACCTTTTCCGTAGGAAAAAAATCAGCAGAACCAGGGGTCACGATTTGAAGCTCCAGGGAGGAAGATTCAGAACCAATGTTAGGAAGTATTTCTTCACGGAGAGGGTGGTGGATGCCTGGAATGCCCTTCCGGAGGATGTGGTGAAGACCAGAACTGTGAAGGACTTTAAAGGGGCGTGGGATAAACACTGTGGATCCATAAAGTCAAGAGGCCGCCAATGAAGAGTGGGTGACTCACCAGAATGATGGCTACTGCCTGGAGACAATACCCTTATTCAATAAACGTACACATGCTTACTGTGACTCCCAACATCGTTCTAGCTTCAACAGCAAGAGGAAATGTGGAATAAAGGATCTGCACTCACAAAGGGGGGAGTAGCTGGCTTGTTACGGCGGTTACTACCCCAAACCAAATAAGCCTGTTACTTCTATTTCTATGCATATACAGCATAGTTCTCTGCTTCAACGGCAGGGGAGAAGAAAAAACTGATACTTCACGCATATCCAGCATAGCTCCCTGCTTCAACGGCAGGGGAGAAGAAAAAAGGGTTCACACTCACAAAGCGGGGAGTAGCTGGCTTGTTACGGCGGTTACTACCCCAAACCAAATGTGCCTGATACTTCACTTTCGATGCATATCCAGCATGGCTCTCTGCTTCAACAGCATGGGAGAAGAATAAACTGATACCTCAAGCATATCCAGCATAGCTCCCTGCTTCAACGGCAGGGGAGAAGATAAACAACCAATAAGGGCTGTATAACATAGTCTGAGTACCCCTAACTTATCAGCTAGATATTCACTTGGATGCAGCTCCATCACTGCTTTCTACATTAATGGTGGGGGTGGAAAGGAAATAGAACCAAGAGCTAAGAGAAACAGATAAGTATGAGAGAAAAAAGTGTGTGAAGCTTGCTGGGCAGACTGGATGGGCCATTTGGTCTTCTTCTGCCATCATTTCTATGTTTCTATGGATGGTTTGTATCTCCGTGGAAGAGACGGGTTCAAAGGTGTTTAGGCTGACGTTTTTGTGGGCAGGTTGTTGATATGTCTGGAGGTCGGCTGTATTGGAAGGCAGTTGTGTTAGGAGATTGGTGATTTTATTTTGGAAAAATTGAGCGAGTTCTTCAGCTTTGGGTTGTGCCATGTTGCCGGGGATTTCTCGCGGAATGGTTTGAGTGAAGCTGGAGACATAAGCAAAGAGGGCTTTGGCGTCAAAGACCAGGTTGTGAATCTTGGAAGCATAATAGTCTTTTTTTGATTTTGAAGTGAGGGATTTGTACTGGTATAGTGTGGATTTGTATGAAAAGATGGTGATGTCACAAGGGGTTTTGCGCCAAGTCGCTTCTTTTTTTCTTAAACTTTGTTTTAGTTTTCTGAGTTCATTAGTGAACCAAGGTTGTCTGTTGGATGCATTGGTGTGAGATTTTTTTTTGTAGTTGAAGGACAGAGCTTGTTGGCTATATTTTCTGTTATGTTGTTCCAGGAACGAATGGCGGTGTTCGGGTCGGTGAGGTCTAATAGGGGGAGCTGTGAGACCAATTGGTTGTTAAGGTCTTCTGGTGAGCATCGCCTCTTGTAGTGGAATGAAGGAGAGGGAGTGTTGGATTTTTTTTATCTGTTTCTCTTAGCTCTTTGGTTCTATTTCCCTTCCACCCCCACCATTAATGTAGAGAGCAGTGATGGAGCTGCATCCAAGTGAAATATCAAGCTTGATTAGTTAGGGGTAGTAGGGGAAGTAACCGCCGCAATAAGCAAGCTACACCCATGCTTATTTGTTTTACCCAGACTATGTTATTCAGCCCTTATTGGTTGTTTTTCTTCTCCCCTGCCGTTGAAGCAGGGAGCTATGCTGGATATGCGTGAAGTATCAGTTTTTCTTCTTCCCTGCCGTTGAAGCAGAGAGCTATGCTGGATATGCGTGAAGTATCAGTTTTTCTTCTCCCCTGCCGTTGAAGCAGAGAGCTATGCTGGATATGCATTGAAAGTAAAGTATCAGGCTTATTTGGTTTGGGGTAGTAACCGCCGTAACAAGCCAGCTACTCCCCGCTTTGTGAGTGCAAATCCTTTTTTCTTCTCCCCTGCCATTGAAGCAGAGAGCTATGCTGGATATACGTGAAGTATCAGTTTTTCTTCTCCCCTGCCGTTGAAGCAGGGAGCTATGCTGGATATGCGTGAAGTATCAGTTTTTCTTCTCCCCTGCCGTTGAAGCAGGGAGCTATGCTGGATATGCGTGAAGTATCAGTTTTTCTTCTCCCCTGCCGTTGAAGCAGGGAGCTATGCTTGATATGCGTGAAGTATCAGTTTTTCTTCTCCCCTGCCGTTGAAGCAGAGAGCTATGCTGGATATGCGTGAAGTATCCGTTTTTATTCTCCCCTGCCGTTGAAGCAGAGAGCTATGCTGGATATGCGTGAAGTATCAGTTTTTCTTCTCCCCTGCCGTTGAAGCAGAGAGCTATGCTGGATATGCATTGAGAGCTATGCTGGATATGCATTGGCAATCATCTCTTCTGCTTGACTTTTTGCCGACTTTATTAATTTCTTCGTCTCGCTCAGTTGACTCAAATATTGTTCTTTGTGCTCATCCCTTTGGGATCTTTTATATTTCTTGAACGCTGTTCTTTTAGCCTTAATTTTGTCAGCCACCTCCTTTGAGAACCAGATAGGTTTCATTTTTCTTTTCTTTACATTTCTAACATATAGAGTAGTTGCCTTGGTGATTGCTCCTTTTAGATTGGTCCACTGCTTATCCACATCTCTCTTGTTCTCCCAGCCTTTTAGTTCTTCCTCTAGATACTTCCCCATTTCTTCAAAGTCCGTGTTTTTGAACTGTAAAACACGGGTCTTTGTGCTTCTTTTCCATATTTTTTTAGTGATATTAAACCATACCGTTTGATGATCACTGGTGCTGAGGTGGGCGCCCACCTGGACATCAGAGACATTATCTCCATTAGTGAGCACTAAGTCGAGTATAGTTCCTTCTCTAGTGGGTTCATTTACCATTTGTTTGAACAAAGTTACTTGCATGGCATCCACTATCGCTTTACTATTTTTAGATTCTGCAGATGGGATTTTCCAGTCTACATCCTGCATATTAAAGTCACCAACGATCACCACTTCTCCCTTCTTTCCTATCTTAAGGATGTCTTCAACCAGGTCTCTGTCCAGCTCTTCTTTTTGGTTTGGAGGCCTGTAAACCACTCCAATATAAATGGTCACTCCGTCATCTTTTTTTAGGTCGACCCATAGTGCTTCTTCATTGCCCCAACTTCCTTGCAGCTCAGATGCTTGGATATTGTTTCTGACATAAAGAGCCACACCACCCCCTTTTCTATCCACTCTGTCCTTCCTTAACAAGTTATAGCCTGGTATTGCTGTATCCCAATCATGAGATTCTGTGAACCATGTTTCTGTGATAGCAACAATGTCCAATTTTGCCTCCGTCATTAGGGCCTGCAGATCTGGGATTTTATTTCCCAAACTATGAGCATTTGTGGTCATAGCTTTCCAGGTTCCCTCTTTAAGGTTATTGCTTTTCCTTGACTCCTTATGAGACTTTAGTTGAGATTTGTTATTCACTTCACTCTTTCCTTTTGCAGTTTTGCCACTGATGACAGTCATCCATCTCAATTTGCTTTATCCTTTGGTTATGGATCTTGAAATTCTGCATGCATTGGGGTTTTTTTCTCTTTTCTGGTAACAGTTCAATGTTTTTCTCTATAACTTCTTCAGTTATTAATATAGGGAAGGCTTTTTGTTCTTGTTGCACTTGATACTGTGTGTGTCTTCTCGTCACTGGTCTAATTCTACCAGAGCCTACTGTAATCCTGGTTTTTAATGAATTTCTTAATGACCTGTTTGAGTTGGGGGGTATACTTGTTGGCTGGCCATCAGTCAAGAATGGGTGACTGTAGGACACATGTGTTATCCTACCTGAGCCTACTGTATTTCTTTTTCTTGACTCCTGGTTATTCTTTGGTATTGGGGAATTAATTTCTGAGTAATGCAATGTGGGTGTAATTCTTGTAATTGAAGCTAATTGAACTATAACCTCAGTCAGCTCCTTTTTCAAGGAAGAGAGTTGTGCATCAGCCATAAGCTATGAATGATCACATCAGACAGTGCTGCCACACACCCAACTCTGAGTTTAGTAAAAGTTTTAAAGAGCGTGTTCAGAAGTTCCATTCCATACATGCTGCCTCATGAGCCCTTCAGTCTTACTTTGTCCAAGCTATCACACAGACGTGTTCCTAGGCTGTTTAAGATTTTGTTAGTTTTTTTTGTCTTTTGCTTAGTATTTTCTTGCTGCATCATTTTCTCTTGCTGCTGCCACTGCAACCTCTCAACAGAACTGGTTATAACTTTTTTTTTTTTTAAAGAATTATTCCTCTGCATTTTGGCAGGCCAATCCTCACCAGTAGGTTATGCACCTCTGCCAGCAGATGGAAACAGAGCAAAAGCTGACGACCCGGATATATAATCCTGCCCTGCCAGTATTCTCTGTCTCCAGCAGATAGTGGACATGCATTTCCCTACCGGGGATTGCCTGTGAGTGAAAAAGAAAAAAAGAAAAGGAAAAAAAGACATCAAGAAGACGAGACGTTTATATGAAGAGTGGGTGGCTCGCGGGAATGACGGCTACTGCCCGGAGATAATACCCTTATTCAATAAACATACACACGGTTAATGCAACTCCAACATTGCTCTAAGCTTCAACGGCAAGAGGAAATATGGAAAAAGATTTGCATTCACAAAAAAGCGGGGAGTAGCTTGCTTGTTACGGCGGTTACTACCCCAAACCAAATAAGCCTGATACTTCACTTTCAATGCATATCCAGCATATAGCTCTCTACTTCAACGGCAGGGGAGAAAGTCTCATAGATAACTTTCAATGCATATCCAGTATAACTCTCTGCTTCTATGGCAGGAGAGAAAGACTGATACTTCACATATATCCAGCATAGCTCTCTGCTTCAACGGCAGGGGAGAAAGTCTGATACTTCACTTTCAATGCATATTCAGCATAACTCTCTGCTTCAATGGCAGGGGGAATGAAGAAAAGTGGATCTATATACAGACAACAACCAACAAGGTCTGAATTATTTAGACTGGGTAAACAAATAAGCATGGGTATAGCTTGCTTATTGCGGCGGTTACTACCCCAAACTAATTAAGCTAGATATTTCACTTAGAGGCAGTTCCAACACTGCTCTCTACATTAATGGTGGGGGTGGAAGGGAAATAGAATCAAAAGGTTACTAAGAGCCAAGAGTAACATAAGTATGAGAAAAAAAAAGTGCAAAACTTGCTGGGCAGACTGGATGGGCCGTTTGGTCTTCTTCTGCTGTCATTTCTATGTTTCTATAGCACCACTTGCCTCCTGAGATGATACTGCTCGGTCCCTTCCTCGGTAGAGGTGCCTTCAGTCCAGTAGCCTTGGGTGGCGTGGACTTTAAATTTAATTTGTGGTTGCAAGCCGAGAGAGGCTCAGTGGTGAAGGCTTTTGCCCTCTCTCCCCATAGCTGGGACCCATTCCTGCTCTCAGCTAGAGAGGGCTGAGCTGAGGTAAAAGTTTTTACTTTGTTAAAAGAAAATGCAGGAGAAAGAAGAAAGGAGTTTTCCTGCTGGGTCTGTTTTCCTCGGCGTTTGACTGGTAAGTTCTGTGAGGTGTGGAGATAGTTCAGGCACAGTGGGTTGAGCAGCCTTTTTGGCTAGGATCCGCTTCCATACTGCTTCATTTTGGTATGTGGTAGGCCACGAGTTATTTTGCTCGTTTTTCATTGTGCCATTGGTGCGTGCCTACGCGTCTCATGCATCTGCCACTTCTCCCATTTGGACACGTGTAAGTGGCTAGATGGTTCCTTGGACGCACATCCTGTGCATCCAGGTTAGGCGTCCTTACTTTGGGACACATTCCTTGTGTGCTTAGCTTGGGTGTTACTTAGAGCATGTGTACCTGGATGCCCGGTTTGGATGAGTGTAGCAAATGCATGTATCTGGACGCACATTTTTTGTGCACCCTTTGTGGGCATGACTTTTACACGCAGGTATCTTAACTGCACATTTTGTGTATCAAGCTGGGCGCATGCCTATATCTCTGAGTACATTACAACCATGGGGCCGGCAGCAAAGAAGTCTAAGCACTTATTTATTTATTTATTTATTTATTTAAGGTCTCTTTTATACCGACATCCGTTGACACATCGCATCGGTTTACAAAAAACAAAAACTTTTGGGCGGAGCCCTTACATATAACAGCGGAACACGATTAACTTTTGGGCGGGGCCCTTACGTATAACCAATAGAGTACATTAAACAGGGGGGTGAAAACTAGATATAAATATAAATCAATATGAGTAAACCAA
Source organism: Rhinatrema bivittatum (assembly GCF_901001135.1). Classification (NCBI taxonomy): domain Eukaryota; kingdom Metazoa; phylum Chordata; class Amphibia; order Gymnophiona; family Rhinatrematidae; genus Rhinatrema; species Rhinatrema bivittatum. The sequence continues at coordinate 6,899,967 of NC_042632.1, forward strand.
CTATATACACAGATAGGAGAGTTCAAAGTACAAAAAACAGCAGGCAAATTCTTAGTCTTAAATCGAAGGCATTCATAGTCATAGCTCGAAGAGTATATATTATAGAGGAATTCTCTAAAGGGGGAAATTCTAAGTGGTGGGGGGGGATATGGAGTAGGCTTGCTGGAAAAGCCAGGTTTTCAGTTTTTTTTTTAATTTGGGTGTATGTGTCTCTAGGCGTATATCATGGGGTAGGGAGTTCCATAAGGTGGGGCTGGCGAGGGAGAAAGCTCTGCTAATAGTAGAGGAGAGTTTGAAAGTTTTGATGGGTTGGGCACGAAGGGTTCCTTGAAGGGCTGTGCGGGTGGGTCTGTTGGAGGTGCGGGGGAGGAGGGGGGGTTGATCCAGTTGAGGTTGGAGTTTAACAGACTTTTATGAATGATGGAGAGTGCTTTATAAAGAATTCGTGATTTTATTGGGAGCCAATGTAGTTCTATAAGTGTGGGGGTAATATGGTCTCTTTTTCTTGTGTTTGACAGAATCCTAGCGGCGGCGTTTTGCAAAAGTTGTAAAGGCTTGGTATGTATTGCAGGGATGCCGAGGAAGAGAGCGTTACAATAGTCTATTTTAGACAAAATGATAGACTGGAGAACTGTGCGGAAGTCGGAGAAATGAAGCAGGGGTCTGAGTTTTTTTATCGTTTGGAGCTTAAAGTAGCATTCCTTTAGGATGGATTTAATGAATGGTTTAAAGGTGAGATGATTGTCAATAAGGACACCTAGGTTGCGAGTGTGCGGGGGGAAAGTGGTAGATGAGTATGCAAAAGGAATGTCTGGGAGCGGATGCCTGTTAGATATGATTAATAGTTCAGTTTTGTTGGGATTTAGAGCTAGCTGCATGTCATTGAGAAGTTGGTTGATAGAGGAGAGACAGGATTCCCAGTTCTGTAGCGCAGTTTGTAGAGAGTCAGAGAATGGGAAAATGAGTTGCACATCGTCAGCATATATGAAATGCTTGATGTGAAGGTTAGTGAGAAGCGTGGTAAGGGGAAGCATGTATATATTAAAGAGGGTAGAAGAGAGAGAGGATCCTTGGGGCACACCTTGAGGGAGACTGATGGGGTCAGATTCATTGTTGTCCACTAAAACAGTAAAGAAGCGATTTTGGAGGTACGATTGAATCCAGGTGAGGGCATTGCCAGTGATCCCGATACTCTTCAAGATATTGAGGAGGACATCGTGATTGACTGTATCAAATGCTTATCTATTTGTGCTGTAAGCCACATCAGGACGATACAGCCACAGCTTTCTTTAAGCATGTCAGCACTGCCTAGATGCTTGTGGGGATTTCTCTCCTGATTTTGGTCCATCTCTTCAGTCTTAGGGGAGTGGGCCTGAGGGCAACATGATTTTATTTTATTTATTTATTTAACAGTTTTATATACCGAGGTTCTGGTAACAGAGCTACTAATCACTTCGGTTTACATTACAACAGTTACAATGACAGAATAAAGTATAATGTCTTACAATGAACAGGGTGAATTGAAACTTGGATAATATCTTATAATATGATATGGGTGTCTCCTCCTTTAGTTGATCCACGAGCCGAATTGTCAGGGGAGACTCGCTCTCAGGATGTCAGGTTCGGGCCTGGAATGGTCCCGTCCTTTTCCTGGGTGCAATTCTTCCAGGGATTTCAGATATTTCTACAGGGGCAGTCTTCTGAGTCATCAATACATACTAGTTTAGGTGCATGCATTCAGAGTTCTCCTATGCCTGCCACCACAATCAAGCATCATGGCGCAGTGCGGCCTGACAAAATTCAAATGCATGTATATCAAGATGACACCGATGATACTGGTGGCTCTTGTGTTTGAGGCATTGTGGACCCTTGGTCGCAATGGAGATGACTCCGCCCACGAGGAGGAGGAGCCCCGTGGGGAACCACTGCGACAGGCTGACACAGATAGCAGACACAGAATGGATAGAGTCTTTATTGAACTGCTGTAATTAGATGGTGAAGCAGGAAGGTAAGGCACTGATCCACGAAGTGCCAGTACGTTCAACAGGCTCAGAAGTGTAGTCTCACCCAGATGTTCACAATAGCCAGGAGCCCGCAGTGCTCCTGGCTATTGTGAACAATGGCGCTCCAACTCCACCCACCAGCCGCGGCTGGTGGGTGGAGTTGGAGCGCCGGATCGTAGAGGTACTCACAGAGAAAAGGTGTCTTCCTGATGGTAGAATGGTGGGACCGAAGATCCATGGTGCAGGATATGAAAGAGAGAGGCCCTCAAGGAGTGAGTACCCAATGGTCCAATATCCTGAAAAGGAATAGAGAGAAAAGACCCCCGAGGAGCGGTTGTCTTGGTTAGTGAGGACCCCGAAGGGAAGTTGGAAGCGAGAGACCCCCCGAGGAGCGGGTGTCTAGAGCTTTTGCTGGAGCGAGGCCCTTAGTGTGAAAGTGGCATCTAAGCATGCAGCTTAGAGCAGTCAATAGCAAGCGAAGTCTTTGCTAACTCAAAGTGGTAGCGGAAGCGGAGGCTAGATATACCCGGAGGTAGTGACATCATGCGATGGGGCCGCCCCTGTGGTTCCCGCCATGACATGTATTTGAGTGTCGGCCCTAGGAGGCCACGGGAGTGAGCATGGTGGATGGGGACGCCCATGCTGGTCTGGAAATGCCGAGGCACTCGGCACTGGAGACAGCCATCTTGCCCAAAGAGAGAGAGAGGGGAGAAAGAGGTAAGGCAGAGCAGTCGCAGATGTCTGTGACTGTCGGACGCAACAATACCCCCCTTCAAAGGGCCCCCTCCAAGACCTCTTCTAGGTGGTCTGGGCTTGCATGGGTGTGCCAGGTGGAATTGGCGTAGCATCTCCTTGTCTGTAATATTGGCCAGTGGTTCCCAGGAGTTTTCCTCTGGGCCATAGTTCTTCCAAAATATGAGGTACTCCCATGTCTTGCCTCTTTTACGTACATCAAGGATGTCGTCTACCGCATATTCAATGTCATCTTCTGTGTCCAGGCTGGTAGGCTTTGGTTCTTTTCTGGAGAACTAGGAGAGTATCACTGGCTTTAGTAGAGATACATGAAATGCATTGTGTATCTTCATTGATGGAGGCAGTTTGAGACTGTATGTTAAATTTCCTAATCGCCGAATGATGGCGAAAGGTCCCACAAAGTGAGGAGCAAATCTTGCAGAAGGGAGCTTAAGTCAGAGGTATTTTGTGCTTAACCAAACTTGTCTCCAGGCTGGAACTGGGGTGCCTTTTGATGATGAGCATCATAGGTCCTTTTTGCCTTTTGTCCTGCTTTAAGAAGGAGCTCCTTTGTCTCCAAAGCTGGGATAATTCTGCAGTAGCCTGGGCAGCAGGAGAGGCTACTGTCAATGGAATTGGCAGCAGAGGTAAAGGTTGCCTCCCGTAGACAAGTTGGAAAGGGAAAGACCCCGTTGAAGAAGCAGGATGTGAATTGATGGCAAATTCTTCCTGTCTAGAGTTGACATAGGATTGCAGAAATTGTTTCAGCGTCCTATTCATCCTCTTAGTCTGACCGTTAGACTGAGGATTGTAGGCAGAGGTTAAATCCAAGGCGATGTGAAAGTTTTGACATAATGCTCTCCAAAACTTTGCAGTAAATTGCACTCCATTGTTGGATAGGATATGTTTGGGCATCCCATGAAGACGGAAGATGTGTTTAATGAAGAGTTTTGCTAACTCAGTAGCAGAGGGTAATCCTGGTAATGCTACAAAGTGTGCCATTTTAGAGAAACGGTCAATCGTAACCCATATGGTGTTATTGCCGCTGGATGATGGCAGGTCCATTACGAAATCAGTAGCAATATGGGTCCATGGTTCATCCGGTGATGGAAGAGGCTGTAATAAACTCCAAGGTCACCCGGGTGGTGGCTTTTGCTTGGCACAAACAGCGCAGGAACCCACGTACGCTTGCATGCCCTTCAAGGTTGGCCATCAATAGTATCTTTGCAACATTGCTAAGGTACGACTCTGTCCAGGATGGCCTGCCAGACGGGAATCGTGTGCCCATTTCAACAGTCTTTTTCTTAAACCTCTAGCCATCACTGTCTTCCCGGCAGGTACCGTATGGGTGGCTGCGAGGACCACTGTTGCAGGATTGATGATATGATGGGGTTCATCTGGCAAGTCCTGTGGTGAGAAGGAGTGCGATAGGGCATCAGCCAGGGTGTTCTTCTTTCCTGGACTGTATTTCAGAAGGAAATCAAACCTGTTGAAAAATAGAAACCATCTTGCTTTGACAGTGGTTGAGTCGTTGAGCATGTCGAAGGTACTCTAGGTTCTTGTGATCGGTGTATACTACTATTTGGTGTTGAGTGCCTTCTAGCCAGGGACGTCACTCTTCAAAAGCCAGTTTGATCGCGAGAAGCTCCTTGTCTCCTATCCCATAGTTTCTCTCAGCAGGCGAGAATCGCCTAGAAAAGAAGGAGCAAGGATGGAGCACATTGGATTCGCTGTACTGACTTAGAACCTTACATAGAAACATACATAGAAATGACGGCAGAAGAAGACCAAATGGCCCATCCAGTCTGCCCAGCAAGCTTCACACACTTTTTTCTCTCATACTTATCTGTTTCTCTTAGCTCTTGGTTCTATTTCCTTTCCACCCCCACCATTAATGTAGAAAGCAGTGATGGAGCTGCATCCAAGTGAATATCTAGCTGATAAGTTAGGGGTAGTAGGGGTGGTAACCGCCGCAATAAGCAAGCTACACCCATGCTTATTTGTTTTACTCAGACTATGTTATACAGCCCTTATTGGTTGTTTATCTTCTCCCCTGCCGTTGAAGCAGGGAGCTATGCTGGATATGCTTGAGGTATCAGTTTATTCTTCTCCCATGCTGTTGAAGCAGAGAGCCATGTTGGATATGCATCGAAAGTGAAGTATCAGGCACATTTGGTTTGGGGTAGTAACCGCCGTAACAAGCCAGCTACTCCCCGCTTTGTGAGTGTGAACCCTTTTTTCTTCTCCCCACACCAACGTCGGATGTGTCAGCCTCCACGATTAAAGGACGGTGTGGGTCAGGGTGGCGGAGACATGGCTTCTTTTGAAAAGCCTTCTTGAGCGTCATGAAGTCTGAGATGGTTTCAGGAGACCAATTGGCAGGGTTGGCTCCCTTGGTCATAGCAGTTAAAGGGACTGTCAATGATGAGTAGTTTTTAATAAAGGATCGGTAGTAATTGGTGAATCCCAAGAAGCAATGCAATGCTTTCAAGCCTGTGGGTTGAGGCCAGTCCCGGATACTCTCAAGTTTCTTGTGGTCCATTTGAAAACTGTTCTTCGAAACGATATATCCCAGGAAGGGTACAGCTTCTTTGTGAAATTTGCACTTCTTAAGCTTTGCGTAAAGGTGGTACTCACGCAGACGTCTTAGGACTTTCTTAACATCCTCCTGATGACTTTGCAGATCCTGAGGAAAGATCAGTATATCATCAAGATATACTACTACACATTGATAACAGTAAATCCCGTAAGATGTCATTCATCATATTTTGAAAGACTGCAGCTGTGTTACTTAAACCGAAGGGCATGACGAGGTATTCAAAGTGTCTATCACGGGTGTTAAAAGCAGTCTTCCATTCGTCTCCTTCTCAAATACGCAACAAGTTGTAAGCTCCTTTTAGGTCCAATTTGGAGAATATTTTGGCCCCTTGGAGTCTATATTAAGGGCAGGGGGTACTTGTCCTTGATGGTAATCTCATTCAGACCCCTGTAGTCGATGCAGGGGCGTAAGGTGCCATCTTTCTTCCCTACAAAAAAGAAGCCAGCACCAGTAGGGCATTTGGAAGGTCTGATAAATCCCTTCTGTAGATTTTCTGTATGTAAGTAGACATAACTTTGGTCTCAGCTACTGAAAGAGGGTAGACTCTCTTCCTTTGGGAGGTTCAGAATTTGGCTTCAGATTTATGGCACAATCGAACTCTCTGTGTGGCGGAAGGACATCAACTGCTTGCTTAGAGAAAACATCCTGAAAGGAGGCGTATTGTGGAGGTAAGCCAGGTAATGATGGCGTGGTAGGCAAGCAGATGAGCGGTGAAAGTTCAGCAAGACATCGACCATGACAGTCTGGTCCCCACCGGGACAGTTCCAAGGTAGCCCAATTAAATTGTGACATATGGCCTTGAAGCCACCGGATGCATGAATTTTTCCAACACTAGAAAGGAAATTGATTCTGAGTGCAGGGCTCCAGTGCGCAGGCCAATGGCCTGGTTGGTCAATGAAACTTCTCCAGGAAGTGGTTCTCCATGGATGGATGACAATAGCAGAGGCTTAGCTATTGGTGTGGTAGGAATCCTCAGATGTTCGACCAAGCACTTCAGAATAAAATTACCTCCGGCACCGGAGTCGAGAGCGAGAGTCTGAAATTCGAGACCTCTGCAAAGCAGAGATACAGGTAAAGATAATGGAGTAGGAGAGGTGAGGTCCAGGAGAAGTCCTCCCGCAGATCCTAGGCCCAACAGTTTCCCGGACAAATGGGACAGGTTTGGACTGCATGACCCGATTGGCCACAGTACATGCACAACCCCATGCGCTTGCGATAACTTCTCTCCTTAGAGGTCAAGTGGCTTCGGCCTACTTGCATAGGCACTTCCTCCTCTAGGGGTGCAGACGGTAAGCTGGAAGCAATAGACGCAGGTTTAGGATGGTTAGCCCCCACTGTAAACTTTCATGTACTCTTAGCCTCTTGAGTATAATCGCAGATACAGCGGTCAATTCTCCCTGCTAGTTCCATCAGGGACTCAAGGGAATAAGGCAAATCACGAGCCACTAATTCGTCCTTTATGCGAGAGTTGAGACCCTCCATGAATATGGCACGTAAGCATCCAGTGTTCCAATGCAGTTCGGATGCTAGAGTCTTAAATTCAATAGCAAAGTCTGTAAGTGGCTTGTTACCTTGCTAGGTAAGAAGGGAGAAGTGGTGATCGTGGGTGACTTTAATATGCCAGATGTAGACTGGAAAATCCCATCTGCAGAAACTAAAAATAGTAGAGCAATAGTGGATGCCATGCAAGTATCTTTGTTCAAACAAATGGTGTTGGAACCCACGAGAGAAGGAGCAATACTCAACTTAGTGCTCACTAATGCAGATAAGGTCTCTGATGTCCAGGTGGGTGCCCACCTCAGCACCAGTGATCATCAAACGGTATGGTTTAATATCACTAAAAGAATAGGGAAAAGAACCACAAAGACCCGAGTTTTACAGTTCAAAAACACAGACTTTGAGGAAATGGGGAAGTACCTGGAGGAAGAACTTAAAGGATGGGAGAACGAGAGAGATGTGGATCAGCAGTGGACCAATCTAAAAGGAGCAATCACCAAGGCAACTGCTCTATATGTTAGAAATGTAAAGAAAAGCAAAAGAAAATTGAAACCTATCTGGTTCTCAAAGGAGGTGGTTGACAAAATAAAAGCTAAAAGAACAGCATTCAAGAAATATAAAAGATCCCAAATGGAGGAAAACAAAGAAGAATATTTGTATCAACTGAGGGAGACGAAGAAATTAATCAAGTTGGCAAAAAGTCAAGCGGAAGAGAGGATTGCCAGGGATATAAAAAATGGTGACAAAACATTTTTCAGATACATCAGCGAAAAGAGAAAGGTCCATAGTGGTATAGTGAAATTGAAAGGTGGTAATGATCAATGTGTGGAGAGAGACGAAGAAATGGCAGAAATATTAAACGAATACTTCAGCTCTGTTGTCACTAAAGAAGACCCTGGAGAAGGACCATCTCTACACAACAAGAAACTGGAGGGAAGTGGAATAGATGAAAATCCTTTTACAGTAGAAAATGTGTGGGAAGAGCTAAAGAACCTGAAAGTGGTCAAAGCCATGGGGCCTGATGGGATTCATCCAAGGATATTGAGGGAGCTCAGAGATGTTCTGGCGGGTCCGCTGTGTGACCTGTTCAATAGATCCCTAGAAACGGGAGTGGTGCCGAGTGATTGGAGAAGAGCGGTGGTGGTTCCGCTTCACAAGAGTGGGAACAGGGAGGAGGCTGGCAACTACAGACCGGTTAGCCTCACTTCGGTGGTGGGAAAAGTAACAGAGTCACTGCTGAAAGAGAGAATAGTGAACTATCTACAGTTCGGAGAATTGATGGACCAGAGGCAACATGGATTCACCAGGGGAAGATCCTGTCAGACAAATCTGATTGACTTTTTTGACTGGGTAACCAAGGAATTGGATCAAGGAAGAGCACTCGATGGATTTCAGCAAAGCTTTTGATACGGTTCCGCACAGGAGACTGGTGAATAAAACGAGAAGCTTAGGAGTGAGTGCCGAGGTGGTGACCTGGATTGGAAATTGGTTGACGGACAGAAGACAATGTGTGATGGTAAATGGAACCTTCTCTGAAGAGAGAGCGGTTTTAAGTGGTGTACCGCAAGGATCGGTGTTGGGACCGGTCCTGTTCAATATCTTTGTGAGCGACATTGCGGACGGGATAGAAGGTAAGGTTTGTCTTTTTGCGGATGACACTAAGATCTGCAACAGAGTGGACACGCCGAAAGGAGTGGAGAGAATGAGACGGGATCTAAGGAAACTGGAAGAGTGGTCGAAGATATGGCAGCTGAGATTCAATGCCAAGAAGTGCAAAGTCATGCATATGGGGAGTGGAAATCCTAATTAACTGTATTTGATGGGGGGGGGGAAAGGCTGATGTGCACGGAGCAGGAGAGGGACCTTGGGGTGATAGTGTCTAATGATATGAAGTCTGCGAAACAATGCGACAAGGCGATAGCAAAAGCCAGAAGAATGCTGGGCTGCATAGAGAGAGGAATATCGAGTAAGAAAAGGGAAGTGATTATTCCCTTGTACAGGTCCTTGGTGAGGCCTCACCTGGAGTACTGTGTTCAGTTCTGGAGACCGTATCTACAAAGAGACAAAGACAAGATGGAAGCGGTTCAGAGAAGGGCGACCAGGAAGGTGGAGGATCTTCATCGGATGACATACGAGGAGAGATTGAAGAATCTAAATATGTACACCCTGGAGGAAAGGAGGAGCAGGGGTGATATGATTCAGACTTTCAGATACTTAAAAAACTTTAATGATCCAAAGACAACGACAAACCTTTTCCGTAGGAAAAAAATCAGCAGAACCAGAGGTCACGAGTTGAGGCTCCGGGGAGGAAGACTAAGAACCAATGTCAGGAAGTATTTCTTCACGGAGAGGGTGGTGGATGCCTGGAATGCCCTTCCGGAGGAAGTGGTGAAGTCTAAAACTGTGAAGGACTTCAAAGGGGCGTGGGATAAACACTGTGGATCCATCAAGTCTAGTGGGCGTAAATAAAATAAAGTGGAGGCAGCAAAACACTGCACGGAGCGGCAGTAGCCACAGAGGCGTTCACGGAGCGGGATGCCAGTGGCCAGTAGGTGCTCCACCTTCAGGCAGCAAAACACTGCACGGAGCGGCAGTAGCCACAGAGGCATTCACGGAGCGGGATGCCAGTGGCCAGTAGTTGGTGTTCCACCTTCAGGCAGCAAAACACTGCACAGAGCGGCAGTAGCCACAGAGGCATTCATGGAGCGGGATGCCAGTGGCCAGTAGTTGGGGTTCCACCTTCAGGCAGCAAAACACTGCACGGAGCGGCAGTAGCCACAGTGGCATTCACGGAGCGGGATGCCAGTGGTTGGTGTTCCGCCTTCACGGAGGGCTGCCATCTCCAAAAATAACTAAAACAAGAAACAAACAAACAAAGCAGGGGTGGGTAGGAGTATGGGGCAGGGGTGTGGCCTGCTTGTTGCGGCGGTTGCTACCCCTGTTTGAGCTGGATGTTCACTGGGATGCGGATACAGCGCTGCTCTCTGCATGGAGGAGGGGTGGAAGGGAGTTGGGGCCGGAGGGTGCTGGAAGCCAATAGGGATGGGTGGGAGGGAGAAAAAGGGTGGGAAAACAAATAAATAAAGAAATAAATGGATGAACTGCGTGGCTTGCTGGGCAGACTGGATGGGCTGTTTGGTCTTCTTCTGTTTCTATAAGGCGGATCCAGCGATGGTCTGGCGAGCTGGGTCATCAAACACAGACTTTAAAAGTTGTAGAAATCTTGGTAGGTCATTCAGGATAGGATCTTCACGTTCCCATAGCGGTGAAACCCAGGCCAGGGCTCGTCCTTCAAGGAACGACAGGATGTAGGTGGTCTTTGAAGCCTCAGTGGGAAAGAGGGTAGGCTGTAATGAAAAATGCATTCTGAATTGATTAATGAACCCTCTGCACATCTTGGCTTCATCCGTGAAGCGGGTAGGTGTAGATAAAGGCACAGTGGTCTTAAGAGTTACCACTGGCGACAGCAATTCCTTCACAGGAGGAGCTGAAGAGTTCAGTTGAGCGTGTAACTGATTGAAGGCAGTAGCTAGGTTCTCCAAAGACTTTTGTTGTTCTGTAATCCGCTGGGCTAGGCCAGGAATGGCCTGCAGGGCTGCAAGCTGAGCCGAGTCCATGGAGTTAGCAATCTGTTGTGTTTGAGGCATTGTGGACCCTTGGTCGCAATGGAGATGACTCCGCCCAAGGGGAGGGGCCCCATGGGTAACCACTGCGATAGACTGACCAGATAGCAGACACAGAATGGATAGAGTCTTTATTGTACTGCTGTAATTAGATGGTGAAGCAGGAAGGTAAGGCAGTGATCCACAAAGTGCCAATACGTTCAACAGGCTCAGAAGTGTAGTCTCACACAGATGTTCACGATAGGCAGGAGCCCGCAGTGCGGATAATGCCGCGGCTGGTGGGTGGAGTTGGAGCGCCAGATCGTAGAGGAACTTACAGAGAGAAGGCGTCTTACTGATGATAGAATGGTGGGACCGAAGGTCCGAGGTGCAGGATATGAAATAGATAGGCCCTTGAGGAGCAAGTACCCAATGGTCCAATATCCTGAAAAGGAATAGAGAGAAAAGACCCCCGAGGAGTGGTTGTCTTGGTTAGTGAGGACCCCGAAGGGAAGTTGGAGTGAGAAACCCCCGAGGAGCAGGTGTCTAGAGCTTCTGCTGGAGCGAGGCCCTTAGCGTGAAAGTGTCTATGTGTGCGGCTTAGAGCAGTCAGAGTAGCGAAGTGAAGTCTTTGCTAACTCAAAGTGGTAGCAGAAGCGGAGGCTAGATATACCCGGAGGTACTGGCGTCATGCGGTGGTGCTGCCTACGAGGTTCCCACCATGACGTGTATTTGAGCGTTGGAGATGTACGCGCTCGCGCCCTAGGAGGCCACCGGAGTGAGCATGGCGGATGGGGACGCCGATGCTTGTCTGGAAACGCCAAGGCACTCGGCACTGGAGACAACCATCTTGCCCAAAGAGAGAGAAAGGGGAGAAAAAGAGGTAAGGCAGAGCAGTTGCAGCCATCTGCAACCGACGGACGCAACAGCTCTCCTATTAAAGAAGGGGAGATTCCCTCAGATTTGGAGCCACATAGAACTCTTCTCCATTTCTTTCATAGAAATGAGTTGCCGAGCATGATCTCTGACTTTGAAGACCCTCAGAGTGCCTGGAATGGACGCCTCAGGATGCAGAACAACCCCATTTTGATCACCCTCTGCAAGGCCTCATGTTTCTTTCCCCTCCTGGATGCAATTCAGGAGTTGATTGATCTGGAATGGAGTGCGTAAGAGGCATCTTTTAAAGGTGGTGCGCCTTGGCAGGTTTATACCTCTTGGATTCACAGGCCAGGGAACAATTGCATTTCACTAAGTTGGATGCTCTGATGTGTTCTATTATGAAATGAACCACCATCCCGGTAGAAGGAAGAGCAGCGCTAAAGGATACTCAGGATAGAAGAATTGAGGCTATCCTAAAGCAAGTATTTGAGACTGGCAATGAACTTAAAAATTGCTTCTTGTTGTGCCCTAGTAGCTCAAGCTACCTTGCATCTTTCTCAAAAATCTGGCAGCACCATTTCAAATAGCAGACCTATAGTATAACCGGGGGCTGCTTCCTTAGCTGATGTGAGATGTGACCTGGTTTGCGCAGCCGCCAGAGGAATTGCTTCTGTTGTTGCAGCCAAGTGACAGCTGTGGCTGTGCAACTGGCTGGCAGATAAGATTTCAAAGTTCAATCTTACCAAGCTGCTCTTCAAGAGTTTGCTTTTATTTGGCAGTGAATTGGAAAAAATGGCAAGTAAATGGGGGGAAACCCATGCCCCTCGCTTGCCAGTTTCCCAGATTTCTCGGGCAAGTGGCTGCTCTCAAGATTACCGGTGTTTTTCCCATACATAAGCAGCTGAATTAGCCATGCTGTCTGGGTACGTCCTCTATGCCACTAGGTAGCAGAGTTCACCAAGATCACCCAAAGTCTTTAGATGAGGTGTTCCCTCCTGCCTGTGCCTGCTCAAGACTTCTCAGTCTGTGTTTTTTTTCCGCGCAACTGATCGCATGCGGAGCTCTATAGCTCTTGTGAGGAAAAGTTGTAAGGAGAAAACTTCAATTTATTTCTTCAAAACTTCTCTGAATTTCACAGGATACTTTCATCATGCCTCGTCCAGGTTTTAAATTCTGTGACTGTGGCAAAATAATGTCTGTAACTGACAGACAACGGTTTTGTTACATTTGCCTTGGTCCAAAACATGATCAGGCAAATTGTACAGATTGTGGATGGATGTCCCCAAGGGCGCGGTGCCAGAGAGCAGCGTAGATTGCCCAGCGTAGAGAGGAGGCATCGGGCTCATATGCCCCCTCTGATGCTTCAGCCAGGTCGGCTCCGGGACCGAAGTCGACCACTAAGACCCATGCCCATCAGAGGGCCACCTCTGCTGACCCTCCAGGTCACAAAAAGAAAAAGAAAAATCCTTCGATGCAAGGAGCTGGGGACGCGCCGCAGACACAACCTGCGTCAGATGCGTCGAGACTTCATGACATCGAAGCATTCCCAGAACATCGACGCACTACAGATAGGACGACTCAGCGGCACCCCGACGCCTCAGGAAAAGATCAACGTACCGATGCAACTGAGGAACACCGGCACACCGAAGCACCTGAAGAGTGTCATCACCTCGAAGCACCTGAGGAAGATCGACGCAGCAGCGTATCGACACCTCAGCAACCTATAAAACAATACAAAAAAAATACAACGGGTCATAAAAGGCCTTGGAGCCCATCTCCACTCTTAGTGGTGGACTCGGAGGATTCCTTATCTCCACCACAATTATCAGAGGCCTCTTCCCACTGATCTGAGGTCTTTTCAGGACTTTCTGCAGCATCTCAACATCGTAGAAGATCCTTGCTTCAGGAACCTTTACATTCCAAACTCCCTTATCCACGTGAGGATATCGGACGTCCTCAAGGATCGAACAAGGACATCCTCAGGACAGCCTTGTCACCATCAGGTCAAGGACTGGATGTCAGACCTTCCACATCAGTTTCAGCTGCTGATACACTGACACAGATTACGTCTATCTTGTCACAATTTTTAACATATGTTCAGCAGCAAAATCAGCCAACCCCTGATCCACCGACCGAGATGCCTTGATCACCTGCACCGGAACAAACACCAAAGACACTACCTAGCAGACCATCTCCTCTGCCAGTAGATTTTCCTACTGCATCTTCATCATTAGGGTCATCAACCAGCTACCCATCTGACCTACAGGAATTGCCTCCAGAACCAGTATCACCACCGGAGGATCTCACATACTCCCAATTTTTTGAGAAAGTGGGTCAGCGTTTGGGAGTAGAAACGAAAAAGATACCTGACCCTAGACAAGAGATGTTCGGTGTCTTAAAAATATTTATTTATTTATTTATTTATTTTAAGTTTTTTTATACCGATTTTCCTGCATAAAATGCATATCAAACCGGTTTACAATGAAACAGAATGAGCAGGAAGTAAAATTCCTTAGTCTAATACATTTAAACATCAATAATGAAATAATTTTAAACAAAGCAAAAAGCTAAATAACATTAATAAAAGTTAAATTTGATATTTGATACACCGGCTCAACCTACAGCACTCCCTTCTCATCCAGTGCTGGAATCTCTTTTGGAAAATACTTGGGATTCTCCATATTCCACGACTCCAACTTCAAGAAAGACGGATTTGAAGTACAGGATGCAAGATTCTCCTTTTTACACCAACATGCAGTTACCGCACGCGTCCATTGTGGTTGAATCAGCCATGCAAAAGGCACGCAAATTTCGCTTACATTCAAATAATCCACCTGGCAAAGACAACAAAAGTCGGGATGACTTTGCACGGAAAGCAAACCAGTCAGGAATCCTTAACGCTAAGATACAGAACCATCAATTTTATGTAGCTCAGTATCTTTTTGAATGCCTTCAGTACTTAAAACCTTTGCTACAACAAAGCTGTGCAGATAATACATCTCCATCTGAATTCCATGATATGGAAGAGGGACTCAGGCATCTGGTATGTTCCATTTATGAGGGGTTTGAAACCTCTGCAAAAACAGCTAATGCTATAGCAGCCAGGAGACTGGCATGGTTACGTGCAAGTGCCATACGTGACAACGTTCACGATAAGCTGACCAACCTACCTTGTCGCCCCCGATAACTTATTCGGTGATAAGCTTACAGAAACTGTGGCAAAATTAAAAGAACAGAAAGTAGCTTTACTTTCCTTAACTCAGCATGATTCATCATCCTCTAAGCGTTAATTCGGTTCATACAAAAAACCTTACCAGAGACGTCAATATAGGCCTTATACTACCTGTAGGCCCCAACCATATCAATCGAACCGCCAACAGCCTTACCAACAACCAGCTTCTCACCAGCGCCCACACGCACCTCGTCAACCATGCCAGACTACAGAACCTCAACCCCCTAAAAACCAACAGAGTTTTTAGAAATGATTCCACCACCACTACACGCCTAGACAGTAGGAGGTCGACTTTCCCACTTCTTTGCACAATGGAGCACTATCCCAACGGATTCCTGGATCATGAATATAATAAGAGATGGATATTCCCTCAATTTTATATCTCCGCCTCGTCTTCCTCACTTGATTACCATAAGATCTCAGAGTATTCATCGGGAGACTCTTCTTCAAGAGGTCAGTCACTTACTTCAGCAACACTGTATAAAGGAAGTACTCCCCTCCCAACATCTAAAGGGTTTTTATTCAAAATACTTCCTCATTCCCAAGAAATCCGGAGGTCTGCGTCCAATTCTGGATCTACACTTCCTCAAACACATTCAAAAAGAAAAATTCAAAATGACCTCTCTCTCAAATCAATTCTTGTTGCAACCGTTGCTACTCGACACCCTCACTCTGCCCTCTTTACCTCTGTGGTGACTCCCTCCGGGTCTGATGGACGACTGGCTGCCGCGGCATCTCCATGCCATCTCCCTCCGGTGTCCCCGGACCGGCTCGACGTTGCAGATCCGCCATGTTGCCTGAAGACCTAGGGCGCGTGCGCGCTCTGAAGTACCAGCAAGAGCGTGAACCTCAGGGGCATTCCCCTGAGATGACATCATCCGTTCCAGTATTTAAAGGTCTCTATTTTGCTATCTAACTGCGTTAGCAAGGTGGGGATTGCTTCGGCTACGCACCCAAGCTACTCTGCCTCCTCGGACTTACCAGAGGTACCCGCTCCTCGGGGGCCTCGCTCTTTTCTTTACTTTCAGATTACAGATAGGAACCGGTACTCCCTCCTCAAGGGCCCATGTTCTTGGACACTGAAGATTCTCTACTGCCCGGAAGCTATCACTGCTACAAACAATTGTGAGTTACCATTGCTCTCTCAGAGCTTTCTCTGGAACCAGGTACTCGCTCCTCGAGGGCCTAAACCTTTCCAGCTCCTGAGCTTCCTTGAGACCTTATGTGAGTTTTGTCATCTAGTTCTGTCATGAATTCTGCCTACTCACTTTCTACAGTTTCTCAGCAGCTCAGCCATCCTGGGATCGCTGTTCCAGTACCTGAGAGACTACAGCCCTGCCGGGCATATCACCTCTGGCGGTTTCAAAAACCTGTTTAATAAAAAGAACTAATGTGTGTCTGTCTCCATACTCAAGCCTAGTATTGCACTCGTGGCTGCCCTTCGCCCTCGCTCCACCCTCTCTACCTCTGTGGCGACTCCCTCCGTGTCTGATGGATGGCTTGCTGCCACGGCGTCTCCATGCTGCTTCTCCCCGGCATCCCCGGACCGGCTCGACGCTGGTGATCCGCCATATTCCTGATGATATAGGGCATGCGCTCCGAAGTATGTACCAGCAAGGGCACGTACCTCAGGGGCGTCCTCCTGTATTGACCTCATCCGCTTCCAACATAAAAGGTCTTCACTTGCGCTTAAGATTTGACTTAGCAAGGGGATTGATTGCGGGGATTCATCTGTACCCGCTTCTCTCTACTCTACTCTGCCTCCTCTGACTTACCAGGGGTACCCGCTCCTCGGGGGCCTCGCTCTCTTTTCTTGATTTCAGATTGCTAAGACAGGAACTGGTACTCGCTCCTCGAGGGCTCATGTTCCTGAATACACTGAAGATTCTCTACTGCCTGGAAGCCATTACAGATACAGACAATTGTGAGTTACCATCGCTCTCTCAGAGCTTTCCCTGGAACCAGGTACTCGCTCCTTGAGGGCCTAACTCTTTCCAGCTACTGAGCTGATTCAGTAAATCCGCGGGAGACGCGCGCACAGGCCACTCACCTGTGTGCGCGATTCTGTATTTAAATGAGGCCCGGCGGTAGAAACAGGCAAAAGGAGGCGCTAGGGACACTAGCATGTCACTAGCACCTACTTTTGGCCCAGAGTGGCGGCTGTCAGCGGGTTTGACAGCCGACTCTCAATTTTGCCGGCGTCTGTTGTCGAGCCCGCTGACAGCCATGGGCTCAGAAACTGGACGCCAGCAAAATTGAGCGTCCGGTTTTCGACCTGACAGCTGCGGGCTGACTTCAAATTTTTTTTTTTTTTACTTTTTTTACCCTTCGGGACCTCCGACTTAATATCGCCATGATATTAAGTCGGAGGGTGCACAGAAAAGCAGTTTTTACTGCTTTCCCGGTGCCCGAAGAAATTAGCGCCTACCTTTGGGTAGACGCTAATTTCTGAAAGCAAAATGTGCGGCTTGTCTGCACATTTTGCTTTGTGAATCGCGCAGGAATACCTAATAGGGCCATCGGAGCGCACTATACTGTATCGGCCCGTACGTGAGTGTGTCATCTACTACTGGCTATGTATACAGCATACCCTATCTACTCACTATCTATAGTCTCTCTACTGGTCAGCAACCCTGGGATCGCAGTTCCAGTATCTGAGGGACTTCAGCCCTGCCGGGCACATCAGCTCACTGCTGCCACCTCTGGTGGTTCTACTAACCTGTCTAATAAAGAACTGTCTGTGTCTGTCTCCATACCCAAGCCTAGCCAGTGGTCCCTCTCAGGATATCCTCCTGGGGGCGCTGTCATCTGCCATCGGCCCAAGGATTCACCTATTTACATTAGAGTGCTCACTCCTCCCACTTCAGGAGCTGAGCACAACAGACTGCTAACTCTCATCTGCTTGCTCCTCTCATCAGCATAGCAGATCCTACAGATTGCTAACTCCTCCCCTCTGGAGGAGCAGATCATAACAGATTGCTAGCTCCTCCCCTCTGGAGGAGCAGATCACAACACATTGCTAACTTTAGTGAATCCGGCTTTAATAATTGGAGGCTAGAGTGGCAGACCTGGAGGAGCTGAGGCAGACAGAGAGGTATATAGATGACACCTTCAGGGACATAGTAGTCAAGTCCCAACTTCAGACTGGCAGCCCTGGTGATGCCTTGGAGGAAGAAGGTCTCATAATGGGAGAGCACCAACCAGGTGTAGCAGGAAAGGATCCTGTAGCAAGGACCTGCTCTCTAGGTGATGCATTGTCCTTTCGCACTGAGGATATCTCCCCAAGGCCTACTGCCCAGGAGGGAAGGGATAGGTCGGCCGTCATAGTTGGTGATTCGATTATTAGGAATGTAGATACCTGGGTGGCTGGTGGGCGTGAGGATCGCCTGGTAACATGCCTACCTGGTGTGAAGGTGGTGGACCTCACGCGTCACCTAGATAGGATTTTAGACAGTGCTGGGGAGGAGTCGGCTGTCATGGTACACGTGGGCACCAACGACATAGGAAAATGTGGGAGGGAGGTTCTGGAAGCCAAATTTAGGCTCTTAGGTAGAAAGATTAAATCCAGAACCTCCAGGGTAGCATTCTCTGAAATGCTCCCTGTTCCACGTGCAGGTCACCAGAGGCAGGCAGAGCTCCGGAGTCTCAATGCGTGGATGAGACGATGGTGCAAGGAAGAGGGATTCCGTTTTGTTAGGAACTGGGGAACCTTTTGGGGAAGGGGGAGTCTCTTCCGAAGGGATGGGCTCCACTTTAACCAGGGTGGAACCAGACTGCTGGCGCTAACCTTTAAAAAGGAGATAGAGCAGCTTTTAAACTAGAACAAAGGGGAAAGCCGACAGTCGCTCAGCAGCGCATGGTTCGGAGAGAGGTATCTTTAAAGGATACTAATGATGCATTAGAATTAGGGCATCCCGACAGTGAGGTTCCAATAATTAGAAAAGTAGTCCAAGTGCCTGTAACTAAAAACTCACCTGAGCTAAAAAATTCTAACTTATCCCTATCAATTAAAAAGCACAATAAAAATACAAACAAAAAACAAACTTTGAAATGTTTGTATGCTAATGCCAGAAGTCTAAGAAGTAAGATGGGAGAATTAGAATGTATAGCAATGAATGATGACACAGACTTAATTGGCATCTCAGAGACGTGGTGGAAAGAGGATAACCAATGGGACAGTGCTATACCAGGGTACAAATTATATCGCAATGACAGAGAGGAGCAGTCGGGAGGAGGTGTGGCGCTTTATGTCCGGGATGGCATACAGTCCAACAGGATAAACATCCTGCATGAGACTAAATACAAAATTGAATCTTTATGGGTAGAAATCCCTTGTGTGTCAGGGAAGACTACAGTGATAGGGGTATACTACCGTCCACCTGGTCAAGATGGTGAGATGGACAGTGAAATGCTAAGAGAAATTAGGGAAGCTAACCAAATTGGTAGTGCAGTAATAATGGGAGACTTCAATTACCCCAATATAGACTGGGTAAATGTATCATCGGGTCACACTAGAGAGATAACGTTCCTGGATGGAATAAATGATAGCTTTATGGAGCAATTGGTTCAGGAACCGACGAGAGAGGGAGCAATTTTAGATCTAATTCTCAGTGGAGCACAGGACTTGGTGAGAGAGGTAACTGTGGTGGGGCCACTTGGCAATAGTGATCATAACATGATCAAATTTGATTTAATGACTGGAAAAGGAACAGTGTGCAAATCCAAGGCTCTCGTGTTAAACTTTCAAAAGGGAAACTTTGATAAAATGAGAAAAATTGTTAGAAAAAAACTGAAAGGAGCAGCTACAAAAGTAAAAAATGTCCAAGAGGCGTGGTCATTGTTAAAAAATACCATTCTAGAAGCACAGTCCAGATGTATTCCACACATTAAGAAAGGTGGAAAGAAGGCAAAACGATTACCGGCATGGTTAAAAGGGGAGGTGAAAGAAGCTATTTTAGCCAAAAGATCTTCATTCAAAAATTGGAAGAAGGATCCAACAGAAGAAAATAGGATAAAGCATAAACATTGGCAAGTTAAATGTAAGACATTGATAAGACAGGCTAAGAGAGAATTTGAAAAGAAGTTGGCTGTAGAGGCAAAAACTCACAGTAAAAACGTTTTTAAATATATCCGAAGCAGAAAGCCTGTGAGGGAGTCAGTTGGACCGTTAGATGATCGAGGGGTTAAAGGGGCACTTAGAGAAGATAAGGCCATCGCGGAAAGATTAAATGATTTCTTTGCTTCGGTGTTGGGGAGGTACCGGTAATGGAGAAGGTTTTCATGGGTAATGATTCAGATGGACTGAATCAAATCACGGTGAACCTAGAAGATGTGGTAGGCCTGATTGACAAACTGAAGAGTAGTAAATCACCTGGACCGGATGGTATACACCCCAGAGTTCTGAAGGAACTAAAAAATGAAATTTCAGACCTATTAGTAAAAATTTGTAACTTATCATTAAAATCATCCATTGTACCTGAAGACTGGAGGATAGCAAATGTAACCCCAATATTTAAAAAGGGCTCCAGGGGTGATCCAGGAAACTACAGACAGGTTAGCCTGACTTCAGTGCCAGGAAAAATAGTGGAAAGTGTTCTAAACATCAAAATCACAGAACATATAGAAAGACATGGTTTAATGGAACAAAGTCAGCATGGCTTTACCCAGGGCAAGTCTTGCCTCACAAATCTGCTTCACTTTTTTGAAGGAGTTAATAAGCATGTGGATAAAGGTGAACCGGTAGATATAGTATACTTGGATTTTCAGAAGGCGTTTGACAAAGTTCCTCATGAGAGGCTTCTAGGAAAAGTAAAAAGTCATGGGATAGGTGGCGATGTCCTTTCGTGGATTGCAAACTGGCTAAAAGACAGGAAACAGAGAGTAGGATTAAATGGGCAATTTTCTCAGTGGAAGGGAGTGGACAGTGGAGTGCCTCAGGGATCTGTATTGGGACCCTTACTGTTCAATATATTTATAAATGATCTGGAAAGAAATATGAGTGAGATAATCAAATTTGCAGATGACACAAAATTGTTCAGAGTAGTTAAATCACAAGCAGATTGTGATAAATTGCAGGAAGACCTTGTGAGACTGGAAAATTGGGCATCCAGATGGCAGATGAAATTTAATGTGGATAAGTGCAAGGTGATGCATATAGGGAAAAGTAACCCATGCTATAATTACACAATGTTGGGTTCCATATTAGGTGCTACAACCCAAGAAAGAGATCTAGGTGTCATAGTGGATAACACATTGAAATCGTCGGTGCAGTGTGCTGCGGCAGTCAAAAAAGCAAACAGAATGTTGGGAATTATTAGAAAAGGAATGATGAATAAAACGGAAAATGCCATAATGCCTCTGTATCGCTCCATGGTGAGACCGCACCTTGAATACTGTGTACAATTCTGGTCGCCGCATCTCAAAAAAGATATAATTGCGATGGAGAAGGTGCAGAGAAGGGCTACCAAAATGATAAGGGGAATGGAACAACTCCCCTATGAGGAAAGACTAAAGAGGTTAGGACTTTTCAGCTTGGAGAAGAGACGACTGAGGGGGGATATGATAGAGGTGTTTAAAATCATGAGAGGTCTAGAACAGGTAGATGTGAATCGGTTATTTACTCTTTCGGATAGTAGAAAGACTAGGGGGCACTCCATGAAGTTAGCATGGGGCACATTTAAAACTAATCGGAGAAAGTTCTTTTTTACTCAACACACAATTAAACTCTGGAATTTGTTGCCAGAGAATGTGGTTCGTGCAGTTAGTATAGCTGTGTTTAAAAAAGGATTGGATAAGTTCTTGGAGGAGAAGTCCATTACCTGCTATTAAGTTCACTTAGAGAATAGCCACTGCCATTAGCAATGGTTACATGGAATAGACTTAGTTTTTGGGTACTTGCCAGGTTCTTATGGCCTTGATTGGCCACTGTTGGAAACAGGATGCTGGGCTTGATGGACCCTTGGTCTGACCCAGTATGGCATTTTCTTATGTTCTTATGTTCTTATGGTCAATCTCCCCTGTTTCTTGATTCAGATGCCTCTGTTCATGATGCTCCCAGATATCTCTGTGCAACTATTCAGGGTATCTACCCTGTGTTATCTTGTTCTATTCATTCTCCTTGCTATGTCATCTCTCATTATTGTAAATTTTTTAAATTTCAATCATCGTTCAATGTAACATGTTGTTTGTGTATGTAAACCGGAGTGAAGGCAACTCTGCTATATCTCGGTATATAAAAAAACGCTAAATAAATAAATAAATATCTACTTTATGGGATCTATCAGGTAACTGCAACCTGGATTGGCTACTGTCAGAGACAAGATGATGGGCTCAATGGACCTTGTCTGATCCAGCATGGTAGTTCTTATGTTGCCACTGTGGATGACTGCTTTGCACCTCTCATGATGCTTTAGGGTCTTCCTGCTACTCTTTCTGCTGCTTTGAACCTCTGTCTCTACCTTGGACATTTTCCTCTCTTTTTGGTGCTTTGTTCTTCCTTCATGGTGCCTCGTGTTTTTCATACCACATTTGATGCCACTTGCCCCTCCCATCAGCCTTGGGGAAGATTGTTCATCTATTGTAGGTAAACTTTATTTCACTTCTGGAGCCTTGAGGTGTTCTGGCCACTCTTGCTGCTGCTACCACTGCTAGCAATGTCTTATCCCATTGCAGGTCTGAGATAAAGCAGGGGTTTTACATACACTGAAGCAATTTAGAGAGAACAGGTAGAAACTCCAGAAGACAGATGGAGAACACTGTTTCAAAGGGAGGGGAGGGGGACCCTGAATTGTAAAGCCAGATGGAACAGGAAGCACAAGGCTGCTGGGAAATGGAGTTTTGAGAGCCTTGACAGAAAAATAATCAGGATCCAGGTGGTATCCAGAGAAAGGTATGTTATTGACTGTGAGTAATTGAATATACTTCTCTGAAGGGAAGACAATCTACTGTTGTGTGATTGAGAAGCAGTAATAACGATAAGTCTTTTAAGAAAGGCTGGAGTTAGACTGCATTTGTGTCTTCAGGCCTGGGGGATCACCACTTAATCTCACATACCCATATCTTAAGTAGGTTGACATGGTAAATCTGAGTTTTCCTAGCGTGTAGCAGATGGACTCAAAACAAGTGGGTATAGTGTGCTCGTGCTAGCAGTTGGAGACGGATCTGACGTCAGCACAGGTACATATACCCCCACAGGAAGTGAAGCAATTCAGTAATTTCCGTCTCCAAAGCAGTTTGGAGCTCCTTCACGCTCGCTGAGCGTTCTTCCAAATTCTAACGACTACATTTCTAGACGATATCTTACAGACGAGCCCCGCACTCCTGCGGTGATACCAGTCGGTCCCTCCCCCAGTTGAGTTCCCGAGGGGATTTCCGTGGTCCCTCGGAGGTGAGTGCCTCGGTCCGGTGGCCGACTTGCGGCAGGGACCTGCCCCCGAGCAAGAAGGGCTCGGGCGCGGCCTAGAGGCAGCCTCGGTCCCGGCGTGGACTTGGCCCCCGAGCGAGACGAGTTCGGGCGCGGCCTGGAGGCAGCGGGTGCACCTCCTCGAGCACGGCGGTGAAGGTACTCACCCTCTCCCCCCGCAGCCGGAGACCGCCCGGGTTGCAGCCGGGAAGCGCCGAAGACAAGGTAAGGCGTAGATTTACTTGTTGGTATCCGAGGAGAAGCAGAGTGTGCCTCTGGGGCGGCCAGTTCAGTAGGTCGCCATTTCGTCTGCCTACTCGCCATCTTCTACCTGAAGCGTCCCGCCTTACGCGCACGGCGATAGGCGGCCATTGCTACGCGCACGGCGATCGGCGCATAGATAGGCGCCCGTTCATAGGCGCACATTGCTAGGCGACCGTTCCTAGGCGCATATTGCTGGACGCAAGTCCTTAGGCACCCGATTATACGCGCACGTTATAGGCGCACGTTATAGGCGCACATTGTTAGGCTCACGTTGCTAGGCGCAAGTTCTTAGGCGCCCGTTATAGGTGCCCATTATAGGCGCACGTTTATAGGCGCACATTATAGGCGCACTGCTATAGGCGCACATTGTTAGCCGCACGTTGCTGAGCGCTGCTTCCAGGCTCCTGCTTCGTGCACAGCGCAGACTCTTATTGAGTTCACCGGCGGCATGGAAAGTAAGAGTGACCAGGCTTCGGCAGTGCCGGCACCTCCAGTATCAGGCATCAATCTCTGCTCTGCATGCAACCTCAGGGCCACACAGAATGAGGATGCAGACTCCCTATGTGCCCAATGTGAAGAGGCCCTGGGAGTACCGGGCCAGGGCCGGTCACCGCCCGGCGTTCTTACCGGGAACACCCCGGAGCCAGCAAGTAGCTAGGAGCAGCCAGCGACCCAGGGGGGCCTGGTTCCCATGCGGCCAGATATGGCTTCGATCTCTTGGGTGGAGTTATTCAAAGGAATTCATACCTTTGTCACGATGCAATCAGCTCCCCGACCAGGTCCGTACGTCCAGAATGACCCGACCCCTGGACCCTCAAGGCCTAGGCACGGCCACTCGCCACCTGATATTTAATTTAATTTAATTTAAAAACTTTTCTATACCGTCGTATAGTAGAGCACCATCACAACGGTTTACAGTTAGGCACAAATATGTGGTTTCTAATTTATCCAAAGGGTGCCATTATTATACGGTTACATAGTTCGATAATATACTCTAAATGGGAAAGGGTGTGGTTACCATTTATTATTAACTGTCTTTATAAATTAATACTTAAATTGTGAGAAAATAATAAAAGTAAGCAATACTGCTTTTTCTTGGTGATTTCCTGCTTTCTGTATGTTATTCCGTTGCCTCACTGTGAAATGCTTTTTTGAAGAGCCATGTTTTTAAGCCTTTTTTGAAGAGTTTTATTTCTTTCATTAGTCTTAATTCTAGTGGTAATGTGTTCCATAATAAAGGTCCTGCCAAAGATAGTGCTCTCTCTCTAACTTGGGTCAACTTTGCTGTTTTGACTGAGGGTATGGTTAGTAGAGCTTTATTGGCTGATCTGAGATTTGTTTGGGGGACATGTAGTCGTAATGCGGTGTTTAGCCAGTCCGAGTTTTCGTCGTTTATTAGCTTATGAACTGTGCATAGTGCTTTAAATTGAATTCTCTGCTCTATTGGGAGCCAGTGTAAATCTGCAAGTGTTTGGGTGATATGATCTCTTCTGCCTTTACCAGTAAGTATTCTGGCAGCCGAGTTCTGTAGTATTTGCAGTGGCCTGATAGTGGTGTATGGTAATCCTAGGAAAAGTGTGTTGCAGTAGTCCGTGCTGGCAAATATTAACGCTTGTAGTACTGTACGAAAGTGTTCCTGATTTAATAAGGGTTTTAGTCTTCTAAGGACCATTAGTTTGGCGTAGCCTTCTCTTGTTTTTATTGATATGTGTTGCTTAAGGCTCAGTTCCGTGTCTATAATTACTCCTAGGTTTCTAGCTTTATCAGTTAAGTCTACTGATTTATCATTTTTAAGTCGAATGGGATTTTGAATTCTTTCGATGTTTTTTCGTTCAAGATGTATAAATTCTGTTTTTTCAATGTTGATTACTAGTTCCATTTGGTTTAATAGTTGTTTAATTATGTCTAGGTATAGCATTGCAAAGTTTAGTGTTTTTTCAATTGATTCTTCAATTGGTAGTATTAATTGAATGTCGTCAGCTAATATGTAGTGTATGACACCTAGTCCAGCCAGAAGGTGGCAGAGTGGGAGCATGTAAATGTTAAATAGAGTTGCTGAAAGTGCTGAGCCCTGGAGGACTCCTGTCTTTAGTGTGATTTTGTCTGATATTGAGTTTTTTATCTGGACCTGATAGGACCTATTGTTAACATAGAAACATAGAAATGACGGCAGAAGAAGACCAAACGGCCCATCCAGTCTGCCCAGCAAGCTTCACACATTTTTTCTCTCATACTTATCTGTTTCTCTTAGCTCTTGGTTCTATTTCCCTTCCACCCCCACCATTAATGTAGAGAGCAGTGATGGAGCTGCATCCAAGTGAAATATCTAGCTTGATTAGTTAGGGGTAGTAGGGGTAGTAACCGCCGCAATAAGCAAGCTACACCCATGCTTATTTGTTTTACCCAGACTATGTTATACAGCCCTTATTGGTTGTTTTTTCTTCTCCCCTGCCGTTGAAGCAGGGAGCTATGCTGGATATGCGTGAAGTATCAGTTTTTCTTCTCTCCTGCCGTTGAAGCAGAGAGTTATGCTGGATATGCGTGAAGTATCAGTCTTTCTCCCATGCCTTTGAAGCAGAGAGCCATGCTGGATATGCATTGAAAGTGAAGTATCAGACACATTTGGTTTGGGGTAGTAACCGCCGTAACAAGGTAGGAAATGAACCATTTGATTGTTTTGTTTTGTAATCCAATTTCTTCCAGTCTTTTTAACAGTATGTCATGGTTTACTGTGTCAAATGCTGCGGACAGATCTAGCAGTATCATGATGTAGTGTTTTCCACTGTCGAATCCACGAAGTACGGTATCTGTTAGAGAGATTAGTAACGTTTCGGTGCTATAGTGTTTTCTGAAGCCATTTGTGATGGGAAGAGTATGTTATTGTTGTCTAGATGTTCTGCTAGTTGCTTTTGTACTGCTTTTTCTATTAACTTTGCGATCATGGGCAAGTTTGAAACAGGTCTATAGTTACTTAAGATGGTTGGATCACTGTTTTTCTTTTTCATAATCGGTTTTATTATTGCATTTTTCAGTGAGTCTGGCATAACCCCTTCACTGAGTGATAGGTTAATTATTTTGGTTAGTGTGTGTTGTGACGTCAGCTGGACACGCCTCCTTCTGTGACGTCAGACCTCCTTCTGTGACCTCAGATGCTGGGGGGATGTAAACCCGGTGTCTGCTAGGTTCCCTTGCCTTGCAACGCGGTTACCTAGAAGGTTGCTGTTCCTGCTCAGCCTGCCTGCCTGCCTGCCAGCCTTCCTGCCTGCCAGTCTACCTGCCTGCCTGCCAGTCTACCTGCCTGCCTGCTTACCTGAACTGACTCCGACTTGTCTCATCGCTCCGTATTCTGCTGCCTGCCCAGACCTCGGTCCGTCTGTCTTCGCTGCCTCTGGTGGCCCGTCCAGCTTCTACTCTGCTCCTGGTCTTCTTCCACAGTGCCTTATCTCCTAAGTCCCAGCGGTCCGGGTCCCTACAGGCTCCTCCTGGGGGGACCGCGGACTTCCAGGGCGAAGCCGCCTAAGTCCTAACGATCCGGATCCCAACAGCTCCTCTGGGGAGGTCACGGGTTTCCAGGTGAAGATTCGGCTCCAGCAGCGTGTGTCTGCCTCCCGACCGTCCTCCATCGTCGGTCGGCCCAAGGATCCACTTCCGGATTACATCAGTTTGCAAGGCCATGGATCCGGCAGACCTCGCCGGCCTTCAAGCCATTCCCGGACTGGCTCAACGGCTAGTACAGCAGCAACAGGTCTTGGACAACCTGGCTGCCACTGTGGAGCAACTGGCCGCTAGGATGGATGCTGGTCCGCCAGCACCGGACCCGGTTCCGGCTCCGGTGGTGACCCTTCACACTCCTACGCAACTCCCGGCACCAGCACTGTACGCGGGAAATTCCAAGGCTTGCAGAGGCTTTCTGAACCAATGCTTCGTAAGGTTCGCTCTCCTGCCCAACCAGTTCCCCTCGGACGCCGTCAAGGTGGCCTACATCTTCTCGTTGCTGGACGGTCGGGCTCTGAACTGGGCATCTCCTATGTGGGAGAAGAACGACCCGGCTCTGAACGACTTGAATGTCTTCGTAGCTGATTTCAAGGCAGCCTTTGATGAACCAGCTCGCCAGACCTCCACAACCTCCGAATTGCTCCAACTCAGGCAGGGAACTCGGTCCCTGGCCGATTATGCTTTGGAGTTCCGTACCCTCGCACTGGAGGTCGGATGGCGGGACGACGCCCTCCGTGGAATCTTCTTAGAGGGACTTGCTGCAAGGATAAAAGATGAATTGGCGGCTCGAGACCTTCCGGAGGACCTCAATGCTCTCATCGAAGTGGCTGGCTGCATCGATCGCCGCCTTCAGCAGAGGGCCAAAGAGGGGCGACCTCTCCGCCGTTTAGTTCCGCTGGCTCCAACCTCTCCTCGCCTATTCCCACCGGGGGCTAGCACGTCCATGGAAGCCACATCCGAGGAGCCCATACAGCTGGGAAGAGCGTCCCTGACACCTGAAGAAAGGCGGCGCCGCCGTAGTATGGGTTTGTGCCTGTACTGCGGGGGCAAAGGTCACTTCCTCGCTCAGTGCAAAGAGCGAGCGGAAAACTCCTGCGCCTAGGAGTAAGGGAGGAGTGCCTCCTAGGTGGTTTGAATGCTGCTCCTCAATTTACCGTTTCTATAACCCTCAGATATCCCGGGGGGTCTTTCAAGACTCAGGCACTCATTGACTCTGGGGCAGGAGGGAACTTCATCACTGCCAATCTTGTACATCAGCTCCGCCTGGCCACACAATCCCGGAAGCCTCCTTTACGGATTACATCCATACAAGGTACCTGCCTGCCTGGCCACATTTCTACCGAGACTGCACCACTGACCATGCAGACCGGAATCCTACATTTTGAGGAGATCTCGTTTTTGGTTCTGGAGAAGTCAGTTCATCCGGTGGTCCTCTGCCTACCCTGGCTCCAGCAGCACTCTCCAGTGATCCAATGGAGCGATTTGCAAATTACCCAATGGAGTCCTCACTGCTTCAAATCTTGTATCAAGTCTCTACCAGTCCAGCACATTCCCTTGGCTCACACCGGCTTCACCCTTCCCAGTCATTATGCGGACTACACGGACGTATTTTCTAAGGAAAAAGCAGAACTTTTGCCCCAACATCGTCCTTTCGATTGCGCCATCGAACTGGTGTCTGGGGCAACTCCACTCCGAGGCAGGGTGTATCCACTATCACAACCTGAAACCAAAGCAATGTCTGAATACATTGCTGAGAACCTCGCCAAGGGGTTTATCCGACCTTCAACGTCACCCGCAGGGGCGGGATTCTTCTTTGTGGCAAAAAAGGACGGGTCCTTGAGACCATGCATAGACTATCGGGGATTAAATGCCATTACTAAAAAGAACCGCTATCCGCTTCCGCTAATTCCAGAATTATTGGATATACTCCAGGGAGCCCGAGTATTTACCAAGTTGGACTTAAGGGGGGCGTACAATTTGGTGCGTATCCGTCCCGGGGACGAGTGGAAGACAGCGTTCAACACCCAGGACGGGCACTACGAGTACTTGGTTATGCCCTTCGGTTTGTGTAACGCTCCTGCGGTGTTCCAGCACCTCATGAATGAGGTCCTCCGCGAACTGCTGAACTCTTGCGTGATAGTCTATCTAGATGATGTCCTCATCTACTCACAGAATTTGACCTCTCATAGGCAACAGGTTCGGCAAGTGCTCCAAATCCTTCGTAATCACCACCTATACGCTAAACTGGAGAAGTGTCTCTTCGAACAGGAGTCGCTGCCTTTTCTTGGGTACATCGTTTCAGCTACGGGATTCCTCATGGATCCAAGTAAGGTGTCCGCCATTAAGAATTGGCCCCAACCAGTAGGCCTGAAGGCCTTGCAGCGTTTTTTAGGATTTGCCAATTTCTACAGGCACTTTATACCGCAAAACTCCCGACTGGTCGCACCTCTGACCGCCTTGACCAAAAAGGGGGCCGACACACGCGTTTGGTCAGCCGAGGCATGTAAGGCCTTCAAGGATTTAAAGGAGGCCTTCCTGTTGGACACTTGTCTGCGCCATCCGGATCCATCAAGGCCCTTCTTTGTGGAGTTTGACGCCTCCAATATAGCTGTGGGGGCAGTACTGTCTCAAAGCTCCGACTCTGGGCATTTGTTGCCTTGCTCCTACTTCTCAAGGAAGTTTACGCCAGCCGAAGGTAATTACAGTATAGGAGACAAGGAACTGCTTGCCATTAAGTTGGCACTTGAAGAATGGAGACAGTGGCTGGAGGGAGCCGCTCACCCCATCACGATCTATACCGACCATAAGAACCTGGAGTTCCTCAGCCAAGCTCAACGACTCAACCCAAGGCAAGCACGATGGTCGCTATTCTTTAGTCGCTTCGATTTTACCCTCAAATATCGTCCAGCATCTAAGAATGTTCAAGCGGATGCGCGCTCTCGGAATGACATCATGGAAGAAAAGGAGGAACCCCTTCAACACGTCATCGACCCAGCAAAGATCGAACTAGCCAGCACCACAATCTCTACACAGGGCAGAATAGTTGTTCCACACAAAGACCGGAAGAAAGTCCTGCAATGAGCCCACGATTCCCTCATTGGAGGCCACGCCAGCAGAGGGAGGACGCTTGATCTATTGAACCGTCATTATTGGTGGCCCCGAGTCCGGCAGGACGTGCGACTTTACGTAGACTCGTGCCCGGTATGTGCCCGACAGAAGCCTCTCGGCGGCCGACCCTGGGGTCTTCTACAACCTCTACCAATACCTACAGAACCATGGACTCACATCGCCACAGACTTCGTGGTGGACTTGCCTCCTTCCGAGGGTAACACAGTAATCTGGGTCACCATAGACCGGTTTTCTAAGATGGTACATTTGGTACCATTACCTAAGCTTCCGTCTGCACCAGAGCTAGCACTTCTTTTTACGCAACATATCTTCCGGGCCCACGGCCTTCCACAGAGCATTGTCTCCGATCGGGAACCCCAATTCACAGCCTGGTATTGGCGTGCCCTCTGCAAAAAGTTTGGGGTACAACTGAACTTGTCTATCGCTTTCCACCCACAGTCTAACGGGCAAACCGAGCGGATGAACCGTTCCCTCGAGATGTTTCTCCGAAGCTTCATTTCGCAGAGAAAGGACAACTGGGTCTCCCTCCTTCCCTGGGCTGAGTTCGCCTATAATAACCACACTCACTTGGTTACTGGGCAATCTCTCTTTCAAACGGTCTTCGGACGCCACCTCAAGACACCCGTCCCAGTACCTATCGATGTCGCTTCTCCGGCAGCCCAGACAGTGGCTACCCAACTTCACGATCTCTGGAGAGCCCTTCAGCGACGTATCACCTCTGCAGCAAAGAAAGCACAAAGCTGTGCAAACCGCCACCGACGTGCCGCTCCAACACTTCTACCCGGTACTAAAGTATGGTTAAGTACCAAGAATCTCCACTTAGCTGGACAATCACGTAAGTTGGCATCCAGATACTGCGGCCTTTTCCAGGTGGCAGAACGAGTTGGTCTGGTGTCCTATAGACTTCGTCTGCCATCCTCCATGCGCATCCACAACGTGGATTGCAAACTGGCTAAAAGACAGGAAACAGAGAGTAGGATTAAATGGGCAATTTTCTCAGTGGAAGGGAGTGGACAGTGGAGTGCCTCAGGGATCTGTATTGGGACCCTTACTGTTCAATATATTTATAAATGATCTGGAAAGAAATACGACGAGTGAGATAATCAAATTTGCAGATGACACAAAATTGTTCAGAGTAGTTAAATCACAAGCAGATTGTGATAAATTGCAGGAAGACCTTGTGAGACTGGAAAATTGGGCATCCAAATGGCAGATGAAATTTAATGTGGATAAGTGCAAGGTGATGCATATAGGGAAAAATAACCCATGCTATAATTACACGATGTTGGGTTCCATATTAGGTGCTACAACCCAAGAAAGAGATCTAGGTGTCATAGTGGATAACACATTGAAATCGTCGGTTCAGTGTGCTACGGCAGTCAAAAAAGCAAACAGAATGTTGGGAATTATTAGAAAAGGAATGATGAATAAAACGGAAAATGTCATAATGCCTCTGTATCGCTCCATGGTGAGACCGCACCTTGAATACTGTGTACAATTCTGGTCGCCGCATCTCAAAAAAGATATAATTGCGATGGAGAAGGTACAGAGAAGGGCTACCAAAATGATAAGGGGAATGGAACAACTCCCCTATGAGGAAAGACTAAAGAGGTTAGGACTTTTTAGCTTGGAGAAGAGACGACTGAGGGGGGATATGATAGAGGTGTTTAAAATCATGAGAGGTCTAGAACGGGTAGATGTGAATCGGTTATTTACTCTTTCGGATAGTAGAAAGACTAGGGGACACTCCATGAAGTTAGCATGGGGCACATTTAAAACTAATCGGAGAAAGTTCTTTTTTACTCAACGCACAATTAAACTCTGGAATTTGTTGCCAGAGGATGTGGTTAGTGCAGTTAGTATAGCTGTGTTTAAAAAAGGATTGGATAAGTTCTTGGAGGAGAAGTCCATTACCTGCTATTAAGTTCACTTAGAGAATAGCCACTGCCATTGGCAATGGTTACATGGAATAGACTTAGTTTTTGGGTACTTGCCAGGTTCTTATGGCCTGGATTGGCCACTGTTGGAAACAGGATGCTGGGCTTGATGGACCCTTGGTCTGACCCAGTATGGCATTTTCTTATGTTCACTTGGAAGCAGCTCCAGCACTGCTCTCTACATTAATGGTGGGGGTGAAAAGGGAATTAGAACATAAGGTTACTAAGAGCCAAGAGAAACAGTTAAGTATGAGAACAAATGTGTGAAGCTTGCTGGGCAGACTAGATGGACCGGTTGGTCTTCTTCTGCTGTCATTTCTATGTTTCTATGTTATGTTCTTATGTATTTCATGTGTCATTGTTGAAACCAGTGGTATTCTCCCGTTTCCATCGGCTCACGCCGGATGCGATCTCCACCTCCCCGAACGAAGATCCTGTTTACCAAGTACGGGACGTACGCTTCCACATCCGCCGATGGGAGTATCTATTGGCCTGGGAGGGCTGCGGATCTGAGGAGGACTCTTGGGAACCTGCTCGAAATATACTGGATAAGTCCCTGTTAACCCAGTTTCATCACGACTATCCCAATAAACCCGGACCCTTGAGGAGGGGGCGTAAGAGGGGGGTGGTACTGTTGTGACGTCAGCTGGACACGCTTCCTTCTGTGACGTCAGACCTCCTTCTGTGACCTCAGATGCTGGGGGGATGTAAACCCGGCGTCTGCTAGGTTCCCTTGCCTTGCAACGCGGTTACCTAGAAGGTTGCTGTTCCTGCTCAGCCTGCCAGTCTACCAGTCTACCAGCCTGCCTACCCGTCTGCCTGCCTGCCTGTCAGTCTACCTGCCTGCCTGTCAGTCTTGCCTGCCTGCCTGCCTGCCAGTCTACCTGCCTGCCTGCTTACCTGAACTGACTCCAACTTGTCTCATCGCTCCGTATTCTGCTGCCTGCCCAGACCTCGGTCCGTCTGTCTTCGCTGCCTCTGGTGGTCCGTCCAGTTTCTACTCTGCTCCTGGTCTTCTTCCACAGCGCCTTATCTCCTAAGTCCCAGCGGTCCGGGTCCCTACAGGCTCCTCCTGGGGGGACCGCGGACTTCCAGGGCGAAGCCGCCTAAGTCCTAGCGATCCGGATCCGGATCCCAACAGCTCCTCTGGGGGGGGGGGGGGGGTCAAGGGTTTCCAGGTGAAGATTCGCCTCCAGCAGCGTGTGTCTGCCTCCCGACCGTCCTCCATCGTATGTCAGCCCAAGGATCCACTTCCTGATTACAACAAGTGTGTATGAGGTTATATCAGCTAGTTTATTTATATCTGTGGTGGGAATGGTGTCAATTTTATGTGGTGCAGGATTCAGTTTTTTTATCATGCGTTCCACTTCGGACTGAGATACCTCGTCGAATGTGGAGAATTGTCACATCTCTTTTTTGCATCTTGATTTCCTGTTTTGTTAGGGATGGAATCTTTGCTTTAAGGTTAGTGATTTTGTCTGAGAAATAGAGTGCTAGGTCATAGGGATGTGAATCGTTTTTCAACGATTAAAATTATCGTCCGATAATGTTTATATCGTCTTAAATCGTTATAGAACACGATACAATAGAAATTCTAACGATTTATCGTTAAAAATCGTTAAATCGTGTTAGTGCGCACTAACTCGAGTTAGTGCGCACTAACTCCCCGTTAGTGCGCACTAACTCGATTTAGTGCGCACTAACTGAAAATGATACAAATAAACACTTTCCAGGTCACTGAAGGTCAGTTAGGAATGAATATGTGTTCCTATTGGCTGGCTGCCCTCTTATCTATTGATGTTACCAAGGTTACCACTGAGGTGATGGTTGGGGGGATGGGAAATGGAACTGGAAACTAACGAACACCAACAGAAAATGAAACAAAGTGTTCACACTTCCCAGGTCAGTAAAGGTCACTTAGGAATGAATATGTATGTATGTATTCCTATTGGCTGGCTGTGCTCTTATCTATTGATGTTACCAATATGGTTGGGGGGATGTGAAATGGAAACAGTTGGAAGCTTGACAAAAAAAGTAATGTAATGATCAGCACTCACGTGACTAGAACTTGTTTGTTTATTATTTTTGTTAGCAGGCACCTGAAATGCTAGTGCATGTTGAATTTGCCAATCACTGTGCATTTTAGAAAGGTGGTCCTGGCTGGAACTGTACACAGTTCAAATATATGTAATTGATTGTTGGTAAGTGTATTTTTTAAGTAGCCACACTGGCACCAGTATGTTTACTTTTCCTCCTACTTAACTCACTAGCTCAGCTTTGTAAGAAGGGCTTCTCTGCTTGTGTGTTGTTTTTGTTTGGTGTGAGGAGAGCAGAAACATCAGATCTTTATTCAATCTACTACAGTCATCTCTTACAGTGCCCTATCCCTATTAATACCAGGAGTGTTGTGATCTTCCTGCACACAGTGCCCTAACCCTGATACCAGTCTGAGACAGCTCCCTCCCTGCATTACTAGTGAGAGGCTGGCTTCACAGACAGGGGGGAGCTGCCTGACCCTCACTCCTGACTTCCCCCATGTCCCAGCTAGTGAATGGTGTGTGGGTGAGGGGGGGGGGGGGAGGATGGTGAAGTCTGAGACAGCTCCCTCCCTGCATTACTAGTGAGAGGCTGGCTTCACAGACAGGGGGGGGCTGCCTGCCCCTCACTCCTGACTTCCCCCATGTCCCAGCTAGTGAATGGTGTGTGGGGGAGGGGGGGGGGGGAGGATGGTGAAGTCTGAGACAGCTCCCTCCCTGCATTACTAGTGAGAGGCTGGCTTCACAGACAGGGGGGAGCTGCCTGACCCTCACTCCTGACTTCCCCCATGTCCCAGCTAGTGAATGGTGTGTGGGTGAGGGGGGGGGGGGGAGGATGGTGAAGTCTGAGACAGCTCCCTCCCTGCATTACTAGTGAGAGGCTGGCTTCACAGACAGGGGGGAGCTGCCTGACCCTCACTCCTGACTTCCCCCATGTCCCAGCTAGTGAATGGTGTGTGGGTGAGGGGGGGGGGGGGGAGGATGGTGAAGTCTGAGACAGCTCCCTCCCTGCATTACTAGTGAGAGGCTGGCTTCACAGACAGGGGGGAGCTGCCTGACCCTCACTCCTGACTTCCCCCATGTCCCAGCTAGTGAATGGTGTGTGGGTGAGGGGGGGGGGGTGGATGGTAAAGTCTGAGACAGCTCCCTCCCTGCATTACTAGTGAGAGGCTGGCTTCACAGACAGGGGGGAGCTGCCTGACCCTCACTCCTGACTTCCCCCATGTCCCAGCTAGTGAATGGTGTGTGGGTGAGGGGGGGGGGAGGATGGTGAAGTCTGAGACAGCTCCCTCCCTGCATTACTAGTGAGAGGCTGGCTTCACAGACAGGGGGGAGCTGCCTGACCCTCACTCCTGACTTCCCCCATGTCCCAGCTAGTGAATGGTGTGTGGGTGAGGGGGGGGGGGGAGGATGGTGAAGTCTGAGACAGCTCCCTCCCTGCATTACTAGTGAGAGGCTGGCTTCACAGACAGGGGGGAGCTGCCTGTCCCTCACTCCTGACTTCCCCCATGTCCCAGCTAGTGAATGGTGTGTGGGTGAGGGGGGGGGGTGGATGGTGAAGTCTGAGACAGCTCCCTCCCTGCATTACTAGTGAGAGGCTGGCTTCACAGACAGGGGGGAGCTGCCTGACCCTCACTCCTGACTTCCCCCATGTCCCAGCTAGTGAATGGTGTGTGGGTGAGGGGGGGGGGAGGATGGTGAAGTCTGAGACAGCTCCCTCCCTGCATTACTAGTGAGAGGCTGGCTTCACAGACAGGGGGGAGCTGCCTGACCCTCACTCCTGACTTCCCCCATGTCCCAGCTAGTGAATGGTGTGTGGGTGAGGGGGGGGGGGGTGGATGGTAAAGTCTGAGACAGCTCCCTCCCTGCATTACTAGTGAGAGGCTGGCTTCACAGACAGGGGGGAGCTGCCTGACCCCCACTCCTGACTTCCCCCATGTCCCAGCTAGTGAATGGTGTGTGGGTGAGGGGGGGGGGGAGGATGGTGAAGTCTGAGACAGCTCCCTCCCTGCATTACTAGTGAGAGGCTGGCTTCACAGACAGGGGGGAGCTGCCTGTCCCTCACTCCTGACTTCCCCCATGTCCCAGCTAGTGAATGGTGTGTGGGTGAGGGGGGGGGGGGGGTGGATGGTGAAGTCTGAGACAGCTCCCTCCCTGCATTACTAGTGAGAGGCTGGCTTCACAGACAGGGGGGAGCTGCCTGACCCTCACTCCTGACTTCCCCCATGTCCCAGCTAGTGAATGGTGTGTGGGTAAAGGGGGGGGGGAGGATGGTGAAGTCTGAGACAGCTCCCTCCCTGCATTACTAGTGAGAGGCTGGCTTCACAGACAGGGGGGAGCTGCCTGACCCTCACTCCTCCGGGGTATTGTGATCTTCCTGCACACAGTGCCCTATCCCTGATACCAGGGGTGTTGTGATCTTCCTGCATGCAGTGCCTTATCCCTATTAATACCAGGAGTGTTGTGATCTTCCTGCATGCAGTGCCCTATCCCTATTAATACCAGGAGTGTTGTGATCTTCCTGCATGCAGTGCCCTATCCCTGATATCGGGATGTGTGCAAGAAGATCACAACACCCCCGGTATCAGGAATAGGGCACTGTGTGCAGGAAGATCACAACACCCCCAGTATCAGGAATAGGGCACTGTGTGCAGGAAGATCACAACACCCCTGGTATTAGGGATAGGGCACTGTGTGCAGGAAGATCACAATACCCCTGGTATCAGGGTTAGGGCACAAGTTCTAGTCACATTGACTGATCACATTACTTGTTTTGTCAAGCTACCAACTGTTTCCATTTCCCATCCCCCATATACTGTCAGTAGGAAACTTGGTAACATGAATAAATAAGAGGGCAGCCAATAGGAATACATATTCATTCCTAAACTGACCTTAACTGACCTGAAAAGTGTCAAATTGTATCATTTTCAGTTAGTGCGCACTAACTCCCAGTTAGTGCGTACTAACTCCCGTTAGTGCGCACTAACTCGAGTTAGTGCGCACTAATCGGAAAAAACGATTTTTATCGATTTTTTAACTAAAAAATCGTGCCTAAGACGATTTTCTTGCCCTGCCACACGATTTCTATCGTTAAGACGATATGGAAAACGATTCACATCCCTACTAGGTCATTGCATTTGTTCTCTTGTGGGGCTTGGGGCATATCTGCTTTATCCTTAGTCAGATTTTTAACTATGTTGAATAGTGTGCGTGGGTTGTTTGAAAATTTTTCAATTTTTGAATTAAAGAATTGTTTTTTTGCTTCAAGAATTGATTTTTTATAATAAGCTAGCTGTTTCCTAAATTTGGTTAAATTTTCTGCTGATTTGTCTTTTTTCCATCTTTTCTCTTTTTTTCTCAGATTTTGTTTAATTTCCTTTAATTTTTCATTAAACCAAGGGTTATTTTGTTTTGGTTCATTGATTTGTATTGTTCTAGTGGGGTTAATTTCATCTGCCAATTTACTTGTTTTTGTTATCCACTCATTTGTTGTGTCTATACAGTTTAGGTGATTGAGGTTTATTAAGGTTTCTTCTAATTTATTTTTTAGAATGTCATGGTTAAAGGGGGGACGATATTTAAATTCTAAGGGATAATTTTTCTGTAGTTCTTTTGGTTTTATGAATTTGATGGCGGATTGGATTAAGAAGTGATCCGACCATGGAATTTGATTATAGCTGGTATTTAGGTGTTCAGTGAAATTATGATTAATGTATGTCAGGTTGAGAGAGTGTCCAGCTTTGTGTGTGGGTTTGTCTGTGATTAGTGTGAAACCTAGTGCTTCCATTGTGTTGTTTAGTGTCTGGCATGTATTTGATAATGGAACCACATCCATGTGAAGGTTAAAATCACCCATTATAATCGTGGGTTTTGATGTGTTTAGGTTAATGGTTAAATATTCTATTAAAGGGGATAGGTTTAGGTCAAGCAGGCTGGGTGGGCAGTATATAATGCATATTTGTGTGTGTTCTGTATCAAATAGTGCAATTTCGTGGTTTGGGGGGGTGTTGTTGGAATCAGTTTACATTTAAATTTTTTTTCAATGATTAAGGCTATGCCACCTCCACGTTTATTAATCCTTGGAATTGAGAATATGTCATAGTTTTTGTGTGCTATTTGATTTTTGATGATAATGTCGGATTTTTTAGCCATGTTTCAGTGATAGCGATGAAATTTGGTTTAATGTCGTACAATAGGTCTGTAATTATTGGGAATTTTTTAGTTATGGATTGGGCATTTATTAGAATGAACGTTAAGGTTAGTATTTTATTTATACTCTGTTTGGTTGAGCTCTTGGTTTTCTTTACTTCGATGAGATTATGTTGGATAGTATTTTTGTGGTCATGTGATTTGTAACTTTCTTTATGTGTTTGTGAAAGTTTGTGTTTGTAGCTGTACTTACCTTTGTTGGTGCATGTTTCTATGGGATGTGTGGTTGAACCATCTTCTTTCTTCAGTAGCTCCATTGTTTTTTGATTTTGGTATGTGTTTTGATGTTCTGTATCCATTGGTTTTACTTTAGGCGTACGAAGGGGCGTACAAAGGGGCATGCCCCTTTGCCGCGCGTCCCGGGCCCACTTTTAAATCCCTCCTGGGGAGCTTCTGGTGTCGTCAGCAGGGGGGAGGGGCCTTGATGCTCCTTCCGGGTTCGGCGGCAGCGTCTGTGGGAAGAGAGAGAGAACCTGGAAAAATGAAAAGAAAAAAAGAAAACCAGTTTTTTATTTTTTGGTGTAGCGATTTCACAGTGATTTAGTTAGCCTCCGGGTCTACAGCGAGGCAGCAGGCAGTCACGCGTCGCCGCGGGTCCCGGGCCCACTTTTAAATCCCTCCTGGGGAGCTTCCGGTGTCGTCAGCGTCAGCAGGGGGGAGGGGCCTTGATGCTCCTTCCGGGTTCGGCGGCAGTGTCTGTGGGAAGAGAGAGAGAACCTGGAAAAATCAAAAGAAAAAAAGAAAACCAGTTTTTTATTTTTTGGTGTAGCGATTTCACAGTGATTTAGTTAGCCTCCGGGTCTACAGCGAGGCAGCAGGCAGTTATGGGGATTCAGACTACCCGGCAGAAGAAGATGAGCCCCCCGAGGAGGGAGAGTTTCCCTTGGGGGTAGAACCTTATCGGACCATGAGGCGCTTCTTTATTAGAGCGGATCTTCCAGACTTGATCTCGTAATGCCTGTCGGAACTGGCCCTTCCGGGCCATGACGCCCCAGGGGAACCTAGAGTGAACCCCCTGTTAGAGGGCCTGCGCCAAACTTCTCACCACTTTCCCCTCCTACAAGTGGCACAGCAGCTCATCGATCTGGAATGGGCTGCACCGGAGGCTCCATTCAAGGGGGGTCAGGCCTTGGCAGACATGTACCCCTTAGCCCCGGCAACTAAGAACATGTTGGCGTGCCCTCAGGTAGACGCCATAGTCAGCGCAATTGTAAAGCGCACCACTATCCCGGTGGAAGGAGGGACGGCCCTCAAGGATACACATGACCGGTGTATGGACGCCATTCTGAAGCAGGCCTTTGAGGTGGCAGCCATGTCCCTACGAATTGCGACTTGCTGCACGGTGGTGACGCATTCCTGCTTATCTCAGGCTCGGAACAACGCCCCGGGAGAAGGGATGGAATCAGCTCTCTCGATCCTTACTGACGCAGCCTCCGACCTCGTCCGTACGGCAGCCAAGGGAGTGTCATCCTCAGTGGCAGCCAGGAGGCAGCTCTGGCTACGTAACAGGTCGGCCGACTCCTCTTCCAAGACGTGTCTTTCGAGAATGCCCTTCAAGGGATCTCTCCTGTTCGGCAGCGACCTAGAGACGCTGGCCAATAAATGGGGCGCCTCTCCTTTACCTCGTCTACCAGAAGACAGACCACGCAGGAGGCAGCGCCCGTCTTCTAGACCGCCCAGAGGTAGAACCTCTCAGCGCTTCAACCCTTACGGGACTCGCTACCAGGCACCTCAGTCGCAGGCCAGGTACCAGTCCTTTCGGCCTAGGCGCAGTAAGAGGGGAGCCGGCTCGGGTTCCGGCCCCGGCCGTACCCCACAATGACAATCAGCCGGCCCATCCGGGGGTAGCAGCCATAGGGGGCAGGCTGACCCTCTTTTACCGCAGGTGGGCCGAGATTACCTCGGACCAGTGGGTCCTTACCATCATCCGAGAGGGATACTACCTGGACTTTCTTCGGCTCCTGCCAAACAAGTTTGTGGAATCTCCTTGTTCACCCCTCAAGAGGGCAGCGCTAGATGTTACCTTACAGAGGCTTCTCTCCCTCAAGGCCATAATTCCAGTGCCTGCAGGGGAGATACATTCTGGGCATTATTCCATTTATTTCATAGTGCCCAAGAAGGAGGGCACTTTCCGGCACGTCCTGGACCTCAAGTCAGTCAACCGCTACCTACGGGTACCCAGCTTTCACATGGAAACCCTGCGATCCGTCTAAAATTCAGTACAGCCAGGGGAGTTTCTCACATCCCTAGATCTGTCAGAAGCCTACCTGCATATCCCAATCCATTGGGATCATCAGTGCTATATACGCTTCAAAGTCCTGAGCCAACACTTTCAGTTTCGAGCGTTACCCTTCGGGTTAGCCACAGCGCCGCGGATCTTTACCAAGGTCATAGTAGTAGTGGCGGCGGCCCTCAGGAAGGAGGGAATTCTCGTCCATCCCTATCTGGACGATTGGTTGATCAGGGCAAAATCGCCAGAAGAGAGCCATCGGGCGACCAGCCGAGTGATTGCTCTTCTAGAAAGTCTAGGCTGGGTAGTAAACTTAAGCAAGAGTTCCCTACAGCCGTCTCAGTCGAAGGAATACCTAGGAGTCCTATTCGCCACGCAGGCAGACAGAGCTTGACTCCCAAAAGAAGAGAAAAGCTCAAGAATCGTCTGCAGGCCCTGCTGCATGCCGTCCGGCCCACAGCTTGGGATTACCTACAAGTCCTCGGCCTGATGGCATCCACTCTGGAGGTGATACCATGGGCACGGGCGCATATGAGGCCGTTACAACGTGCCCTCTTATCCCGGTGGAGCCCGCGATCACAAACTTACACCGTACACCTACCTCTCCCAGCCAGGGTACGAAATCAGCTGCAATGGTGGCTGCAGCGAAGCCACATGAACCGGGGATCAAGGATGTCCTCTCCGACCTGGACCCTGCTCACTACAGACGCCAGCATGAGCGGCTGGGGCGCACATAGCGAAGGACTCACCGCCCTAGGGCGGTGGAGCAGAGAAGAGTCTGGATGGAACATCAACCGACTGGAGGCACGGGCAGTCAGGCTAGCGTGCCTGCAATTTGCCCACAGACTGAGACACCGAGCAGTCAGAGTGATGTCCGACAACGCCACCATGGTGGCATACATCAACCGACAGGGCGGAACCAGAAGCCAACAGGTAGCCCTAGAAATAGCTCCCCTGATGATTTGGGCGGAAGCAAATCTCCAGGACATTTCCGCCGTCCACATCGCCGGAAAGGACAACACCGCGGCAGACTTCCTCAGCAGAGAAAGTCTACATCCCGGAGATTGGCAACTGTCACCCACAGCGTTCCAGATGATTGTGAAGCGGTGGGGGACCCCAGGCATGGACCTACTAGCGGACAGGTCCAACGCTCAAGTACCCAGATATTTCAGCCGCAGGCGGGATCCTTTATCTCAAGGGATCGATGCACTGGTGCAACCATGGCCCCAGGAGATCCTGCTGTACGCTTTTCCACCATGGCCCCTGCTGGGCGCCATTATACACAGGATTCAGCGGCACAGAGGCCTAGTTCTTCTAGTGGCCCCGGACTGGCCAAGAAGACCCTGGTACGCAGACATGAGAAGACTACTGGCAGGAAATCCACTACCCCTGCCGCCGCACAGGGACCTGCTGCGACAAGGTCCCATACTCCACGAGGATCCGTCTCAATTCTCTCTTACGGTTTGGCCATTGAGAGGGCTAGACTGAAGTCACGAGGATATTCAGGACCGGTAATAGATACACTCCTTAGAGCACGCAAGTTCTCCACATCACTAACTTATATAAGGATCTGGAGAGTATTTGAAGCTTGGTGCGAAGCTAATAGCACCAATCCACATGCCGCTAAGATTCCTATCATTTTGGACTTCCTACAAGATGGTCTTCAGAAGGGTCTGTCCCTCATTTCCATCAAGGTCCAAGTGGCAGCACTTTCCTGCTACGGTTCCCAGAGTGACGGCAATAGCATCGCCACACACCCAGACGTTTCACGCTTCCTGAAAGGTGTCAAACACATTCGTCCGCCACTGAAGTGGCCCATTCCTCTGTGGAACCTCAACCTAGTTTTGGACTTTCTAGCGGGACACACCTTTCGTCCACTGCGAGGCCTGTCCTTCCGTTTGTTAACCTTGAAGATGGTGTTCCTGCTGGCTGTTTGCTCTGCACGACGCGTCTCAGAGCTACAAGTACTGTCTTGCCGTGATCCGTTTCTCCGAATCACGCCAGAAGCCATCCATCTTCGCACAGTCCCTTCCTTCTTACCCAAAGTAGTCTCGCGCTTCCACCTCAACCAAACCATCTCTTTACCTACCACAGAAGGTTTGAAGAAGTCAGAAGAAGGTCGAATTCTACGACATCTCGACATCGGCAGGCTACTGTCCAGATACCTGGAAGTGTCCAAAGCAATACGAAAGACGGACCATCTGTTCGTTCTACACAGCGGGAAGAAGCAAGCGGAAGCGGCCTCACGGGCAACTATCGCCCGCTGGGTCAAAGAAGTTATCAAGGCAGCCTACGTAGACGCAGGAAAATCACCGCCTCTACAGGTCAAGGCTCACTCTACCAGAGCGCAAGCAGCCTCTTGGGCAGAAACTCGGATGCTGTCGCCGGCTGAGATCTGTAAGGCGGCGACGTGGTCCTCCCTCCAAAGCTTCTCCAGATTCTACCGTCTGGATGTCCAGGCCAGGGAGGACACCACATTCGCGAGGGCAATCCTGCACGGACCGCGGGCAGCCTCCCGCCCAGTCCAGGAATAGCTTTTGTACATCCCACTTGTTTTGAGTCCATCTGCTACATGCTAGGAAATGTAGAGATTACTTACCTGATAATCTCGTTTTCCTTAGTGTATGCAGATGGACTCAGCATCCCACCCGGCTGCCAATATCCATGGGATTTCACAGGCTCAAGGTAAGCTATGTTTTAATACATAGGGCATCCACCCTGCCGGGTGTCGACACCTTCCGGTTGAGAATCCTGGCGGTCTCCAGCTACTATCAACCGGTCAGGGTAATCCTGTTTAATTAATCGATCGGTCAGTACTCATAGAGCTATGACAGCTTTGCAAGGAAGATTACTGAATTGCTTCACTTCCTGTGGGGGAATATGTACCCGTGCTGACGTCAGATCCGCCTCCAACTGCTAGCATGAGCACACTATACCTACTTGTTTTGAGTCCATCTGCATACACTAAGGAAAACGAGATTATCAGGTAAGTAATCTCTACATTTCTTCCTTTTATCTGGCTGCGCTAGTTTATAATCGTCTGGGCTGTTTTTTTCCCAAGACCTCATAAGGCCCTTGCCAGTGGGCGAGCAATTTGCTTACAGATGAGGGCAAGAGAATGAGGACCCAATCTCTGGACTGGAAGATTCTCTGAACTGTGGTATAGTTATACACTCAAGCCTGGGTGGTCTGAGCTTTCTCCAAGCTTATGCGGGCTGCCTCCCCAGCTTTTTTAAGACGCTTCTATATCTGTATGACATAGTGCATGAGATTCTGTCCAAGGTTTCCTGCATCCTTCCATGTCTCTTGAGCCACATCTAGTATGCCTCTTGCTCGTCTTCCGTACAATAACTTGAAAGACGAAAAGCTCATTGAGCTCTGGGGTACTTTGTGAATTGCAAATAGTACATAGGGCAGTAGCAAATCTCAATTTTTGCCATCTTCAACTATGAATTTCCACATTTGTTTGTGTCCGATTGAAGCATTCCACGAGGCCGTCGGTCTGTGGATGGTACACTGATGTACATAGAGTTTTCACCTTCAGTAGGCTGCAGAGTTGCTTCATTACTTTAGAGATGAACGGGATTCCTTGATATGTTAGGGTTTCTTTAGGAAGCCCCAACCGAGAGAAAACCTCCATTAGGGCTGTCACCACCATCATGGTCTTCATATTTTTTAGGGGTAGTGCCTCAGGATATCTTGTAGCATAATGTAGGATCACGAGAATATACTTCTTAACTCGAGTTGTTCTCTCTAGTGGCCCAACGAGGTCCATGACCACCCTTTCAACAGGAGTTTCAATTATGGGCATAGGAATGAGATGTGCCACCTGAACACTGGCAGGTTTGGTGAGTTGGCAGGGTAGGGCAGAACTGGAAATACCACTGGACCTGTTTATATAAGCCTGGCCAATAGAATTGGGCCAATGTTTTCTCTCATGTCTTTTCCTTGCCCTGGTGACTCCCAAGGAGGCGATTATGCACTAGCTGCATGATTTTCTGGCATAGGACTTGGGAACTAGAATTTGCTGTATTAGCTTCCCTTCCACACTCCCCTTTATTTCTCGATATAGTAAGTCTTGCTTTATTATGAAATATGGAGGCCCAGGTGTAGTTGCTGGAGCTCCTGGAATCTCATTACCATTTATCCTTTGTAGGTGCTTCCTAGCCCACTTAAAGGTATCATCCTCCCTCTGGGCGCATTTGAATCCCTCCGATTTACCCTTCCTTTCCCAGTTAAAAGGGCTTGGGCATCAGGTTCGAGCTGTGGTATGCATCTTCCTCTGCCTCAGAGGCTACCTTCCCCTCTATCTCTTGGTCAGCTACAAAACTATAATTGTCCTGTCTCTATTGTCTCCAGGATTTTGGTGTCTTTGAGACTTTAGGAAACAAATCCATGTCCTCTATGGGAAAGAGTTTGGGAAATGGTAACTCCTCATTATTGATGCTGGGCATCCCCATAGTAAGCAGGTTTCAAACACTGTTAAAGTTTGGGCAGTCTCTCCCAATTAAGATGAGGTAGGGGAGCCATGGAAGAAACCACATTTCTATTTTGTATAGGCTGACAGGTGTCTTTAACTGCAGTTGGCAAGTTGGATATTGTTTGTGATCACCTTGA
The DNA here is from genome assembly GCF_901001135.1 of Rhinatrema bivittatum. Classification (NCBI taxonomy): domain Eukaryota; kingdom Metazoa; phylum Chordata; class Amphibia; order Gymnophiona; family Rhinatrematidae; genus Rhinatrema; species Rhinatrema bivittatum. The sequence goes on from NC_042632.1 coordinate 6,944,829, forward strand.
ATGCAGGTCAAAAGTACCACATTATCATAGTTGATTTGGACCTGTTTTACCAGCTTATGTCGAATAAGGGTCTTCATGCTTTCTGAATCTACCAGGGCCTGCATTGGGACACCATCTACTTCGACTGAGATTACAAAAGTGGTGATCTCTTGCTTGGGAATGTCTGCTAAATGATAATAATGTGGAGCCGCAGCATTAATGTCCATAGCTGCTTCTTCATGGTGGGGACAATCCTGAGCAAAATGGCTGCTTTCTCCACAAGCAAAACATGGGGTTCTCCCCACATTAGGCTCTAGGGTTACGACTCACATTCAGACCTGCTCTTCTGGCAGCCAGAGCTCTGAATCTTAGGATTGCATCAGTCACTATGTCCGTCCCATAATTTCTCAGGGGAACACAGTGTCTCTGGCATAGAGTGATCCTGGTAGCAGGCTTCAACCACTTCTAAGGCCTTTTTCCAGTGTCAGATTCAGTTGTTGGTAGACTGACTTCCACAGGGCCCATCTGAGGCCATCTAGGCATTGCTCCAAGAGAATTATCTTGGTGACCACCTCACCAGTCTGTTACGGGGAGCGCTAAGGAGCGGTCCCCATTCTAGAGAGATAGTGTGCCCTTGAACCATGGCATGACCGCAGAGGGGCTCCGGGGAAGCGCCAAGGCAGGTGATGCGTGTCCAAGAACAGGTGGACAGGCTGAAAACCAGGGGCCCTGACCTCTGCCGAACCTGAACACATCAAAGAGACACAACGCAATGTTGGTCTCCGGAGTAGCCCTCCAGCCACTCGAAAGCCCTTTTGGACCTGCCACTTAGGAACAGCAGATGCGACAGGACAGACAGAGGTCGAGGACAGGTGATGGTACTGGAACTTGGAACTCAGATGAGACGAGGATGCTTGGAGCTTGGATGCAGGATGCTCAGACATGGATGGGGACTCAGGATACTCAGCAGAGGACAAAGGCTCAGGACCTAGGTCAAGGACAGAAGCAGGCACAAGGTACTCCAAAGACCAAGAACAGGATACAAGATTCAGGATTCAAGACGTGGAACTTGGAACTCGAGACTTGGAACGTTAAAAACAAGGGTCTTCTGGAGGCTTGTGCTGCCGACGAAAAAGACATCTGGATACGAGAACATCTGGACACAAGGACATCAGGAGAACAGGATGCCTGGAACATCAGGACTTCAGACCCCCAGGACACTCAGTCAAAAGCATCAAGGAGGCACCAAGGGACAGAACATCTGGGCATCAGAACATCTGGAGAACCAGACACCTGGAACATCTGGATTTTGGAACCCCAGGACACTCAGTCAAGAGCATCAAGGAGGTGCCGAGAAATGGAACATCTGGAGAACAGGACATCTGGAACATCAAGGCAACAACATCCGGAACCAACGAGACGGAGACGCATCCAATAAGAGACCAGGACATGGAACCATAGACAAAGACAGGGAATTCCCACGAAGAACAGAGTGCCTAGGAGAAGTTGAAATGATGAGAAGTCCAGGAGCGGATTGGCTCCTTACAAAGGCAACTAAGAACTAAAGAAAGACCCTTTTTATAGGGCTGAAAAAGAACACCCAGGATGACATCATCAGGAGGAGTCACGTTGGACTACTCCCAACGCGGACCCTTTAAGAACCGGAGAGAGGAGCGGCCTTGTGCCTAGGGGCAGGACCCTGGAAAGCAGCATCCATGCCGTGAAGAGAAGCAGGAGTGTGGCACTAGGCCGCAGGACCAGACCCAGCGTTGGCGGCAGCTTCCAGGCTGCAGAAAGGAGGCTGGGGGCGGCTCCATGCCGCAGAGGAGGAGCTGACAGCAGAGGCTCCCTGCGCAGGGGAGCATGGAAGCACGGCGGTGATTCCCTGCCACTGTACGGCAAGGGAATGTCGGCAGCCTCCGGGCCACATGGAGATGGCGTCGGCAGCCTCCAGACCACATGGGGCACGGCGGAGAGGTGAGAGGCTGCTCGCGGTGCTTGCCATGAGCAGAATCATAACACAGTCTTTCCTAGCGTGTAGCAGATGGACTCAAAACAAGTGGGTATAGTGTGCTCATGCTAGCAGTTGGAGACTGATCTGACGTCAGCACGGGTACATATACCCCCGCAGGAAGTACAGCAATTCAGTAATTTCCGTCTCCAAAGCAGTTTGGAGCTACCACACGCTCGCTGAGCGTTTTTCCAAATTCTAATGACTAAATTCTTAGCAGAAACCTACCTGAAGACGAGCCCCGCACTCCTGCGGTGATACCATTCGGTCACTCCCCCAGTTGAGTTTCCCGAGGTGATTTCCATGGTCCCTCGGAGGTGAGTGCCTCGGTCCAGTGGCCGGTTCGCGGCAGGGACCTAGCACCCGAGTGAGACGGGCTCGGGCGCGGCTTGGCCCCCGAGCGAGACAAGTTCGGGCGCGGCCTAGAGGCAGCCTCGGTCCCAGCGTGGACTTGGCCCCCGAGCGAGACGAGTTCGGGCGCGGCCTAGAGGCAGCGGGTGCACCTCCTCGAGCGAGGCGGTGATGGTAATCACTCTCTCCCCCCACAGCCAGAGACCGCCCGGGACACTGCCAGGAAACGCCGAAGACAAGGTAAGGCATACATCTTTACTTGTTGGTCTCCGAGGAACCGAGGAGTAGCAGAGTCTGCCTACGTGGCAGCCCGCCACAGAGGTCACCATTTGCCTGTTTTGGTTTGCAATAAGCACACGTTGATAGGCGCATACTATTAGTCGCCAGTTGCTAAGCGCATACTGTTAGGCACCCGCTGCTATGCGCATAGGCGCCAGTTGCTAAACGCATGTTGAGAAGCACGTTGATAGGCGCCCGTTGATAGGCGCCCATTGATAGGCGCCCATTGATAGGCGCCCCCGTTGCTAGGCGCACGTTGCTAGGCGCACGTTGCTAGGCGCACGTTGCTAGGCGCACGTTGATAGGCGCACGTTGCTACTCACATGTTGATAGGCGCACGTTGATAGGCGCACGTTGATAGGCGCCCGTTCATAATAAGCGCCCGTTCATAGGCGCCAGTTGATAGGCGCACGTTGATAAGCGCCCGTTCATACTAAGCGCCCGTTCATAGGCGCCAGTGGATAAGCGCACGTTGTTAGGCGCACATCTTTCGCGCATATTACAAAGCGCAGACTCTAGCTGGGTTAATAGACGAGATGGAGCGTAAGAGAGCCCATGCGTCAGCGGAGCCGGCACCTCCAGTATCAGGCATGAGTCTCTGCTCTGCATGCAACCTCAGAGCCACACAGAGCGAGGAAGCAGACTTCCTATGTGCCCAATGTGAAGAGGCCCTGGGAGCTCCAGGCCAGCACCGGTCGCAACCCAGCGTGCTTGCCAGTTCCTCAGGGAACACCCCGGACCTAGCAGCAGCGGGGAGCTGCCAGGGAACCCGAGAGACCTGGTGCCCTTATGGCCAGATTCGGCCTCGCTTTCCTGGGTGGAATTAATTAAGGGGATTCATGCCTTTGTCACAATGCAGGCTGCACCCCTAACGGGTCCATATGTACCGGATGTCCCGGCCCCTGGACCCTCAAGGCCTAGGCACGGCCGTTCGCCACCCGGAAGCCCCACTTATGGGGATTCAGATTGCCCTGAGGAAGACGAAGAGCCCCCCAAGGAGGGAGAATTTCCCTCGGGGATTGAACCATACCGAACCATGAGGCGCTTCTTTCTGAAAGAGGATCTTCCAGGCCTGATTTCTCAATGCCTGTCGGAACTGACCCTTCCGGGCCATGACACCCCGGGGGAACCGAGAATGAATCCCCTGTTAGAGGGCCTGCGTCAAATGACTCACCATTTTCCCCTCCTACAAGCAGCACAGCAGCTAATCGATCTGGAATGGAATGCGCCGGAGGTCTCATTCAAAGGGGGTCGGGCCTTGGCTGGCATGTACCCCCTAGACCCGGCAGCTAAGGAAATGCTGGCGTGCCCTCAGGTAGACGCCATAGTAAGCGCAATTGTGAAGCGCACCACCATTCCGGTGGAAGGGGGGACGGCCCTCAAGGATAGACATGACCGGCGCATGGACGCCATTTTGAAACAAGCCTTTGAGGTGGCAGCCATGTCCCTACGAATTGCAACCTGCTGCACTGTGGTGACGCGTTCCTGTTTATCACAGGCCAGGAACAACACCCCGGAAGAAGAGATGGAATCAGCTCTCTCGTTTCTCACTGACGCAGCCTCCAATCTAGTCCGTACGGCAGCCAAGGGAGTATCATCCGCAGTGGCAGCCAGGAGGCAGCTCTGGCTACGTAATTGGTCGGCCGACTCCTCTTCCAAGACACGTCTCACGAAAATGCCCTTTAAGGGATCCCTCCTGTTCGGCAGCGACCTCGAGAAACTGGCCATTACCCCGTCTACCAGAAGACAGGCCAAGGAGGAGCCAGCGCCCATTTCCTAGACCATCCAGAGGTAGAAACTCGCAGCGCTTCAATCCATACAGGACTCTCTACCAAACACCTCGTCCACAGGCCAGGAATCAGTCCTTTCGGACTAAGCGCAACAAGAGGGGAACCAGTGCGGGTTCGGGTCCCGGCCGCACCCACAATGACAATCAGCCGACCCATCCAGGGGTAGCAGCCATAGGGGGCAGGCTAACCCTCTTCTACCACAGGTGGGTCGAGATTACCTCGGACCAGTGGGTCCTCGCCATCATCCGAGAAGGGTACTACCTGGACTTTCTTCGGCTCCCACCGGACAAGTTTGTAGAATCTCCTTGTTCACCCCTCAAGAGGACGGCACTAGAAGTTACCTTGCAAAGGCTCCTGTCCCTAAAGGCCATAATCCCAGTGCCTGCAGGGGAGATACATTCTGGGCATTATTCCATTTATTTCATAGTGCCCAAGAAGGAGGGCACTTTCAGGCCCGTCCTGGACCTCAAGTCGGTCAACCAACACTTACGAGTCCCCAGCTTTCGCATGGAAACTCTGCGGTCTGTCAAAAATTCAGTACAGCCAGGGGAGTTTCTCCCATCCCTAGATCTGTCGGAAGCCTACTTGCATATCCCAATTCATCGGGATCACCAGCGCTATTTACGCTTCCAAGTCCTGAATCAACACTTCCAGTTCCGAGCTTTACCCTTCGGGTTAGCCACCGCGCCGCGAACCTTTACCAAGGTCATAGTAGTAGTGGCGGCATCCCTCAGGAAGGAAGGAATTCTCGTCCATCCCTACCTGGATGATTGGCTGATAAGGGCAAAGTCCCCGGAGGAGAGCCACCAGGCAACCAACAGAGTTATATCTCTTCTGGAGAGCCTAGGATGGGTAGTAAACCTGAACAAGAGTTCCCTACAGCCTTCTCAGTCACTGGAATACCTAGGAGTCCGATTCGACACCCAGGAAGACAAGGTCAGTTTGACCTCCAAGAGAAGATCAAAGCTCCGGAATCGTCTGCAAGCCCTGCTGAGCGCCACCCGGCCCACGGCTTGGGATTACTTACAGGTCCTCGGCCTTATGGCATCCATTCTGGAGGTGATACCATGGGCGCGGGCTCATTTAATCTGAATCCATTACAACTTTTGTGTTTAAGTTATTGCCCTTCTTGGGCCTTTTATTCTTCTTACTTCTAAGCTGTAAAGCCTCCAAGTTTATAGTCCTTGTTTAATGTAACTTACTGCTCTCTTCTGATTATTTTGTACTGTTCCATTTCTGTTACAAGTTTTCTCTATCCCCCGTTCGATGTAAACCGATCTGATATGGTATTTAACCATGAAGTTCGGTATAGAAAAATGCTAAATAAATAAATAAATAAATAAATATGAGACCGTTACAACACGCCATCCTATCTCGGTGGAGCCCACGATCACAGAACTACACCACACACCTACCTCTACCAGCCAGAGTGCGGAATCAGATATGGTGGTGGTTGCAGCCCGGACACATGAGCCGGGGGTCAAGAATGTCCTCCCCAACCTGGACCCTGCTCACTACAGATGCCAGCCTGAACAGATGGGGAGCATACTGCGAAGAACTCACCGCCCAAGGGCAGTGGAACAGAGAAGAGTCGGGGTGGAACATCAACCGACTAGAGCAGAGCTTTCCAAACTTTTCATGTTGGTGACACACTTTTTAGACAAACATAATTTCGGGACACAGTAATTCAGTCTACTAGCAAACCAGAGGTTAAAGGTTAAACGAACAAAATGTATTTCGACAATTTATGTATGTTTCCTTAAATATATACATAATAAAATGTTTCACGACACAACCTATCTTGTGAAAATCTTTCATTTATATTAAAAATATATAATATTCCAAGATTAATGTTATTGTTATAATTTATGAGTAACAATAATAAAACAAAGTTATTGTGTTATTCAATTTACCTCTTTAATGAGATATTTGAGCTTGATGGGATGAGCACAGCTTTTGAATATTTGGTGTTAATAAGAAAGTCCAAAGGGTCTTCTGCGTAATTTTAAAAAGCTGGCCAGTTTCACACTATAAAATTATTTGATAGCCTCATTCAACTAATTCTATATGGCTATGAGAGTGAAGACTGGAATTTATAGGAAGGGACAGAATGTCAATATAAATCCTGCACCTCCAGTTCTGTAACTCTGTGCATCCACTGAAATTCCCCCAAACAATGGAGCTTGAATGTTTCCCTTACAGCTCATCATACTAAAGATGTTTTCAAATTCTGGTGTCACCTCACAGTAACAGCAGCACAAACACCTTCCACTGCCAGGCACATTGTGAACGAAAATAAAACCTCGCAAAAAAAAAAAAGACACTCAAAATCTATACTGCAATCCCATCATAACATAACAGTAATAACACCAAGGACTCAAACAACAATAACCCTACCTGTGAAAAAGCAAGGGTAAATATTATACTGGGTCCTAGAATACCAATACACCACCTACTGAGGAAACAAAACAAACCCGATTGCTATAGATCCCTATGCTAGTGAATTTCTCATCATGGTCACACACACAGAGCAGAGACAGACCCTCACCAAATACAGAATACAAAATAAAGGAGCACAAATTAGACAAAACCTGAAATGGAAACCCCAAGAAGCCAGACTCTGTGTATTAATAATGGAAAAACAGAACCACCATTCCTCATAAAACAAATAAAATCAAGAAACATAAAGCATCAGTTATAATAGTAAACCATACTAATAAAAGAATATTTTAAAACTACTGATAAATAAAATTTCTATTCATTAAAATCATATACATTTTTTACAATTTCCTAAACACCAATAAAATATTTCAAAACAGCACATATATCAAATAACACCCAATAATTAAAACTAATAAGGATTTTAAAAAGCCCCTGCTGTCCATACGTGGGAGCTCTTGATTTCCAGTCACCCTGATATTGTCAAGGATTAGGAGGTTATCCTCTCTCTCTCACACATACTCACATTTCCATTCTCTCTCACACATATACTGTCACATACATACACATTCATGCTCTTATACCCACCATAACCTCTCGCTCTCACAGACACTGACACACTCTCAAGCTCTAAGACACTCTCTCTCCCTCCACACACACACCCCCACACAAACTCTTACTCCCCTGGATTTTCTCATACATACTCTGTCTGGCTCCCTCACATACACACAAACACACACACCCAGGCAAGCTCCCAGTCATTCTCACACACTGAAACTGACCCCCAGGCAGGCTTCCATTCAATTTCACACCACTCCCTCAGGCATGCACACATTCATTCTCACACACACAGACCCCCAGGCAGGCACCAATTCATTCTCACACACACATACACCACACACAGGCCGGCACCTATTCTCACACATACAAACCCCAGGAAGACACCCATACATTTTCATACACAGACACACCCTCAGGCAGGCACACACTAAAGGCAAACCCCCTCTCTTTCTTTTGCCAGCAACCTCGGAGCCTCTCTCATTCCTCTGCTGCCACTGTCACTGCTGCCGCATGGCTATTGGGGAGGCGCTGATTGCTGCTATTGGCACTGAAGCCCATTCTGCTGCCTCCTCTGTGCAGGCCCCGTGGGTTTCCACTTCCTCCATGTTGATCTCCTACATTGTGAAATCAGCATAGAGAAAGTGCTACTCTTGCACATTACCAAAGATTACATGTGCCAATCAGTAAAAAGTAATTTATTTCTTTTTTTTTACCTTTGCTGTCTGATCTTAGTTTTCTAATCGGTTGGTCACAGGCTTTTTTGTTCCACCTCCCCTTTCTTATTTTTTTGCCAATTCCTTTCATATTGTCTTTTTTTCTATTTCTTTTCTCTCCATCTATCTTCTTCCCTCAAACATTCAGTCAGGTTCTCATTCTCACATGCTTTCTCTCTCTCACACACTCACAGGCTCTCTCTCATACAATCATTCATACAGTCTCTCTCTTGCACATGCTGTCTGACTCTCACACACCCAGGCTCTCTCTCACACCCACATGTTGTCTTGCTCAAGCACAGGCTCTCACTGTCACATGCTCTCTCTCTCATACAATCATTCATACACAGTCTCTCTCTTGCACATGCTGTCTGACTCTCACACACCCAGGCTCTCTCTCACTCCCACATGCTGTCTTGCTCAAGCACAGACTCTCACTGTCACATGCTGTCTCTCTCACACACACACACACAGGCTCTCTCACATGCTGTCTCTGCAAACATTCAGGTCCTCACTCCCACACACAATCTCTCAACTCACCTCATACACACACACAATCGCTCAACTCACCTCATTCACGCACACAATCTCTCAACTCAGCTCACAGACGCACACAATCGCTCAACTCAGCTCACAGACGCACACAATCGCTCAACTCAGCTCACAGACGCACACAATCGCTCAACTCACCTCACACACGCACTCTACGGGCCCTTAGCCTCTCTCTTGCCTCTGGGCCTCCTCTTCACGGGTCGCTGCAGGATGGGCTCTGCAGCGGCCCTGATCTTCTCGGGCCGATCTGCGGTGGGGACCCTGCATCTGGCCGCCTCCTCTTCTTACCCGCTGCAACAACGCTGCTGCTCCTCTTCTGCACGCGGCTGATGCTCCTCCCCCTTTCTGCCCGAGCGGCTCCGGCAACATTTTTCTTCCAGGGCCGCATGGGCAGGAAGGAGGCGGAGCACCTGCACGTTTAGACGTGCCCTTTGTCTTCGGGCCGTGGTGACGTGAGCTCACCACGGCCATGCCGATCTTCCTGCTGTGTGTCCGCGGCACACAGCACAGCGATTCTTTACTGCTCAGCCGCCAGTGGGATGAGCTCCACCGGCGGCTGCATTGGCTCCTACTTGCCGGTGTGTCACGTGCACCGGGCTTGCGCGACACACCGGCACACCTCAGGCGACACACCAAAGTGTCGCGACACACACTTTGGAAAGCTCTGGACTAGAGGCACGGGCAGTCAGGCTAGCGTGCCTGCAGTTTGCCCACAGACTTCGCAACAGAGCGGTCAGAGTGATGTCAGACAATGCCACCACGGTGGCATACATCAACCGACAGGGCGGAACCAGAAGCCAACAGGTATCCCTAGAAATAGCCCCCCTGATGACTTGGGCGGAAGCAAATCTCCAGGACATCTCCGCCGTTCACATCGCCGGGAAGGACAACACCACGGCAGACTTCCTCAGCAGAGAAAGCCTAAATCCAGGGGAATGGCAGCTGTCGCCCACAGCTTTCCAGATGATTGTGGATCGGTGGGGGACGCCGGGCATGGACCTACTCGCAGACAGGTCCAACGCTCAAGTACCCAGATATTTCAGCCGCAGGTGGGATCCGCTATCCCAGGGGATCGATGCCCTGGTACAGCCATGGCCGCAGGGGATCCTGCTATATGCCTTTCCTCCATGGCCCATGCTGGGCTCCATCGTACACAAGATTTAGTGGCACAGAGGCCTGGTTCTTCTGGTGGCCCCGGACTGGCCAAGAAGACCCTGGTACGCAGACATGAGAAGATTACTGCCAGGGACTCCATTTCCCCTGCCCCCACACAGGGACCTGCTGCGGCAAGGTCCCATCCTCCACGAGGATCCAGCTCAATTCTCTCTTACGGTCTGGCCATTGAGAGGGGGCCAGACTGAAGAAAAGAGGATACTCGGGGCCGGTAATAGATACACTCCTCCGAGCACGCAAGTTCTCCACATCACTAACATATATAAGGATCTGGAGAGTATTTGAAGCTTGGTGCGAAACTCACAGCACCAATCCACATGCCGCGAAGATCCCTATCATTTTGGATTTCCTACAAGATGGACTTCAGAAGGGTCTGTCCCTCAAATCCATCAAGGTCCAAGTAGCAGCGCTATCCTGCTACGGTCCCCGGAGTGACGGCAACAGCATCGCCACACACCCAGACGTTTCACGTTTCCTGAAAGGAATTAAACACATTCGCCCGCCACTGAAGTGGCCTGTACCCCTGTGGAACCTCAACCTAGTTTTGGAATTTCTAGCGGGACACGCCTTCAGACCCCTTCGAGGCCTGTCCCTCCGTTTGTTAATATTGAAGATGGTATTCCTGCTGGCTGTATGCTCAGCATGCCGCATCTCAGAGCTACAAGCACTGTCCTGCCGTGATCCGTTTCTCAGAATCACTCCAGAGGCTATCCGTCTTCGCATGGTTCCTTCCTTCTTACCCAAAGTGGTCTCACACTTCCACCTCAATCAAACCATATCCTTACCTACCACGGAAAGTTTGAAGAAATCGGAAGAAGATCGAATACTACGCCATCTCGACATCGGCTGGCTACTGTCTAGATACCTGGAAATGTCGGAAGCAGTACGAAAGACGGACCACCTGTTCATCCTTCATAGCGGGAAGAAGCAAGGGGAAGCGGCCTCATGGGCAACCATCGCCCGCTGGATCAAAGAAGTTATCAAGGCAGCCTACGTCGAAGCAGGGAAACCACCGCCTCTATGGGTCTAGGCTCACTCTACCAGAGCGCAAGCAGCCTCTTGGGCAGAAACTAGGATGCTGTCACCTGCAGAGATATGTAGAGCGGCGACCTGGTCCTCCCTCCATAACTTCTCCAGATTCTATCGTCTGGACGTCCAGGCCAGGGAGGACACAGCATTTGCGAGGGCAATCCTGAACGGATCTCGGGCAGCCTCCCGCCCAGTCCGGGAGTAACTTTTGTATATCCCACTTGTTTTGAGTCCATCTGCTACACGCTAGGAATTGTTGAGATTACTTACCTGATAATCTCCTTTTCCTTAGTGTATGCAGATGGACTCAGCATCCCGCCCGGCTGCCGGTATACATGGGGATTCACCGACTCATGGTAAGCCATGTTTTTTCTTATAATAGGGCATCCACCCTGCTGGGTGTTGACGCCTTCCGGTTGAGAACACTGGCGGTCTCCAGCTACTATCAATCGGTCAGGGTAATCCTGTTCATTTAATCGATCGCTCAGCTACAGCTTTTGCAAGGAAGATTACTGAATTGCTTCACTTCCTGCGGGGGTATATGTACCCGTGCTGATGTCAGATCCGTCTCCAACTGCTAGCACGAGCACACTATACCCACTTGTTTTGAGTCCATCTGCATACACTAAGGGAAAGGAGATTATCAGGTAAGTAATCTCAACATTTCCCTCCAGATGGAGCCACTTCCAGGCAATGTCTCAAAGTCTATGGAAAAGGTTTCTTGGATTCTTCCCAAGCTGCAGGAAGCCAGATGGGAAGCATTGTTGATTAGGTCTCTGGGGTTTACCCATCTCTCTGAAGAATGGCGGTCTTAACATTTTGGTATGTGGCTGTGCCATCAGAGTTCACAGTCTGGAAAGCAGCTTAACAATCTCCAATTAGTAAGTTACATAGGTAAGTCAACCACCTGGCCTTTGGCCAGTCAGTGAAGCAGTCCGCTCAAAATTCTTTAAGAAGCTATCAGGATCCTCTTCAGCAGACATCTTCAGTACAGCCATGGCCAAGGGAGGTGGTTTAGTCCCCACTGCTTGTGCCACTTGTCAATATGGTGTTCTGCTGAGCCACTTGCTCCTGTAAAACATACTGCTGATCTATCTGGACCTACAAAGCATGTTGAATCTTTGAATCTGTATGACTAGCTCCATATTTCCCTGCATTCTGAGGGGGAGAAGGGGCTAGGCAAACACCTCTCCTTGGAAGGAGAGAGCGAGAAATAAAACCAAAATCCTGCTGACCCACACAGCCCTGCCTCACTTCTTGAACCCTCTCTATCCCAGGCAGGCTACCCCTTTAGCTTGGTTGTAGTGCCATTAAGTGAGAAACAAGGAAGGCCCCAAAAAACAGGGAAACAAAAATCTGTTTTTTTGTTTTGTTTTTTTTTACTGCAGCTATGGGTCTGTGCCTGTGATTCCCTCTTCAGGCAACCAGATCCCACATCTTACACCACATGTAGCATATGGACTGGCCACAGAACAGCCAAGGAATTCAGTAAAACTTGGCTGTTTTAGTCAGAAACAAGAATTTATTTACAGAAAAAATAAACAGCAAAACAAAAGTAGCTCATTTCACTTTAAACATCAAACAATTCATATGTATTCAGTACAGGTGTAACATGGGTTCACAGCAGCTTCCCGGGGCCTGCCTAACTCCTCTAAGCCTTGATCCCTTAGTGTTAAGGAGGAAACCTTCCAGGACCCAGAATCCTTTGTGGCTCTGCGCCATAAGGTGAACCGAAGCAGATGGCTTTAGCCAGGGTTTTGAAGTGGTCTGATGGAGTCTTTTGTATATTACCTCACATGCAGAAAGATTCCAAATTATCCTGTCAACTGATAAGCAAACAAACAAAAAACATACTTTGAAATGTCTATTTACAAATGCTAGCTCTAAAAAATAAGATGGGAGAAAAAGTAGAATGTATAGCACTGGATGAAGAAGTAGATATAAGTGGCATCTCAGAGACCTGGTAGAAGGAGAATAACCAATGGGACACTGTGATACCAGGGTACAGATTATATCAAAATGATAGGATGGATTTAATTGGTAGAAGCATGGCACTATATGTGAAAGAGGGCATTGTCTCAAAAAGGATAAAAATTCTGCAGTAAACAAAATGCTATGTTGAATCTTTATGGATAGAAATTCCAGGTGAATAGTGGAATAAAATAGCAGTGGTGGTTTATTTCTATCCACCTGGTGTTATGTTTGCCACTCGAGGGGTGGCCCTGTGAGCGGCTTCACTCACCCCAATGCTGCCTCTCCCTGCGGCAAGAAAATGCCACCGATGTACGGCTGACACGATGCTCCTCAGATGCTGTTCCCTGGGCACCCACATGTGCAATACTACTCCAGTTAAATGGCCCATGGCACGCTTGGATGACGTCACTGCTGGCTGTCCTATAAAAGGGCTCTTCACTCTTCAGCCTTGCCTCAGCAAGGTCTTCTGCTTCCTGGTGCCAGTATCCAGTCTTGCTTAAGCCTGCACTTTGCTTCCGAGTCTTCAGCCTACTCCCAAGTCTTCAGTTTTCAGCCTACTCCCGAGTCTTCAGTTTTCAGCCTACTTCAGAGTCTTCAGTTTTCAGCCTGCTCCCGAGTCTTCAGCCTTTAGCCTGCTCCTGAGTCTTCCGTCTCCAGCCTGGTTCCCTGTCTCACTCTGCTTCAGTCTCCAGCCTGTACCAATCTTCAGCTCTGCTTCAGTTTCCACCAGCGCTCTGTGCAAGCCATCAGCCTTGCCTGCACCAAGTCTTCAGCTTCAGCTTGTCTTCTCAAGTTTTCAGTTTCAGCTCTGTCTTGGTATAGACTCTTGGATTTTGCATTAGTCTGGCCCGAGCTAAGACTCGCTCGCCTGCTGTTGGCAAAAGCCTTAGGGCTCAGCTGATGAGGTTGCGCTAATTGTGCCAGGACAAAAGGGACTCACACTCACATTGTTCCCAACACCTGGCCAGAATGAACAGACAGACAATGAAATGCTAAAAGAAATTAGGGAATCTAACAAAATCAGCAGCACAGTAATAATGGGTGATTTCAATTTCCCCAGTATTGACTGGGTGAATATTACTTCAAGATATTTTAGAGAGGTAAAGTTCCTAGATGAAATAAATAACTGCTTCATGGAGCAGCTGGTACAAGACCCAACAAGAGGGGGAAACCATTTGGTGTGAGAGGTAACAATGTTGGAGCCACTTGGCAATAGTGATCACATTATCAAATTTTCTTAACAGGAGGGAGCACAAAAAAATCTACTGTGAAGGCATTTAACTTTCAAAAGAGTGATTATAATACAATGAGGAAAATGTTTAGCAAAAAAACTGAAAGGAAGAACAGGACAGATTAAGAGTTTAGCTCAGGCATGGACATTGTTTAAAAATACCATCTTGGAAGCCCAGACCAGATGTATTCCATGCATTAGAAAAGGTAGAAGGAAGGCTAAATGACAACTGGCATGGTTAAAAGGTGAGGTGAGAGAGGCTATAATATCTAAAAGAATATCTTTCAAGAAATGGAAAAGGGATCCGAATGAAGACAACAGGAAACAGCATAAGCACTGGTAAGCATGATCAGGAAGACAAAGAATTTGAAAAGAAGCTTGCCATGGAAACAAAAACTCATAATAAAAATGTTTTCAGATGCATTTGAGGTAAAAAGCCTGTGAGTTAGTCAGTTGGATCATTAGATGATCAAGGGATAAAAGGGGCACTTAGGGATGACAAAGCCATGACAGAGAGACTAAATCAATTATTTGCTTTGGTATTCACTGAGGAAGATGTAAGAGATATACCCATGCAACAATAGAATAGGTGAAAGCCCAACTCATAATAGTATCAAAAAATAAACTAGAAGGACAAGAGAACAATTTTAGTTGTCTGTATTTTTATTTTTCAGTATAGGTCCAAGCTTTCAGATGTTTCATCAGATATCTAAACTTCAATAGCGATTACAAAATCCCATGACAACTGTGTTTCTTAGGAAACTGTGTCGGGAGGGATTGAACATCTAAATTAAAACAAAAAGTATATTATGTATTTAAAGGGATACTGGAGGATAGCAAATGTAACCCCAATATTTAAAAAGGGCTCCGGGGCGATCCGGGAAACTACAGACCGGTTAGCCTGACTTCAGTGCCAGGAAAAATAGTGGAAAGTGTTCTAAACATTAAAATCACAGAACATATTGAAAGACATGGTTTAATGGAACAAAGTCAGCATGGCTTTACCCAGGGAAAGTCTTGCCTCACAAATCTGCTTCACTTTTTTGAAGGAGTTAATAAACATGTGGATAAAGGTGAACCGGTAGATATAGTATACTTGGATTTTCAGAAGGCGTTTGACAAAGTTCCTCATGAGAGGCTTCTAGGAAAAGTGAAAAGTCATGGGATAGGTGGCGATGTCCTTTCGTGGATTGCAAACTGGCTAAAAGACAGGAAACAGAGAGTAGGATTAAATGGGCAATTTTCTCAGTGGAAGGGAGTGGACAGTGGAGTGCCTCAGGGATCTGTATTGGGACCCTTACTTTTCAATATATTTATAAATGATCTGGAAAGAAATACGACGAGTGAGATAATCAGATTTGCAGATGACACAAAATTGTTCAGAGTAGTTAAATCACAAGCAGATTGTGATAAATTGCAGGAAGACCTTGTGAGACTGGAAAATTGGGCATCCAAATGGCAGATGAAATTTAATGTGGATAAGTGCAAGGTGATGCATATAGGGAAAAATAACCCATGCTATAATTACACAATGTTGGGTTCCATATTAGGTGCTACAACCCAAGAAAGAGATCTAGGGGTCATAGTGGATAACACATTGAAATTGTCAGTACAGTGTGCTGCGGCAGTCAAAAAAGCAAACAGAATGTTAGGAATTATTAGAAAGGGAATGGTGAATAAAATGGAAAATGTCATAATGCCTCTGTATCGCTCCATGGTGAGACCGCACCTTGAATACTGTGTACAATTCTGGTCGCCGCATCACAAAAAGATATAATTGCGATGGAGAAGGTACAGAGAAGGGCTACCAAAATGATAAGGGGAATGGAACAACTCCCCTATGAGGAAAGACTAAAGAGGTTAGGACTTTTCAGCTTGGAGAAGAGACGACTGAGGGGGGATATGATAGAGGTGTTTAAAATCATGAGAGGTCTAGAACGGGTAGATGTGAATCGGTTATTTACTCTTTCGGATAGTAGAAAGACTAGGGGGTACTCCACGAAGTTAGCATGGGGCACATTTAAAACTAGTCGGCGAAAGTTCTTTTTTACTCAACGCACAATTAAACTCGAATTTGTTGCCAGAGGATGTGGTTAGTGCAGTTAGTATAGCTGTGTTTAAAAAAGGATTGGATAAGTTCTTGGAGGAGAAGTCCATTACCTGCTATTAAGTTCACTTAGAGAATAGCCACTGCCATTAGCAATGGTAACATGGAATAGACTTTTTTTGGGTACTTGCCAGGTTCTTATGGCCTGGATTGGCCACTGTTGGAAACAGGATGCTGGGCTTGATGGACCCTTGGTCTGACCCAGTATGGCATTTTCTTATGTTCTTAACATAAACAAAAGAACCCATATAGGAATATAAATTGGCAACTTACCAAAAGCTTTGTAAAAGGGTCAAAATTTCTTTAGATTTAAAAGCAAAATGTAAGCCCCCCCCCCCCAAATTACCCTAGTAGTATAGTGCCCTCACCCCTGACCCCTCTTGGCCCCCTACCTTTAAAAAAGTCATTGGTCAGTGGAGGGCCCAGGGCACCCCCAAGCCCAATCAGTGCAATTTTCCAAAGAATGTTGGAGAGGGGCAAAACATTGCAGGATTGCCTCCCACTGTGATATTTTGGCCCTTCTGCGATAAAATAACGTGGCTTAGTAAATAGACCCCTATGTAACTATGCCAGTTTTGGTGCCACGTTTGACCTGAAGCCGGATCCCGTCACCGAGGCCCAGATGCACAGATCATTTCCTCTCAGCATTAGAAAGGTGTACTCCATGGAATACACAGAATTCACAAACTGTGTGTCTCTTCAATCCCTGGTCCTTTTTTATTCCCCCCCCCCCCCCCCCCCCCCACCCCCCCCCCCCCCCATTACTTAATCCACAGTCCTTTTTACCCTCCTCAGTTTGGCCAATTCTTCCCTTAGTTCCCTTTAGTCATATTTTACCACAACTTACTTATGGTAGCTCAAGACAAGTGTATCAATGTTATCTAATAAATATACACACATACATAAAAATATACATAATATAAAAATGTATAATATTGCACACCTTACTTAATTTCAGTGTTAGAATACAGCTGCCTTCCCAGAATCCCTGGCTTTGGATGCTCACTATGTGGCAGGGTACCACCAGCAGGCTCCCTGACACATAAACGACTAAAACCCAGTGGAGGAGTGCACAGGCGTATGTGTACATTGGTTTGCATGATTCTGCACACATTGGAGGGAGAGCTGGGCATTCACCCCAATGATAATGTCACACGCTCCAGACTACTTAGCCTGCTTGAACCTGGACTCTTTGCCTTGGCAACAGGTTCTTTAGTCTATTCCTGGTCCATGCCTTGCTCACTGTGTGCCTGGTTTTGGATTCTGCCTGCTCGCTCCCTGCCTTGACCTTGGACCGCTCAGGATTCTGCCTGCCTTGACCCTGGACCAGTTACTGGATTCTCCTCTCTCGTTGCCTGCTTCAACCCCCAGATTGTGTGGGATTTTGCTTGCTTTCTGTCTGCTGGACCTTCTGTCAGACTCTGCTGCTGTGTTCTTTGGCTTGCTTTGTGTCTTCTGATTGGCCTGGTTCCGGTCTTCAGTTCTGCTCCAGTTCATTTGTGCTTTGTGCACCATCATCTTTGTTAAAAGTCATCAGTCTTGTCTCAAGCCATCAGCCTTGCCCTTGCTGGTTCTTTGCTTCAGCTTATCTTTGTCAAGCCTTCAGCTATACGTCCTGCCTTCATACAGACTTGTGACTCTGGTCCATGTCAGGAAGCGCTCGCTTGCCGTTGGCGTGGGCTTTGGGCTTTGCGTTGAGGTTACACCGCGGCACAGGGGCTCATGCATTCGCTGTTTCTGTTCGTCTCTCTGAAAGGGCTTTGGAGTGGTTACCCCCAGGAACCACCAGAGGGCTGCCCAGCCTTATCGCCCAGTTCCCCCTGCAGCCGCTCATTTCCTTATCTCAGCAGAATTAATTGACATTTACCACATCTTCAGCTTCAATTCTTTCGTTTAGCCTCAGCAACCCCCTTTCCCCAGCAGCCTTAATCTCAGCCTCAACAGTCTCCTATCCTCAATTTCCTGTTTGTGTGTGACTAGGGGGCACTCCATGAAGTTAGCATTTGGCACATTTAAAACTAATCGGAGAAAGTTCTTTTTCACTCAACGCACAATTAAACTCTGGAATTTGTTGCCAGGGGATGTGGTTAGTGCTGTTAGTGTAGCTGTGTTTAAAAAATGATTGGATAAGTTCTTGGAGGAGAAGCCCATTACCTGCTATTAATTAAGATGACTTAGAAAATAGCTACTGCTATTACCAGCAACAGTAACATGGGATAGACTTAGCTTTTGGGTACTTGCCAGTTTCTTATAGCCTGGATTGGCCACTGTTGGAAACAGGATGCTGGGCTTGATGGACCCTTGTTCTGACCCAGTATGGCATGTTCTTATAAAACTCCTTTCAACAACTCAGAGGTACAAAATTGAGCCACTGGCTAACAGTGTGGTTGCCTGGTTGCTCGGTAACTGCAAGATGTGTGCATTGCTGTACAGATAAGCATAAGAGAGAGTTCCTGTTCCAAGGGGCTTACAAACTTGTCAAATATGTGTTCAGGAAGAATAAGTATCAGCAAGAGGCTTTATGACATCCTTGTATGGGAGCATGACAGACAGCTGGACATGTGCATATGTGTTAGTATTTCTTATTTGTATCTTAAATTCTTCATTGTGCATTAGTGTAGCCCTGTAAATATATTTGTATATGTCTTCACATCAGTATGTAATGTGCATTTGTGTTTATATGTTAGTAGCTATGTATGTGTGTATGCATATGTCAGCATATCTTTCTTTCAGTGTGTTTCTGTGCTTTTCTGCCTGGCTTATTTTACAGCCCTGAGCTGCATCTTAGCAGCTCGATCGATTCTCATTGATTGTCCCTGACGAGCTGCTCCACTTTCCAGCCAATGTCAGCTGTCTGCGCAGGGAAAGAGAGAAATTAAGGAAAGTCTCGGTTGCCCTGCTGGTGTCACTTCCACACTCTTCAGCTGGCAAGTTGCCGAGCTGTGGCTGCCTGCAAGCCCAGAACTGGATCCAGCTGAGGAAAGCAGATCCTTTCTTCTCACAGACATACTAAGACAGGCAACAATAACTGTAACTGAAACCAGACAGCCTTAAGCAACTCTGGACTCGGGAGCATACAGGCATTTTGGCCCTCTTGTAGCCAAGGTTCAAGGTGAATATTATAAAACATACATAAAATCAAACTATATCAAAACTAATATAAAACAAAGGAAAAAAACCTACAGCTTGTCAAGACTAACAAGGCACACTAAAACGAGCCTTACCCCACAGGTAAATAACAAAATCAAAGTATAGAAGCTGCATGTGTGGCTAAAGCTTTGTGGACAGCATGCCTAGAATTACAATCCAAGCAGCAAATTCACAGTTGGATCTATACTTATGAAACATCAACAAAAAGCCTCTTGCTTTCTACATGTCTGAAATGTGCCTGCTGGAACAGATGTGTTCTCACAGGACAAGCAGGATGGTTGTCCTCACAAATGGGTGACATCGAGGATGGAGCCCACCACGGAAAACTTCTGTCAAAGTTTAAACAGAACTTTGACTGGCCCCTACTGGGCATGCCCAGCAAGGCACTGACCCTGCAGCCAGCAGGGGTCTCCCTTCAGTCTTCTTTTTTCCGCGCAGCAGTTGCCACGCGGTGAAAGGAGCTCTCTAACCACGTTCCTGACAGGAATTTGGAAGTTAATTTCCTAAGAAAATTTGCCCCTCAGGGGTCTCCCTTCGGCAAATTTTTAGTCATCTTACGGAACCCGGTAAGTTTTTTGCCTTTTTCCATCGACTACCGTCGATTTTGGCCCTTGAGGCCTGTTGGCACTTACCGATCCCCAGCCTAAATTTTGGCTTCAGGCCATGGCAACGGGGTTCCGCCGTTGTCCGGATTGTACCCGGACTATGTCCATCACAGACCCCCACAGGGTTTGTGTAATGTGTTTGGGTAGTGAGCATGATGTCCTGACTTGCACCAAATGTGCCTTAATGACACCCAAGGGTCGCAAAGCCAGGATGGAGAAGATGGGGCTCCTCTTCCATGCACCCACCCCAACGCCATCGATAGCATCGACGTCATCGGAACCGGCACCGTCGAAGTTGTACCATCATCGTCAACCCTCCGGTGACCGTCCGCCATCGATCGCTTCTCGGCCGTCGACTCCCGTCCCTTCCCCGGATGGGCGAAGGGATCGGAAGGAAAAGCACCGCCATCGACGGCACAAGTCTCGGCCTGTCGAGGATCCACAGCCATCGACCTCTGCTCAAGCCGAGCCACCGACAAAGAAGCCGCAAACAGACCGGACACCCTCCACGTCTCGTTCGCCGGCATCGAGGAAACCCTCACCCTCCCGGGGTGCGGGGGCCGTGATCCCACCGGTTACGGTGGTCCCTCCGGCACTGCCTCAGCCTCCCTCTCCCGTCGAGCCGGGTATGGTTACCCCTGGTCTCCGGGCAGAACTGGACCGGCTGGTCCAGGAGGCCATCGAGGAAAGCGATGAAGAAATTGCAACCTCCATCGGCACCGTCTCCGGCACCGGTTCCAGTGCCGCCACCGACACCGGCACCGGCTTCGCCACCGAGGAGGGAACCGTCCACCGAGCCGTTGATACAAGCGCTAGCACCGCTACTGAGCCGCATGGAGGCGCTCATGACGGCCCTTCCATCGGTGATTCCAGTACCATCGACAACACCACCGTCTCCGACTGGATTTTCATCGGCAGGAGAAACACCGTTCCGGATTCCCCCTTCCGGGGTGGTTCCATCGGTGCCTTCTGGTATATCTCCACCGATATATCCTTCGGTTCCATCCATTCCACGCCAGGCACCGATTCCATCGGCAGCACCGAAGCCATCGATGCCATTTCTGGTTCCACCTACGGCACCGATTCCATCTCGGTTTCCATCGATGCCTTCAGAGCCTCAGCCAGGTCCATCAGGGCTACAAGCCCCACTTGATCCCTACGATACCTGGGGTGATGATGATGATACATCTTCTGACACAGATTTGCCTTCGCCACCATCTCCTACAGAGAGTAGAAAAAGATCTCCTCCTGAGGATCTATCTTTCATTAATTTTGTGAAAGAGATGTCAGAAGTTGTACCTTTTCAACTACAATCTGAAGCTGATGACAGACACCAGATGATGGAACTCCTTCAATTTCTGGATGCTCCAAAAATCATCGCTTCCATCCCTATACACCAGGTGTTTTTGGATCTGCTCAAGAAAAACTGGGAATCTCCTTCATCAGTGTCCCCAGTTAACAAAAAAGCTGACTCCACCTACCTTGTCCAGTCAGCACCAGGTTTCCAAAAACCTCAACTGGATCATCGCTCTGTTGTGGTTGAGTCCGCGCAGAAGAAGGCCAAGCGTCTTAAGCCACACTCTTCTACCCCACCTACCAGGGACAACAAGTTCCTAGATAGTGTTGGACCGAAAGTCTATCATGGAGCTATGTTGATTTCACGCATAGCTTCATATCAACTTTACATGACTCAGTACAACAGAGCCATCCTTAAGCAGATGCAAGACTATGCTGACACGTTGCCAGACCAATACCAACCGCAGCTTCAAGCCCTTCTTCACAAGGGATTTGAGGCAGGGAAGCACGAGATTAGGACTGCCTACGACATATTCGATGCTTCCACAAAAGTTTCAGCCACAGCCATCTCAGCCAGACGTTGGGCTTGGTTAAAATCATCCAACCTTCGCCCAGAGGTTCAGGATCGTCTTGCTGATTTACCCTGCTTAGGCGATAATTTGTTTGGAGAGCAAATTTCAGCAGATTGTGGCGGAGTTAAAAGACCACCATGAGACGTTGAAACAACTCTCATCTGTCCCACCTGAGCTGACCTCCAAGCAACCGCAAAGAAAGACTCTAAGAAGTCATTCTTTCGACCACGCCGTTATTACCCTCCATCGGCCAGGCTTCGTCCAGCTCGATCCTCTACTAGGCCTCAGCCGCGTCAGCCTAGGAAACAAAGGCCTACTGTAGCCCCTCCTCCTGGGCCTGCGGCTGGCCTTTGACTCCCCTGTAGGGAACACATGCCAAACCCCTCTTCCGGACATCCCTGTAGGAGGTCGACTGTACCATTTTCTACAACCTTGGTTGCAGATCACCTCAGATCAGTGGGTGCTAACAATTATCGCACAGGGTTACCACCTCAACTTCATAACTCTTCCGGCAGACTCCGCGCCTCTTCAAGCGTGGAGTCTATCCACCCATTTGGCTCAATTACAACAGGAAGTATCCCTTCTTCTGCAATCAAATGCTATAGAACCCGTTCCTCCCTCTCAACGAGGCAAGGGATTCTATTCCAGATACTTCCTAATACCAAAGAAATCAGGGGACTACGTCCCCATTTTGGACCTTCGAGCCCTCAACAAATACCTTCAAAAAGAGAAGTTCAAAATGGTAACCCTAGGCGCGCTGCTCCCTCTGCTACAAAGAGGGGATTGGCTGTGCTCTCTCGACCTCAAGGACGCTTATACCCACATTGCGATCACACAATCCCATCGCAAATATCTGCGGTTTCTAGTAGGCCACGACCATTATCAATACCGTGTCCTCCCTTTCGGTCTGGCTTCTGCCCCACGAGTCTTTACCAAATGTCTCGTAGTGGTAGCAGCATTCCTAAGGAAGGAAGGTGTCCACGTCTACCCCTACCTGGACGATTGGCTAATCAGGGCCTCCACCCAACAGATAGCTCAATCCTCCCTAAAATTGACAATTCAAACACTCCTTTCCTTAGGGTTTCTCGTCAATTACGAAAAATCTTGCTTAGTCCCGTCTCAAACCTTATCCTTCATTGGGGCAGACTTGGACACCTTACAGGCAAAGGCTTACCTTCCTCTTCAGAGGGTCCACACCCTAATGTCCCTGGCTCGCCAGCTCCAGTCTCAGAACACTGCCACAGCTCGCCAGTTCCTCATTCTCCTAGGGCACATGGCATCCTCGGTTCAAGTCACTCCCATGACCCCGACTAGCCATGAGAGTAACACAATGGACTCTACGACACCAATGGATTCAAGCTTTTCAGCCTCTGTCCTCCATAGTCACAGTCACACAAGCGCTGCGCCTATCCTTAACCTGGTGGACGACTCAGGTCAACCTCCTTCAGGGCTTACCCTTTCTTCCACCGGATCCGCAAGTAATCCTAACCACCGACGCTTCTCACATCGGTTGGGGAGCCCATGTGGACGACTTTCAAACCCAAGGGTTATGGTCCAAAGAGGAAGCCGAACACCAGATCAATTTCCTGGAACTCCGAGCAATCCGCTATGCGCTCCGCACTTTCAAAGATCGTCTCTTTCATCAGATAATCTTAATCCAGACGGACAACCAAGTGGCCATGTGGTACATAAACAAGCAGGGAGGCACAGGCTCCTTCCTTCTGTGTCAGGAAGCTGCGCAGATCTGGGCGGAAGCCCTCTCCCACTCCATGTACCTCAGGGCCACTTACCTGCCGGGAGTAGACTATGTATTGGCAGACCAGCTGAGCCGTGTCTTCCAACCACACGAGTGGTCACTCGATCCTCTGGTAGCGACCTCTCTGTTTCACAAGTGGGGTTCTCCCCGCATAGACCTCTTTGCGTCCCCTCAGAACCACAAAGTGGACGATTACTGCTCTCTCATTCGGAGCCAGCACTCTCGGCCGAGGGATGCATTCTCCCTCAAGTGGACAACCGGTCTGCTCTATGCATTCCCTCCACTCCCTCTTGTGTCAAAGACTCTCGTGAAGCTACGCCAGGACGGAGGAACCATGATCCTGATAGCACCTTACTGGCCACGCCAAGTATGGTTTCCAATACTCCAGGATCTCTCCATCCGCAGGCACATTCCTCTGGGAAAGGACCCCGCATCTGCTCACTCAAAACGACGGATGCCTCCTCCATCCCAACCTCCAAGTCTTGTCCCTGACGGCATGGATGTTGAAAGGTAGTCCTTCAGCCTTTCAACCTTTCAGATTCCGTTTCTCGGGTCCTGATAGCTTCACGAAAGCCTTCCACAAGAAAGTCTTACTCATACAAATGGAAAAGGTACACATCATGGTGCACTTCTCAGTCCCTTGATCCCCTTTCCTGTCCAATCTCCAAATTCTTGGACTATTTATGGCATCTCTCTGAATCAGGTCTTAAAACCTCTTCTATCAGAATGCATGTCAGTGCGGTAGCCGCCTTCCATAAGGGTATTGGGGGTAATCCTATTTCAGTACAACCCCTAGTAACACGCTTTCTTAAGGGCTTGCTCCATCTAAAGCCGCCCTTACGTCCTCCGGCCCCATCCTGGGACCTTAACCTGGTTCTTGGTCGTCTAATGAAACCTCCTTTCGAACCTCTCCACTCCTGTGAATTAAAGTATCTCACATGGAAAGTGTTATTCCTTTTGGCTATCACTTCAGCTCGCAGGGTTAGTGAATTGCAGGCCCTAGTTACCTATCCGCCTTACACTAAGCTCCTGCAGGACCGGGCGGTACTCCGCACTCACCCTAAATTTTTACCTAAGGTAGTTTCTGAGTTTCATATTAATCAATCCATCATACTACCTATCTTTTTTCCCAGGCCCCACTCCAAATCCGGGGAACAGACTCTGCATACCCTAGACTGCAAACGAGCTCTAGCTTTTTATCTAGACCGTACAGTTGCTCACAGGAAGAGCACTCAATTATTTGTCTCTTTCCATCCTAACAAGTTAGGACATCCTGTGGGTAAGCAGGCTCTTTTTCTCCTGGTTGGCGGACTGCATTTCTTTTTGCTATCAGCAAGCTGGCATTTCCTTTTCAAGACCGTGTGAAAGCACACTCTGTGAGGGCCATGGCGACGTCAGTGGCACACCTTCAATCGGTGCCGCTTCCTGACATCTGCAAAGCTGCAACCTGGAGTTCTCTCCATTCCTTTGCAGCCCATTATTGTTTGGACAAGGCTGGAAGACAGGACTCCATCTTCGGCCAGTCTGTCTTGCGTAACCTTTTTCCAACCTGATGTACCAACACACCTTCCACCTACCCGGTTGGGTGCGGATGCCCTTTCCCAAATTTCTCCTCACTTATTGTGCCTGCTGCACACCGTTGGGTACATTTGGTGCAAGTCGGGACATCCTCAGCTCGGTACTCACCCATTTGTGAGGACAACCATCCTGCTTGTCCTGTGAGAAAGCAAATGTTGCTTACCTGATGTAACAGGTGTTCTCACAGGACAGCAGGATGTTAGTCCTCACGAAACCCGCCCCCGCCTCCCCGCGGTGTTGGGTTCGTTTTATTCTTACTTTCTAGGCACTGCCTGTAGCTTTGAAAATCAGACTGAAGGGAGACCCCTGCTGGCTGCAGGGTCAGTGCCTTGCTGGGCATGCCCAGTAGGGGCCAGTCAAAGTTCTGTTTTTAAACTTTGACAGAAGTTTTCCGTGGTGGGCTCCATCCTCGATGTCACCCATTTGTGAGGACTAACATCCTGCTGTCCTGTGAGAACACCTGTTACATCAGGTAAGCAACATTTGCTTTTTCTAACTGTCATGGTGCAAGCCATTTGATGCAGATGTTCAGGTAAAGAGTTCCAAAGAACCGGGCCTGCTACCAAGAATATCCTTTCCCTAGTCTCTGTGTGGAGAAGGTACGTCCAGGAGCGCTTTATGTGCTGACCTGAGATCACAAGTTGACTTGAAAATGAAAGCATTAATAAACATGTAGCTAAAGGTATTTAACAAAGTCCCCCATGAGAGACTCCTAAGAAACTTAAAAAGTCATGGGATAAGAGGCAATGCCCTTTGGTGAATTGGAAACTGGTTAAAAGATTGAAAACAGAGCATAGGATTAAATGGTCAGTTTTCTCGGTGGAAAAGGATAAACAGTGGAGTCCCTCAGGGATCTGTACTGGAACCAGTTCTTTTTAATATATTTATAAATCTAAAAAGGGAAATGAGTGAGGTCATCAAATTTGCAGATGACAAAATTATTCATAGTTATTAAATCACAAGTGGATTTTGATAATTTGCAGGAAGTTCTTGCAAAACTGAAAGATTGGGCAGCCAAATAGCAGATTAAATTTAATCTGGACAAGTAGAAAGTGATGCACATAGGGAAAAGTAACTCACACTGTAGTTACATTTATTTATTTATTTATTTATTTATTTAAAATCTTTTCTATACCGTCACTAAGTTATATAAGTTATATGTTTCAAGTTGTTTTCTAAGTTGATCTTAGTTGTTTCATAATAGATTGTACTTTGATTATTATCCGTTCATTATATTCGATATGTTCCATGTAAACCGCCTCCCCGGCGATAGTTATCTCTGTTAAATGTGAACCGGAGTGATATGTATTGTATGCAGGAACTTCCGGTATATAAAAACCAAAAATAAATAAATAAATAAATATACCATCGCAACGGTTTACATGTAGGCACATATTTAATGTAAGTAAAAGTGTACTATAGTACATTCTAACAGGTGCCATCAAAGGTTCGGTTACAATATATCATTAGACAAACTAATTTTTAGAGAAGTGGGTCATGACCGAGTGTACTGAAAGTACTTTTACGGGTAATTTATTATACACAGTGTTATCAATATGCTAGTTGTGACTACTCTACTGAATTGTCATAAGTACTGTGTGTCGGTGTTTATCTGCTTATTCCTGAATAATTTCTATTCTCCCGTCTCCTTGTAAAATGCCTGTTTAAAAAGCCATGTTTTTAAACTTTTCTTAAATGCCTTGAGATCACTTTGTAATCTGATCTCTGGAGGCATTGTGTTCCAAATTGTGGGTCCTGCTAATGATAAGGCCTTTTCCCTCACTTGGGTTAGTCTTGCTGTTTTAACTGAAGGGATGGTTAAGAGTGCTTTATTTGCTGATCGAAGATTTCTGTGTGGGACGTGTACCCGTAATGCTGTGTTTAGCCAGTCTGATTTCTCATTATGAATTAGTTTATGGATGGCACATAGGGTTTTGTATTTAATTCTGTGTTCAATCGGTAACCAATGTAGTTCCGCTAGGATTTTGGTATGTGGTCCCTCCTCCTTTTTCCGGTTAGTATTCTAGCTGCTGTGTTCTGAAGTATTTGAAGTGGTCTTAACGTAGTATTTGGTAGTCCTAGCAGCAGGGCATTACAGTAATCCGTGCTGGAGAAAATTAGTGCCTGTAGAATTGTTCGGAAATCATTTTGAGTTAGTAGTGGTTTTAGTTTCTGAGTACCATGAGTTTTGCGTATCCTTCCTTTACTTTTAGTGATATGTGCTGTTTTAGATTGATTTCAGGGTCCCTTATTATTCCAAGGTACGTACTTTTCCAGCTAGTTCAATTTCTGGTTGTCTTTGAGGATTATTGAGGTTTGGCTGATTTCAGTATTTTTTCCGTTCTAGGTGTAGAAATTCTGTTTTATCAGTATTAATAACAAGTTCCATTGTGTCAGTAGTTGTTTTATAATGCTTAGGTACATGTTAGCTGGATTTAATGTTAGGTTCCTTATTAGGAATTACTACCCAGGAAAAAGATCTAGGTGTCATAGTGGACAATACATTGAAATCATCAGCTCAGTGTGCTGCAGTGGTCAAAAAAAGCAAACAAAATGTTAATAATTATTAGGAAAGGAATTGTGAATAAAACAGAGAATATCATAATGCCTCTGTATCGCTCCATGGTGTACCTTGAGTTCCTTGAGTACTGTGTGCAATTCTGGTCACTGTATCTCAAAAAAGATATAGTTGCACTGAAAGAATACAGAGAAGGACGACCAAAATGATAAAGAGGATGGAATGGCTCTCCTATGAGGAAAAGCTAAAAAGGTTCAGCTTGGAGAAGAGATGGCTGAGGGGGGGCTATGATAGAGGTCTATAAATTCATGAGAGAACTAGAACAGGTAAATGTGAATCAGTTATTTACTCATTCAAATAATACAAGGACTAAGGGGCACTCCATGAAGTTAGTAAGTAGCACATTTAAAACAAATCGGAAAAAATTATTTTTCAGTCAATGCACAAATAATCTCTGGAATTCATTGCTAGAGGATGCTGTTAAAGCAGTTAGCATTGCTGGGTTTAAAACAGATTTGGACAAGTTCCTGGAGGAGACGTCCATAAACTTGTTGCGGGCATGGACCCTTGGACTGAAGTGGAGTTGGCGCAACTTGGAGGGAGGACCCTGCAGGTCCCCACCATCAGCAGGTGGAGTTGAATGAGGCAAAGGCCCGACTGGAACTTCACCTTTACCAACCCTTGTTCCCCTCGGATTGAGCTTTCAGTTTCTCGGGCTGGCAGATGTTAGGAGGGGCCTCTGCTAATGACAGATTTATATATTTATTTACTTACAAGTTTTTGTATACCATCATTCGGAGGGGATCCATCATAATGGTTTAAAACAGTTCTGTGATTCTTTGATGTAGCTGGGTTGGAGCGGATAGAGACAAGGTGTATCCTGAGGCAGGCTGGGATCAATGGCAGGCAGTGTTCAAAGATATCCCAGAGACAGGAAATGGTCAGTGGTTGGCGGCATGCAAGGATGTATAGGAATCAGGGCAAGGTCAAGTACTGGGTATCCGTCCAAAGGGAAGAAGAGAGGATAGTCAGGGCAGGAAGGCAAAGAGCAAACAGGCAGGTGAGGGATATGCAGAAGAACTGAAGAAGTAATGCGGACCCTGGAGTTGAAGACGAGCTGGGACTGAAGACTGATGACAAACTAGAACTGAAGAATGATATGCTGGCAACTCATACCACTCAACGAAGCAAGCTGACCTATTGCCGAGGCACTGGAGTCATGTCAGGAGAGGCCTTTTATAGGTCTCAGTGGCGGACTCATAAATAGGGCTATGGGGAATTTACCGCTGCAGTCCCTTTAAATCCTGAACATAAGAACATACCATACTGGGTCAGACCAAGGGTCCATCAAGCCCAGCATCCTGTTTCCAACAGTGGCCAATCCAGGCCATAAGAACCTGTCAAGTACCCAAAAACTAAGTCTAGTCCATGTTACCGTTGCTAGTAATAGCAGTGGCTATTTTCTAAGTTAATTTAATTAATAGCAGGTAATGGACTTCTCCTCCAAGAACTTATCCAATCCTTTTTTAAACACAGCTATACTAACTGCACTAACCACATCCTCTGGCAACAAATTCCAGAGTTAATTGTGCGTTGAGTAAAAAAGAACTTTCTCAGATTAGTTTTAAATGTGCCACATGCTAACCTCATGGCGTGCCCCCTAGTCTTTCTATTATCCGAAAGAGTAAATAACCGATTCACATCTACCCGTTCTAGACCTCTCATGATTTTAAACACCTCTATCATATCCCCCTTCAGCCGTCTCTTCTCCAAGCTGAAAAGTCCTAACCTCTTTAGTCTTTCCTCATAGGGGAGCTGTTCCATTCCCCTTATCATTTTGGTAGCCATTCTCTGTACCTTCTCCATCGCAATTATATCTTTTTTGAGATGCAGTGACCAGAATTGTACACAGTATTCAAGGTGCGGTCTCACCATGGAGCGATACAGAGAGGCATTATGACATTTTCCATTTTATTCACCATTCCCTTTCTAATAATTCCCAACATTCTGTTTGCTTTTTTGACTGCCACAGCACAATGTGTTATCCACTATGACGCCTAGATCTCTTTCTTGGGTTGTAGCACCTAATATGGAACCTAACATTGTGTAACTATAGCATGGATTATTTTTCCCTATATGCTGCTAGAAAGTGCTTTGCTTTTGGACTTGACCGTAGAAACAGTCCTGTGCTGTTTGCCTAATGTCTGTGTATCAGTTCCCTGGATTGTAAAAGTCAGGGTCCTGCGTTGGCTGTTATCTGAATTCAATTTCCCTTTTTATCACTTTTCTCTTCCCCGTTGTCCGGCTTTAAAATTGAATAAGGGTATTAATCACCAGGTAGTAGCCGTCATTCCTGCAAGCCACCCTCATGCCTCTTCTCTTCATTCACATCCACGAGACTTTATGGATCCACAGTGTTTACCCCACACCCCTTTGAAATCCTTCACAGTTTTAGTCTTCACCACGTCCTCCAGAAGGGCATTCCAGGCATCCACCACCCTCTCCGTGAAGAAATACTTCCTGATATTGGTTCTGAGTCTTCCTCCCTGGAGTTTTAAATCGTGACCTCTGGTTCTGCTGATTTTTTTTGTAATGGAAAAGGTTTGTCATTGACTTTGGATCATTAAAACCTTTCAAGTATCTGAAGGTCTGTATCATATCAACACTGCTCCTCCATTCCTCCAGGGTATACATATTTAGATTCTTCAATCTCTCCTCATAAGGCATTCGATGAAGACCATACACCTTTTTGGTCACCCTTCTCTGGACCATCCTATCTCTGTCCCTTTGGAGATACGGTCTCCAGAACTGAGCACAGTACTCCAGGTGAGGCCTCACCAAGGACCTGTAGAAGGGGATAATCACTTCCCTTTTCTTATTCGATATTCCTCTCTCTATGCAGCCCAGCATTCTTCTGGCTTTAGTTATCGCCTTGTCACATTGTTTCGCCAACTTCAGATCGTTAGATACTATGTTAATGTCTAGTGCAAAAGGTCATGCCATTCTCCCTATATCCATTTTCAGTGCAAAAGTTTAGTGGAGTAAAAATTTGTTAAGTCTGAGGTACCCTTTTATAGAAACATAGAAATGATGGCAGAAGAAGACCAAACGGCCCATCCAGTCTGCCCAGCAAGCTTCACACTTTTTTTTTTCATACTTATCTGTTTCTCTTGGCTATTAGTAACCTTTTGGTTCTATTACGCCTCCACCCCCACCATTAATGCAGAGAGCAGTGTTGGAGCTGCATCTAAGTGAAATATCTAGCTTAATTAGTTAGGGGTAGTAACCGCTGCAATAAGCAAGCTACACCCATGCTTATTTGATTATCCAGACTATGTAATTCAATCCACTTTTCCTCATTCCCCCCGCCGTTGAAGCAGAGAGTTATGCTGGATATGCATTGAAAGTGAAGTTTCAGTCTTCTCCCCTGCCGTTGAAGCAGAGAGCTATGCTGGATATGCTTGAAGACTTTCTCCCCTGCCGTTGAAGCAGAGAGCTATGCTGGATATGCTTGAAGACTTTCTCCCCTGCCGTTGAGCAGAGAACTATGCTGGTTATACTTGAAGACTTTCTCCCCTGCCGTTGAGGCAGAGAGCTATGCTGGATATGCTTGAAGACTTTCACCCCCGCCATTGAGCAGAGAGCTATGCTGGATATGCTTGAAGACTTTCTCCCCTGCCGTTGAAGCAGAGAGCTATGCTGGATATGCTTGAAGACTTTCTCCCCTGCCGCTGAAGCAGAGAGCTATGCTGGATATGATTGAAGACTTTCTCCCCTGCCGTTGAAGCAGAGAGCTATGCTGGATATGCTTGAAGTGTCTGACATTTTCCCATGCCGTTGAAGCAGAGAGCTATGCTGGATATGCTTGAAGTATCAGACTTTCTCCCCTGCCGTTGAAGCAGAGAGCTATGCTGGATATGCATTGAAAGTGAAGTATCAGGCTTATTTGATTTGGGGTAGTAACTGCCATAAAAAGCAAGCTACTCCCTGCTTTTCTGTGAATGCAAATCCCTTTTTTTCCCCCACATTCATTTACGTCCTCTAGACTTTATGGATCCACATTGTTTATCCCACGCCCCTTTGAAGTCTTTCACACTTCTGATCTTCACCACTTCCTCCGGAAGGGCATTCCAGGCATCCACCACCCTCTCCGTGAAGAAATACTTCCTGACATTGGTTCTGAGTCTTCCTCCCTGGAGCTTCAAATCGTGACCCCTGGTTCTGCTGATTTGTTTCCGACGAAAAAGGTTTGTCGTTGTCTTTGGATCATTAAAAACTTTCAAGTATCTGAAAGTCTGTATCATATCACCTCTGCTCCTCCTTTCCTCCAGGGTGTACATATTTAGATTCTTCAATCTCTCCTCATAAGTCATTCGATGAAGACCTTCCACCTTTTTGGTCGCCTTCTCTGGACCGCCTCCATCTTGTCTCTGTCTCTTCAGAGATACGGTCTCCAGAACTGAACACAGTATTCCAGGTGAGGCCTCACCAAGGACCTGTACAAGGGAATCACTTCCCTTTTTTACTCGATATTCCTCTCTCTATGCAGCCCAGCATTCTTCTGGCTTTAGCTATCGCCTTGTCACATTGTTTCGCCGACTTCAGATCATTAGACACTATCACCCCAAGGTCTCTCTCCTGCTCCGTGCACATCAGCCCTTCTCCCCCATTGAATACAGTTCATTTGGATTTCCACTCCCCATATGCATGACTCTGCACTTCTTGTCATTGAATCTCAGCTGCCATATCTTCGACCACTCTTCCAGCTTCCTTAAATCCCATCTCATTCTTTCCACTCCTTCCAGCGTGTCCACTCTGTTGCAGATCTTAGTGTCATCCGCAAAAAGACAAACTTTACCTTCTATCCCGTCCGCAATGTCGCTCACAAATATATTGAACAGGACCGGTCCCAACACCGATCCTTGAGGTACACCGCTTAAAACCTCCCTCTCTTCAGAGAGAGCTCCATTTACCATCACACGTTGTCTTCTGTTCATCAACCAGTTTGCAATCCAGGGCCACCACTCGGCACTCACTCCTAAGCTTCTCATTTTTATTCATAAGTCTCCTGTGCGGGACTGTATCAAAAGCTTTGCTGAAATCCAAGTAGATGACATCGAGTGCTCTTCCTTGATCCAATTCCTTGGTTACCCAGTCAAAAAGTCAGATTTGTCTGACAGGATCTTCCCCTGGTGAATCCATGCTGCCTCTGGTCCATCAATTCTCCCGACTGTAGATAGTTCACTATTCTCTCTTTCAACAGTGACTCCATTACTTTTCCCACCACCAAGTGAGGCTAAACCGGTCTGTAGTTTACCAGCCTCTTCTCTGTTCCCACTCTTGTGAAGCAGGACCACTACCGCCTCTTCTCCAATCACTCGGCACCACTCCCGTTTCTAGGGATCTATTGAACAGGTCACACAGTGACCCGCCAGCACATCTCTGAGCTCCCTTCAGTATCCTGGGATGAACCTCATCAGGCCCCATGGCTTTGTCCACTTTCAGTTTCTCCAGCTCTTCCCATACATTTTCTACTGTAAATGGAGTTACATCTACTCCACTCCCCTCCAGTATCTTGTTAACTAGGGATGGTCCTTCTCCAGGGTCCTCCTTAGTGAACACAGAACAGAAGTATTCGTTTAATATTTCTGCCATTTCTTCGTCTCTCTCCCACACATTGATCCTTTCCACCTTTCAATTTCCACTATGCTACTTTGAACTTTTCTCTTTTCACTGATGTATCTGAAAATGTTTTGTCACCTCTCTTTACTTCCTTGGCAGTCCTCTCTTCTGCTTGACTTTTGCTCTCTTGATTAACTTCTTCGTCTCCCTCAGTTCTACCAGATATTCTTCTTTGTGCTCCTCCCTTTGGAATCTTTTGTATTTCTTGAATGCTGTTCTTTTTTTTTTTTTTTTTTTTTTATTACTTTATTTATCAATTTGAAAGTTAACACAATATAACTTCAATATTAGACACAAATCAATTTTGCAAACATTATTGGTCGGACAAAGCAAGAATCACTTGTTAACAGTATTAAAATAGGCTAACATTATATTTCGTCCTATACCAATTTCTATATAAATCAAATCAAACTTGAGAGAGCTGCATGGAAAATAGAAATTTAAGGGAGAATATATTTACCACAATTTACTAACAGGGCAATATTGACTGGGTATTCCTTTCTTTTTTTACTTCAGTTATGACAGTGGGGATGAGGTGGTTAATTTACGTTGTTCTATGAAATTCTTCAAATGGTCGGCAAAAAGAAAATAAAAATCTCGTCTTGCTTTGAGATTAAACATTGCATGGAAAACCTTAAAACAAATTTATAACCCAGAGCAATGACTTCTGTTCGGAAAGCCAAAAAGGCTTTCCGCCTTTATTGAGTTGTTGCAGCTAAATCAGGAAAGATTTTCATTTCCTTGCCAAGGTAATTGATTGGGAATTTAGAAAAGTATTTTTTCATAATTAGATTTACATCTTCAATATATGAAAAAGTTGCCATTAGTGTTCCCCTATCAATTATCTGAGCCGTGAATTTTCTAAAAAAATTAGTAAGATCTCCTTGAAACATTTGATCTTCTAAAGGAATTGGATTACTAGATTTAGGTAAAAAAATAACAATTAGTAATCACTGGAGAATTCTCTAATACAAACCCCCAAAGCCTCTATCAGAAATTTTTTAAGGGAAATCAACGATACTTCCCCCACCACCCTGGGGAAATTTAAAAATCTAAGGTTTAACCGTTTGGCGTTGTTTTCGAGATTCTCCAGGCTTTTAGAAATATTTTCTCGGTCTTTGACCACCGCAACTTGAAAGTCTGTGTTCTTCTTTCCATTTATCTCCAATAGCTTAATTTTCTCTGCTGATTCTTTTAACTGTTTTTGAGTTTGAAGAAGATCCATTTGATATCCTGCATTTATCGCATCAACTTTATTTTCCAACCTTTGGATATTGTTTAAGGTTCCAGCCATCATATCCCAGAGCATATCTAAAGTAACCACCGCTGGGCGGGTTACTGGGATAGGGGGTGTCCTGTTGATCAGCTTTTCACCACCTTCCGCTTGGGGGGGGTGTTTGTTATACTCTCTCCATTAGTTACAACACCCTCAGCTACTCCTGGAGCTTCTCCAATTGACCCATTCCCTTCCCTTTGTGCCGGTGGCAGCCCAGCATTTGGGCTGAGGGAGGCCTCCTCTGCAGGCACTGCCAATCCTCCCTGATTGGCAGGCAGACCAGATTCTTCGACACACTGACCCATCTACCCCAGAGTAGCAAGCATGAAACGGCTAATGTCCAATTGAATTGGAGAGGGTAAGAGGAGAGATGGAAATACTCTCACCCTTCCTTTCCTCTTCGGAGGCATTTCACATTAGATATAGGAAATATAAGCCGTTCTGCAATTTAATATTGCCTATATTCCCCAGCAGATGTTTCACGGGAGTATTAAGTAGAGTAAAGGAAAAACTTTTACCTCAAGTCAAATATAAGAAAGACCCAGGTGTCCAGGCGATCCGGGCGAAGCCGGGCAAAGCCGACCTGTCGCGCGCCCCTTAGGCGCGCGCGGCTTTGGCGACGCGCCGGCTCTGCTGCGCGCCCGCACGCAGTTAGCTTTTCACTGCTTCCTGCCTCCTCCTCAGCCGGGTCCGCCCCCTGACGTCGGCAGTCACGCTGATGGTCAGGTCGGGCTCTGCAGGTGCTCCCTCTCACTCCGGATGGCTCAGGTCAGCCTCAGATTGAATTCCTCTGCTTCCCTTCTCCGCCTCTCTCAGCGTTCTCTCTCCGCAGCCAGCTTTTCACTGCTTCCTGCCTCCTCTCGCCGGGTCCGCCCCCCCTGCCTGTCGGCAGTCACGCTGATGGTCAAGTCGGGTCTGCAGGTGCTCCCTCTCACTCCGGATGGCTCAGGTCAGCCTCAGATTGAATTCCTCTGCTTCCCTTCTCCGCCTCTCTCAGCGTTCTCTCTCCCGCAGCCAGCTTTTTCACTGCTTCCTGCCTCCTCTCGCCGGGTCCGCCCCTGACGTCGGCAGTCACGCTGATGGTCAAGTCGGGTCTGCAGGTGCTCCCTCTCACTCCGGATGGCTCAGGTCAGCCTCAGATTGAATTCCTCTGCTTCCCTTCTCCGCCTCTCTCAGCGTTCTCTCTCCCGCAGCCAGCTTTTCACTGCTTCCTGCCTCCTCTCGCCGGGTCCGCCCCCTGACGTCGGCAGTCACGCTGATGGTCAGGTCGGGTCTGCAGGTGCTCCCCTTCTCACTCCGGATGGCTCAGGTCAGCCTCAGATTGAATTCCTCTGCTTCCCTTCTCCGCCTCTCTCAGCGTTCTCTCTCCCGCAGCCAGCTTTTCACTGCTTCCTGCCTCCTCTCGCCGGGTCCTCCCCCTGATGTCGGCAGTCACGCTGATGGTCAGGTCGGGTCTGCAGGTGCTCCCTCTCACTCCGGATGGCTCAGGTCAGCCTCAGATTGAATTCCTCTGCTTCCCTTCTCCGCCTCTCTCAGCGTTCTCTCTCCCGCAGCCAGCTTTTCACTGCTTCCTGCCTCCTCTCGCCGGGTCCGCCCCCTGACGTCGGCAGTCACGCTGATGGTCAAGTCGGGTCTGCAGGTGCTCCCTCTCACTCCGGATGGCTCAGGTCAGCCTCAGATTGAATTCCTCTGCTTCCCTTCTCCCGCCTCTCTCAGCGTTCTCTCTCCCCGCAGCCAGCTTTTCACTGCTTCCTGCCTCCTCTCGCCGGGTCCGCCCCCTGACGTCGGCAGTCACGCTGATGGTCAAGTCGGGTCTGCAGGTGCTCCCTCTCACTCCGGATGGCTCAGGTCAGCCTCAGATTGAATTCCTCTGCTTCCCTTCTCCGCCTCTCCTCCAGCGTTCTCTCTCCCGCAGCCGCTTTTCACTGCTTCCTGCCTCCTCTCGCCGGGTCCGCCCCCTGACGTCGGCAGTCACGCTGATGGTCAGGTCGGGTCTGCAGGTGGCTCCCTCTCACTCCGGATGGCTCAGGTTCAGCCTCAGATTGAATTCCTCTGCTTCCCTTCTCCGCCTCTCTCAGCGTTCTCTCTCCGCAGCCAGCTTTCCACTGCTTCCTGCCTCCTCTCGCCGGGGTCCGCCCCCTGACGTCGGCAGTCACGCTGATGGTCAGGTCGGGTCTGCAGGTGCTCCCTCTCACTCCGGATGGCTCAGGTCAGCCTCAGATTGAATTCCTCTGCTTCCCTTCTCCGCCTCTCTCAGCGTTCTCTCTCCCGCAGCCAGCTTTTCACTGCTTCCTGCCTCCTCTCGCCGGGTCCGCTCCCTGACGTCGGCAGTCCACGCTGATGGTCAGGTCGGGTCTGCAGGTGCTCCCTCTCACTCCGGATGGCTCAGGTCAGCCTCAGATTGAATTTCCTCTGCTTCCCTTCTCCGCCTCTCTCCGCTGTTCTTTTAGCCTTTATTTTGTCAGCCACCTCCTTTGAGAACCAGGATAGGTTTCATTTTTCTTTTGCTCTTCTTTACTTTTCTAAACACATAGATTAGTTGACTTGGCAATTGCTCCTTTTAGATTGGTCCACTGTTGATCCACATCTCTCACATTCTCCCAGCCTTTTAGTTCTTCCTCCAGGTACTTCCCCATTTCATCAAAGTTTGTGTTTTTGAACTGCAAAACTCGGGTTTTTGTGCTTCTTTTCCGTATCTTTTTTGTGATATTAAACCATACTGTTTGATCACTGGTGCTGAGGTGGGCGCCTCCTGGACATCAGAGACGTTATCTCCATTAGTGAGCACTAAGTCAAGTATAGCTCCTTTCTCTCGTGGGTTCCATAACCATTTGTTTGAACAAAGCTACTTGCAGGGCATCCACTATTTCTCTACTATTAATTAGATTCTGCAGATGGGATTCTCCAGTCAACATCTGGCATATTAAAGTCTCCAACGATCACCAATTCTCCCTTTCTTTCCCATCTTTGGATGTCTTCAACCAGATCTCGTCCAGTCTTCTTTTTGGTTTGGAGGCCTTGTAAACCACTCCAATAAAAATGGATGTCCCCTCTTTTTTTAGGTTGGCCCATAGTGCTTCTTCATTGCCCCATACTTCCTTGCAGCTCCGTGCTTGGATATTGTTTCTGACATAAAGAGCCACTCCTCCCCCTTTCCGTTCTCTCTGTCTTTCCTCTTAACAAGTTATAGCCTGGTATTGCCGTTTATCCCAGTCATGAGATTCCACTAAACATGTTCTGTGACAGCAACAATGTCCAAGCCGCCTCCACCATTAGGGCTTGCAGATCTGGATTTTATGCCAACTACGAGCACTTTGTGCTCATAGCTTTCCAGCTTTCTTCATTCAAGTTACTGCTGTTTCTGGACTCCTTTGTGACCTCTTTAGTTGAGTTTTGTTATCCACTTTTCCCTTTGCATTTGTGCAAGGGAAAGGATTAGTGCCTCTGATGGCAGAGTCATCCATCACAGTGAGCTTTTTTCTTTGGTTTCTGATCTGGAATTTCTGTATGCATTGGGTTTCTTCTCTCTTTTCAGATAACATTTCAATCTTTTTCTCAAGAATTTCTTCAGTATTTAATACAGAGAAGGCATCTTGTACTTGTTGCACTTGATACAGTGTGTGTCTCCGGATCACAGGTCTAATTCTACCAGAGCCCACTGTAATACTGTTTTTAAGCTTCTCAATGCCCTGTGTGAGTGGGGGGGTAGAGTTGTGGGCTGCACAGCTGTCAATAATGGGTGTCTGTGGGTCACCGGACTTATTTTACCTGAGCCCACAGTAAATCTCTCTTTCCTTGACTTTTGGTTATTCAGTGGTAATGGGAAATTAATTTCTGAATAATGTACAGTGGCTGAGACTTTCTTTATTGAAGCTAATTCAGCTTTACCTTCAGCCAGCTCCTTTTCCAAGGTAAAGAGTTGTGAACAAATGGGGCAAGCCTTACGTTTCCATATGATTACCCTCAATATAAAGGCTCCACAACAGTTGCATTGGATAGACCTCATTTTGGTAATTTGTCTGATGGATAGCAATTAGGGAAATACTAATTTACCTTGTTGCCATTTATGAATTTAGGCAGGTTATATTAGAAACACAAACCTAGGGGTGGGTGGGTAGAGGGGTAGGGTGGGAGGGTATCAAACAGTTAAAGCAGACTAACAGCACTCCCAAATTTCTATTTCAGTTGTGCTTCTTTTTAACAGACAGTGCACAAGCTTTGGCAAATATAATGCCCTAGTTCTAAGCATTCTCATTCCCTAGTTCTAAGCATTCTCATTCCCACTGGGCCTTCCTTTAATTCCCTCTTCTTTAAGGCAAACACAACTTAAAACCATTTCTTTTTTAACAAGTGTATTTATTTTTTCACAACCAATATTGCATTTTAATTCAAGCTGTGCCAGTCTTCAAAACATACAAAACCTTAGAGGTTGATTTTAAAATGAGTGCGAATGCACCTGTACACGTGCGTATCGGCGCGCAAGTGGGGACATACTGGAATTTTTAATTGTGAGTATCATTTAAAATGGTACCAACCACGCATAAGTATGCTTCTAATTTTAAGAGGTTACTCGAGCACATCTAGCACACTTCTGTTTTCCTTAGGATCTTGTCAGCTTTTACGCGCATATGTCAGCGAATTTTAAAACATGCTCGCTCAAAGCATATTCCCACTTTTCCAATCAGTCCACCAGTTTGTCCAGTTAATAGCAAGGTCTTTCACACCTCTCTAGTTCTTCATTCTACATGCTCCACCAGTTGACCCAGACCCTTCACCCTGTACTATAAGCCCTAAAACCCAAGATCTATAGACTTGCTCCTCATTACGAGCAGCAGTAAAGTTACGCAGATATCTTGCACTGTAATTTTTGGCTTTAAAATTCAGAGTTAAGAACATAAGAAATTGCCATACTGGGTCAGACCAATGGTCCATCAAGCCCAGCATCCTGTTTCCAACAGTGGCCAATCCAGGCTACAGGTACCTGGCAAGTACTCAAACACTAAGTAGTTCCCATACTTCTGATGACAGTAATAGCAGTGGCTATTCCCTAAGTCAGCTTGATTAATAGCAGTTTTAGTAATTTCTTTCTTATAAATTTTAGCTGTTTTCATCTTTTATGACTGAATGTAATTTTCTCACTGCATATTTATTGAAATATAAACCGTTGTGAAGGCTTGCTGAGACAATGGTATATAAATAATAATAAACCTTAAACCTTAATGGACTTCTCCTCCAAGAACTTAGCCAAACCTTTTTTTAACCCAGCTACACTAACTGCACTAACCACATCCTCTGGCAACAAATTCAAGAGCTTAATTGTGCATTGAGTGAAAAATAATTTTCTCCGATTAGTTTTAAATGTGCTACTTGCTAACTTCATGACGTGTCCCCTAGTCCTTCTATTATCCGAAAGAGTAACTAACAGATTTACATTTACCCGTTCTAGACCTCTCATGATTTTAAAGACCTCTATGATATCCCCCCCTCAGCTGTCTCTTCTCCAAGCTTAACAGCCCTAATCTCTTCAGCCTTCCTCATAGGGGAGCTGTACATCCCCTTTATCATTTTGGTTGCCCTTCTTTGTTCCTTTTCCATCGCAACTATATCTTTTTTGAGATGCGGCGACCAGAATTGTATAGTACTCAAAGTGCTGTCTCACCATGGAGCGATACAAAGGCATTATAACATTTTCTGTTTTATTAACCATTCCCTTCCTAATAATTCCTAACATTCTGTTTGCTTTTTTGACTGCTGCAGCACACTGAGCCAACGATTTCAAAGTATTATCTACTATGATGCCTAGATCTTTTTCCTGGGTGGTATTTCTTAATATGGATCCTAACATCGTGTAACTACAGCATAGGTTATTTTTCCCTATATGCAACATTTTGCACTTGTCCCCATTAAATTTCATCTGCCATTTGGAGGCCCAACATTCCAGTCTTGTAAGGTCCTCCTGTAATGTATCTCTATCTGCTTGTCATTTAACTACTATGAATAATTTTGAATCATCCGCAAATTTGATAACCCCACTCGTCGTATTCCTAACCAGATCCTTTATAAATATATATTGAAAAGCACCGGTCCAAGTACATATTCCTGAGGCACTCCACTGTTTACCCTTTTCCACTGAGAAAATTGACCATTTAATCCTACTCTTTGTTTCCTGTCTTTTAACGAGTTTGTAATCCACAAAAGGACATCGCCTCCTATCCCATGACTTTTTAGTTTTCTTAGAAGCCTCTCATGAGGGACTTTGTCAAACGCCTGGATTTAAGGAAGCTGGAAGAGTGGTCGAAGATATAGCAGCTGAGATTCAATGCCAAGAAGTGCAGAGTCTTGCATATGGGGTGTGGAAATCCAAAAGAACTGTATTTGATGGGGGTTGAAGGGCTGATGTGCACGGAGCAGGAGAGAGACTTTGGGGTGATAGTGTCTAATGACCTGAAGTCGGCAAAACAATGTGACAAGGCGATAGCTAAAGCCAGAAAAATGCTGGGCTGCCTAGAGAGGAATATCTAGTAAGAGAAAGGAAGTGATGATCCCCTTGTGCAGGGCCTTGGTGAGGCCTCACCTGGAGTACTGTGTTCAGTTCTGGAGACCGAATCTACAAAGGGACAGAGACAGGATGGAGGCGGTCCAGAGAAGGCGACCAAAAAGGTGGATGGTCTTCATAAAATGACTTATGAGGAGAGATTGAAGACCCTAAATATGTATACCCTGTAGGAGAGGAGGCGCAGGGGTGATATGATAGACTTTCAGATACTTGAAAGATTTTATTTATTTTTTTTATAGTTTTCAAAGATAACAACATATGTTTACCACGCAACATGTATATATAATAAAGGCCTGCTATAAAAGACTAGCGTCGGCAAACATATAAAGCATACAATGCATGCAGTGTATAGATTTTGTTTTATAGTCCATTTCCCCCTTCTCCAGTTCCCCTTACCCCTGACAATCCGGTGTTCATGAAGGGTGTATGGTGTCAAGTATGGATGGATACTTCTGTCTATTCTGCCAAGATGTGAATCGGTTCCATTGGATCAGGTATTTTTTTAATTTGTTATCTTTTGAGGGCTTTG
Organism: Rhinatrema bivittatum; assembly: GCF_901001135.1. NCBI lineage: Eukaryota > Metazoa > Chordata > Amphibia > Gymnophiona > Rhinatrematidae > Rhinatrema > Rhinatrema bivittatum. The sequence goes on from NC_042632.1 coordinate 6,986,536, forward strand.
TCAGCTTGCTGAGATACCATACTTTTGTCAGTCGTTTGTAGAGCCCTTGTACGAGAAGGTACTTCCCGCTTCTTCCATGAGCATGCAATCTCAGCTCGAGCTGCCTGAATAATCTGTTGTATCAAATATACATTCTGCTCACAAATTTCAAGGGGATATATGTTGAGAAGAAAATTTTCCAGTTCCGTTATGGCAAATATGAGTCTAGTTATCATATCCCAATGCCCCCGAATAGCCTCACATTGCTTCCGAGGTAGGGTCACTGTCTCCTTCCTGTGACCCTACAGCCGGACCTCTCACGCCCGAGTTCACTGGCTTGACTGCACACTGCTCGATGGTTTTCTGCCCCGGAGGAACTGTAGAAATCGAGGGGTAACTTCTAGTCTTTCCTTTGCGTTTTGGAGCCATTATTTGCAGAGGTAATTTTCTTTCAATGGTTTTGATACCTCTGTTTGCAATATCACATACTTTGCCTCTTGGGGGTTTTGATATCTCTTTGTCATTTGTTATAACCCACACTCTATCCTTTGATTGTTTTTGATGCCTCCGTCGTTGCTGCCTTGCTGCCATGTACGTGTCTTGATACAGTTGTGTTATGATGTTTTTCTATAACCTGTCATCTCTAGTAAAAAATAAAAATGCAGCAAAGTGCAATGCTTTTCAACATGTATGTGTGTATGCCTGTGTGCACTGCAGTCTCTGCCAGTGTTTATGTGCTTATGAGAATAGCAAGTAAGAGAAGTGCACATAACTAAAACTACTTGTAAAAAAGACAAACCTCTATCCATAGGCAGTGTCACTGCTGCTGGTGCTGCTTCACCCCTCTCACCAGGAGCTGAAAGATCTGTGGATCTTTGCTGCTGTGGTGAGATTGGCTCAGCCTACGGGATAAACCCCGTAGGCCCTCACTGACAGCTGGCAGAATGATGTAGGAGACAGAGAGAGAGACTAACTAGGAGCTTCATCCATACCAACTTCTTTCCCCTTGGATTCTGGGGGCCAGCAGGTCTTAGGTGAGTGTCTCTGTGACACTGGTGTTGGTGTTGATCCAGGGCCAGGAGGCAAACAAGAATGGTCAATGTCCAGGCAAGGGTCAGATTCAGAAGTCTATCTGAGAGGAGACAAGGAAATGAGGCAAGGCTGGTCTGGAGAGACCTGGCAAGGACCGCAAACTCTTGAACCAGGAATGAAGAAGCAGCACCATACAACTACACAGGAGTTGTAGAAGACCCATTTCTGAAGCAGAGAAATGTTGCAAGGCTGAGGGATGATATTTATCAGAGAGTGCCCATTCTGGTTTCCTGTCACTGGGTGCATAGGAAGTAGAGCCTTGGCGGCATGGCAGTCATGGAGGTTGGGGATGAATGGTGTTCCCGATGTGCTGAAGATGCCTGCTGAGGTTGTAGACATGGTGGCATGGGAGAGGGGCTTCAGTGGCTTCTAGGCATGTGGAAGCTGAGTGGCTTTCGGTGGTGAGTGAAGTAGCTTGCAAGCCACCAAACGTAACAAGTACCCACCCTTCTTAAGCCCCCTCCCTCAAGCTTTGGCTTCTGGAAACTGCTTTACTAACAAAGGTGCATGGGAATAGGCCGCCGGCTCCCAGGAGTTCTCTTCTGGTCTGTAATCTTTTCATGCAAAGGGATATTCCAGCTTAATGTATCATCTGCGAGAGTTTGGGAGATTTGGAAGGCTTTCGAGAGGGCCAGGAAAAGACCAGTGGTTTCAACAAGGAAATGTGGAAAAAATTATCTATTCTTAACATGGTTGGAAGTTTGAGTTAATACGTTCATGCCCATTTGACCTAAGACCAGAAAGGACCTATGAATCTAGATGCGAAATGAAGAGAAGGAAACTTGGAGACACAGGTTCTGCATACTTAACCACACTTTGTTCTGGGTTTAGACCACTCCATGAAGTTAGCATGTAGCACATTTAAAACTAATCGGAAAAATTCTTTTCATTCAACACTTAATTAAACTCTGAAATTTTTTTGCCAGGGGATGTGTTTAGTGCAGTTAGTGTAGCTAGGTTTAAAAAAGGTTTGGATAAGTTCTTGGAAGAGAAGTTCTTGGAGGAGAAGTCCATTACCTGCTATTAATCAAGTTGACGTAGAAAATAGCCACTGCTATTACTAGCATTAGTAGCGTGGGATATACTTAGTTTTTGGATACTTGCCAGGTACTTGTAGCCTGGATTAGTTACTGTTGGAAACAGGATGCTGGGCTTGATGGACCCTTGGTCTGACTCAGTATGGCAATTTCTTATGTTCTTATGCACACTGGCATTATGCCCAGGGGCTATGACTTGGGGGGCTAATCTCACTGAGGTCTACACTGGGGGGATATTTGAGGGGCTTATCACCTGTGTTCACACAGGACTACCTCGGGGGCTTACCTAATATAAACAAAATTATTGGGATTATACCTGGGGGCTTGAACTCAGGAGTCTATTCCCTACAAATAGCCACACAAATACTTAATGGGATTGTACCTGGGGGCTTGAACCCAGGAGCTTATTCCCTACACAAATAGCCACACACACACTTTGATTCAGTATATCATGATTCTGGGTACTTAGGAAAGTAAGTTTATTTGAGCAATAGGAGGAAAGAAGAAATAAAATCATGTCATACAGAAGAAATAATAGTAGATAATAACAATTGCTACATGTAAGCTTATATGTTTCCAAAAGATCAACTTGTGCTATCACGTCCAGACGTGTGCTCTCCCTCTCTTTCTAGCTGTTATTACTCCCTTGTACACTAAATGCTTGGGAAAAACAGAAATGTTCCCTCCTGAGTTCTCATCAGTCTCAGGCGCAGCTGTGTGGCCTTCACTCTCTTTCAGTCTTTAGTATAAGTTAATTGCTTGTTTTCTCATCATAGATCTACTGGAATAACTAAAATAGACTCTTGGCCTGTTTGTAAGCATTTCACAGTGCAAACAGTAAATATGAGTTCACTCAGAGGTTGGTCTGTGGCCTTCAAACTAGTTTGTGCCTTGGTGAGGACTCTGAATCCATACATCCCAAACTCCACGCACATCCTCAGGCAAAAAATGACTCCAAGACACCTAGAATTGCAGAGCTGGTCTGTATCTCTTATCTGCTTGTTTCTTAGCCTGAGCTGCTGCTTTGGAGATCAAGCGTTTGGTTTGCATCCAAAAATCCTGGAGCTCATGGGCTGTGAGGCAGGCTTACAGAAAGGGCACAGAGAGAGGCAACGGAAGAGGAACATGAGGGTGTTTGCTGTAAATAACATTGAATGGCAAAGAGCTGGTGGAACTACTGACATGATTGTTGTTGCGTCCGTCGGACTCAGACGGCTTCATCCCACATGCCTCACATCAATATTCGCTTTCTCCACCAGCCTCGGGAAAATGGCGACCGCCGCGTCTGCTTGCCGCATCTCCCAGCGTCCCCGGAACGGCTATGGCAAGGCATTCCACCATGATTCACCTGAGGGCCTCCTAGGGTGCGCGCCCCATCCACGTCTTTATTCCAGCATTGGCATGAACCTCGGGGGCGTCCCCCTCAAGTGACGTCACATCATCCGGATATTTAGGTTGCCCATTTGCTGAATGACTTTGAGTTAGCAAGGATTTGGACTTGCTCCGGTCTAAGCTGCTCTGCCGCTTCTTGCTGCTGCTGGAAGTTCTCTCCACCCTACGGGGTTCTACTAACTGGGTACCCGCTCCTCGGGGCCCTATGCTTCTTCCAGGTGCCCTATCCAGTATCCAAGTACTCGCTCTCGAGGGCCTGAGTTGTCTACCTTGGTGCCTGCTACCATTACTTCTACCTGCTGGGAACATCTTCCAGTCTGTCTCACCTACAGCTCCTCATTGAAAACCTGCATCGGAGCTCCCTACATCACCATTGTGGGATGGGTCTCCTCAGCCGAGGACCCCAGACTGCTTCTGCAGAAATCTACTCACTACTGCCACCTCTGGTGAACTCTACAAGCTGTATAATAAAAACTATCTCTGTGGTTCTGCATCTGAGTCTAGCCTGGTACTGCAGCTCCCCGCTGGGCTCCTCTCCGTGGGCGTGATCATCACTGCAGCACCTAAGAATCCACCAAACACCTAAAACCATAACAATTGTGTGAAAACTCAGCCCAAGGTAAGAGAATGGACCAATCGCCTCTTATTGACAAATAGGCGAAGGAAGGTCTTGAGGACTTGATTAATTTTCTCTGTTTGGCCATTCCCTTATGGATGGTAGGCAGTGGTGAGATCCAAGGTAATGCCAAATTTTTTTACAAAGACCCCTCCAATATTGGGCCGTAAATTGGAATCCTCTGTCAGAAAGGATGTGAGAGGATAGTCCATGTAGTCAGAAGACATGCTGGACTAAGAGATGGGCTAGGTTGAGAGCAGAAAGTAAGCCCGGGAGAGGAACAAAATATGCCATCTTGGAAAATCTATCCACCACTATCCATATCGTGGTATAGCCATGTAAGAGAGGGAGGTCTGTAATAAAATCAGTGGACAGGTAGGTCCAGGATTCATTGAGGATTAGCAATAACTATAATAAACCCCAGAATCGGGCCAGGAGTAGCCTGAATGCTGTGCACTGACAGGGTAAGACTCCACATAGGCCTTCATATCCATCTTGACCTGAGGCCACCGGTAGTGGCACTGGAGGAGTTCAGGGGTATGGGCTACTCCAGGGTGCCCCTACTAGGTGAGAATTAAGAGCCCATTTTAACACTGGAACTGGTATTGCAGCAGCGGCAATGACTTTTTCAGGGTCGATGATGTGTTGAGTATGATAGGGAGGATCAACTTGGTGGGGGTGTGGCACTTTATGTCCGGGAGGGTATAGAGTCCAACAGGATAAAGACCATACAAGAGACTAAATGCTCAGTAGAATCTATATGGGTAGAAATCCCATCTGTGTTGGGTAAGAGTATAGTGATAGGAGTATACTACCGTCCACCTGGACAAAATGGTCAGACAGATGATGAAATGCTAAGAGAAATCAAGGAAGCTAACCAATTTGGCAGTAATAATAATGGGAGATTTCAATTACCCAAACAAATAGGAGAGTCGGTGGTATACCACATAAATATAATCAACACAAAAATTAGTGGAAACCAAAATAACTTTGACGTTGTAGCCTAAAAGGTGTCAGCAAGCCTGTCTTTGTGACACTTAACAAAGTGACCAAACCGGTCTACACATCACCCACCTTAGAAGTCCTTTTAATGAAAATAAGGTTTTTTTGATTTTTGTAAAATTTCTTCTAATATATTATTAGTGAGAGACTCTTCACATTCAATTTCACCAGACCCGTGTTTTGCTGTGAAGCTTCTTCAGGCGGCATGTAATGTTATCAACGTATGGCGAGTCACATCACTTTACCTGAAATCATCATTTGGCAAAATTAATTAAATTTCTTAAATATAAAGTAAAAAGACAGAACAATACTTATCTAAAACTTGAACTTGGCTACCATTTTAAATTCGGACATGGCGTCTCAATGTCTCTTCGCCTGAAAAGCAAAGGAAGCGAAGCCGAGGCTATTGCTAGTTTAAATACTTAGTCATCAGATGACGTCATGAATGAACGGAACCTAAATTACCCCAATATTGACTGGGTAAATGTAACATCAGGACTTGCTAGAGACATAAAGTTCCTGGATGTAATAAATGACTGCTCCATGGAGCAATTGGTTCAGGAACCAACAAGAGAGGGAGCTATTTTAGATTTAATTCTTAGTGGAACGCAGGATTTGGTGAGAGAGGTAACGGTGGTGGGGCCACTTGGCAACAGTGATCATAACATGATCAAATTTAAACTAATAACTGGAAGGGGGACAATAAGTAAATCTACAGCTCTAACACTAAACTTTCAAAGGGGAAACTGATAAAATGAGGAAATAGAAAAAAAACTGAAAGGTTGCAGCTGCAAAGGTTAAAAGTGTTCAACAGGCATGGACATTGTTTAAAAATACAATCCCAGAGGCACAGTCCATATGTATTCCATGCATTAAGAAAGGTGGAAGGAAGGCAAAACGATTACCACCATGGTTAAAAGGTGAGGTGAAAGAAGCTATTTTAGCCAAAAAAAAATCCTTCAAAAATTGGAAGAAGGATCCATCTGAAGAAAATAGGATAAAACATAAGCATTGTCAAATTAAGTGTAAAACATTGATAAGACAGGCGAAGAGAGAATTTGAAATGCCTTAGAGGCAAAAACTCATAATAAAAACTTTTTAAAATATATCTGAAGCAAGAAACCTGTGAGGGAGTCAGTTGGACCATTAGATGGCCGAGGGGTTAAAGGGGCTCTTAGGGAAGATAAGGCCATTGCAGAAAGACTAAATGAATTCTTTGCCTCCGTGTTTACTAATGAGGATGTTGGGGAGATACCAGTTCCGGAAATGGTTTTCAGGGGTGATGAGTCAGACGAACTGAACCAAATCACTATGAACCTGCAAGATGTAGTAGGCCAGATTGACAAACTAAAGAGTAGAAATCACCTGGACCGGACGGTATGCATCCTAAGGTACTGAAGGAACTCAAAAATGAAATTTCTGATCTATTAGTTAAAATTCGTAACCTATCATTAAAATCATCCATTGTACCTGAAGACTGGAGGGTGGCCAATGTAACCCCAATATTTAAAAAGGGCTCCAAGGGCGATCTGGGTAACTATAGACCAGTGAGCTTGACTTCAGTGCCGGGAAAAATAGTGGAAACTATTCTCAGGATCAAAATCGTAGAGCATATAGAAAGACATGTTTTAATGGAACACAGTCAACATGGATTTACCCAAGGGAAGTCTTGCCTATCAAATCTGCTTCATTTTTTTGAAATGGTTAATAAACGTGGATAAAGGTGAACTTGTAGATGTAGTGTATTTGGATTTTCAGAAGGCGTTTGACAAAGTCCCTCATGAGAGGCTTCTAAGAAAACTAAAAAGTCATGAGATAGGAGGCGATGTCCTTTCGTGGATTACAAACTGGTTAAAAGACAGGAAACAGAGAAGAGGATTAAATTGTTGTGGACAGAACAGTGGACCCTTGGGCCAGCCTGGCGGAACAGGAGGCTCCGCTGTAGTAGATAGGCCGGGAGGTGGAACCACGGCAGAGGCGCAGGTACAGTCTTCACCCTGGAGATCCGAGATCCCCCCAGGAGGAGCCCATGAGGATCTGGACCGCTGGGACTTAGGAGATGGCAGTGAGAAGAGATGCGAAGACGGTCCAGAAGTCAGTGAGACTAGCGGAGAAGAAGGAATCTTCACTCTGGAGAACCGAGATCCCCCCCAGGAGGAGCCCATGAGGATCCGGACCGCTGGGACTTAGGAAATGGCAGTGAGAAGAGATGCGAAGACGGTCCAGAAGTCAGGGCGGGCGGCAGGCACGGGGAGTCGGAAGCAAGTCGGAGTCAGGAACCAGAGGAACAAACCAAGGGTAGTTGGATCAGGAACAGCCGAAGCTGGCACAGGAACAGCAGGAGCGGAACCAGGATCAGCAGGAACGCAACTAGACTCTCAAGCAGAGGAACCTCGTTGCAAGGCGATTTCCTGCAGGCAGACGCCGGCTTAAATATTCTCCCGGAGTCTGACATCATCCAGGGGGCTGTCCACTGCTTCCGGGTGCTGGATCTTTAAAAGGTTCCTCTTCGCACGCGCCCCAGGAGGGATGGAGCTAGGATCGGGGCTCGGTGGCTTCTCCCTTGTGGAGGCACCGCTGCAGTGCGGGCTGGCAGGCCCGGACACACGCCGGGACCCCAACGCGGCTCAGAGCGGGTAAAGAAGGTAAGGACCCCGGTTGCTAGACTATCGACCGGGACCGCAACAGTAACCCCCTCCCTTACGCCCCCTCTTCAAGGGACCCAGTTTACTAGGGTGATCCAAGTGGAATTGGTGCAGAAGAGACTTGTCTAGGATGTTGCGAGCAGGCTCCCAGGTGTTTTCCTCCTCACTGCAACCCTCCCAAACCAGCAAGTACTCCCAGCAACGGTTTGAAGAAACGGACGTCAAGGACCTCTCGAACCTGGTATTTATTTATTTTATTTAACGCGTTTTATATATAGTCATTCAGAAACGTCAAAATAATGCCATCATAACGGTTTACAAAATAAGGTTATAGGGATAAAAGGGTTAACAAGGGGTGTAAATGCATAATATATTAGGCTTAGTAGTAAACAAATTCATGCTTAAAATCAAAACGAGTTCTTTCTTATTTTAGAAAAGTATAGATGTGCTGATATTCATTTAATCATGAGGTTGTAATGGAGGGCGGTGATGATTAGTTGATTCTTTGGGTGGTTTGATATGCTTTGTTGAACAACCAAGTTTTTAATTCTTTTTTGAATGTTTTTAGGTTTTCTTGAATTCTGAGTTTAGTTAGGAGGAGTTCCAAAGTTTGGGCTAACAAGGGGATATCGCTTCTATTTTGAGTAGAGGTGAGTTGATTTGAGTGTGTTGGTGGTATTTTTAGGCGATCGGCGCCATTTTGAATACTGGCAGCAGATCGCCTTTGCCCTCACTATGTCACAGGGGCCGACCATCGGTACCTGTGACATAGTGAGGGCAAAGGCGATCGGCGCCATTTTGAGTACTGGCATCGGCCGGCGTGCAGGAGGTCGCTCCAGGACCCCCACTGGACTTTTGGCAAGTCTTGTGGGGGTCAGGAGGCCCCCACAAGCTGGCCAAAAGTCCCTGGGGGTCCAACGGGGGTCCCGGAGCAACCTCCTGCACTCCGGCCGTCCGATGCCAGTACTCAAAATGGTGCCGATAGCCTTTGCCCATATTATGTCACAGGGGCTACCGGCCATTGGTCAGCCCCTGTCACATGGTAGGAGCACAATATGGTGCCAATGGCCATGTAACAGGAGCTGACCAATGGCACCGGTAGCCCCTGTGACAAAGGCTATCTGCGCCATGATGAAACTGGCACCGAGGGTGTGAGTGCAGGGGATGGCTCCCAGACCCCTCGCTGGACCACCAGGGAGTTTTGGTAAGTCTTGGGGGGGTTCAGGAGGGTGGGGGGTTGTAGTTAATTTTAATTTTAGCTGGGACACGAATAGAAATCGCCGTATTAACGCATCGGAGCGCCATACGGCCGAATGCAACATATCTGCTCCCCGACGAATCCGAATCACGAATGCAACATATGGCATTCCTCTGCACATCCCTAGCAATTATATCTTTTTTGAGATGCGGTGACCAGAATTGTACACAATATTCAAGGTGCAGTCTCACCATGGAGCGATACAGAGGCATTGACATTTTCCGTTTTATTCACCATTCCCTTTCTAATAATTCCCAACATTCTGTTTGCTTTTTTGACTACCGCAGCACACTGAACTGACTATTTCAATGTGTTATCCCACTATGACGCTTAGATGTCTTTCTGGGTTGTAGCACCTAATATGGAACCCACATTGTGTAATTATAGCATGGGTTATTTTTCCCTATATGCATCACCTTGCACTTATCCACATTAAATTTCATCTGCCATTTGGATGCCCCAATTTTCCAGTCTCACAAGGTCTTCCTGCAATTTATCACAATCTGCTTGTGATTTAACTACTCTGAACAATTTGTATCATCTGCAAATTTGATTATCTCACTCATCATATTTCTTTCCAGATCATTTATAAATATATTGAAAAGTAAGGGTCCCAATACAGATCCCTGAGGCACTTCACTGCCCACTCCCTTCCACTGAGAAAATTGTCCATTTAATCCTACTCTCTGTTTCCTGTCTTTAGCCAGTTTGCAATCCACGAAAGGACATCACCACCTATCCCATGACTTTTTACTTTTCCTAGAAGCCTCTGAGGAACTTTGTCAAATGCATTCTGAAAATCCAAGTATACTACATCTACTGGTTCACCTTTATCCACATGTTTATTAACTCATTCAAAAATGTGAAGCAGATTTGTGAGGCAAGACTTGCCTTGAGTAAAGCCATGCTGACTTTGTTCCATTAAACCATGTCTTTCTATATGTTCTGTGATTTTGATGTTTAGAACACTTTCCACTATTTTTCCTGGCACTGAAGTCAGGCTAACCGGTCTGTAGTTTCCCAGATCACCCCTGGAGCCCTTTTTAAATATTGGGGTTACATTTGCTATCCTCCAGTCTTCAGGTACAATGGATGATTTTAATGATAGGTTACAAATGTTTACTAATAGGTCTGAAATTTCATTTTTGAGTTCCGGTCCAGGTGATTTACTACTCTTCAGTTTGTCAATCAGGTCTACCACATCTTCTAAGTTCACCGTGACTTGATTCAGTCCATCTGAATCATTACCCATGAAAACCTTCTCCAGTACGGGTACCTCCCCAAAATCCTCCAGTACGGGTACCTCCCCAAAATCCTCTTCAGTAAACACCGAAGCAAAGAAATCATTTAATCTTTCCGCGATGGCCTTGTCTTCTCTAAGTGCCCCTTTAACCCCTCGATCATCTAATGGTCCAGCTGACTCCCTCACAGGCTTTCTGCTTCGGATAAATTTTAAAAAGTTTTTACTGTGAGTTTTTGCCTCTACGGCCAACTTCTTTTCTAATTCTCTCTTAGCCTGTCTTATCAGTGTCTTACATTTAACTTGCCAGCGTTTATGCATTATCCTATTTTCTTCTGTTGGATCCTTCTTCCAATTTTTGAATGAAGATCTTTTGGCTAAAATAGCTTCTTTCACCTCCCCTTTAACCATGCCGGTATCGTTTTGCCTTCTTTCCACCTTTCTTAATGTGTGGAATACATCTGGACCGTGCTTCTAGAATAGTATTTTTTAACAATGACCACGCCCCTTGCACATTTTTTTACTTTGTAGCTGCTCCTTTCAGGTTTTTTTTTTCTAACATTTTTCTCATTTATCAAAGTTTTCCTTTTGAAAGTTTAGCACAAGAGCCATGGATTTGCATACTGTTCCTCTTCCAGTCATTAATTCAAATTTGATCATATTATGATCACTATTGCCAAGCGGCCCCACCACCGTTACCTCTCTCACCAAGTCCTGTGCCCCACTGAGAATTAGATCTAAAATTGCTCCCTCTGTCGTCGGTTCCTGAACCAATTGCTCCATAAAGCTATCATTTATTCCATCCAGAATGTTATCTCTCTAGCGTGTCCCGATGATACATTTATCCAGTCATTTCCTAGCGTGTAGCAGATGGACTCAAAACAAGTGGGTATAGTGTGCTCGTGCTAGCAGTTGGAGACGGATCTGACGTCAGTACGGGTACATATACCCCCACAGGAAGTGCAGCAATTCAGTAATTTCCGTCTTCAAAGCAGTTTGGAGCTACCCATGCTCGCTGAGCGTTTTCCAAATTCTAACGACTAAATTCTTAGAAGACCTAAATGAAGACGAGCCCCGCACTCCTGCGGTGATACCATTCGGTCACTCCCCCAGTTGAGTTTCCCGAGGTGATTTCCGCGGTCCCTCGGAGGTAAGAGCCTCAGTCCGGTGGCAGGTTCGCGGCAGGGACCTAGCCCCCGAGTGAGAAGGGCTCGGGCGCAGCTTGGACCCCGAGCGAGATGAGTTCGGGCGCGGCCTAGAGGCAGCCTCGGTCCCGGCGTGGACTTGGCCCTACGAGCGAGACGAGTTCGGGCGCGGCCTAGAGGCAGCGGGTGCACTTCCTCGAGCGAGGCGGGTGACCGGTAATTACCCTCTCCCCCCACAGCCGGAGACCGCCCGGGTCGCAGCCGGGGAAGCGCCGAAGACAAGGTAAGGCGTACATTTTCTTGTTGGTCTCCGAGGAACCGAGGAGTAGCAAAGTCTGCCTACGTGACAACCCGCCAAGTGGGTCGCCATTTTGCCTGTCTGCTCGCCGACGCCTTCTGTCCTGCTTCGCAATAAGCACACATACTGTTAGGCGCTCGCCGCTAAGCGCATACTGTTAGGAGCCCGTTACTAAGCGCATACTATTAGGCGCCCGCTGCTATGCGCATAGGCGCCAGTTAATAGGCGCATGTAGATAGACGCAAGTAGATAGGCGCACTTTGTTAGGCGCACAGCTTCGCGCATATTAAAAAACGCAAGACTCTAGCTGGGTTAATAGACGAGATGGAGCGTAAGAGAGGCCCATGCGTCAGCGAGAGCCGGCACCTCCAGAATCAGGCATAAGCCTCTGCTCTGCATGCAACCTCAGAGCCACACAGTGCGAGGTTAGCAGACTCCCTATGTGCCCAATGTGAAGAGGCCCTGGGAGCTCCAGGCCAGGACTGGTCGCAACCCTGCGTACTTGTCCAGTTCCTCAGGGAACACCCCGGACCTAGCAGGCAGCGGGGAGCTGCCAGGGAACCCCAAGAGACCTGGTGCCCCTAGGCCAGAATTAGGCCTCGCTTTCCTGGGTGGAATTGTTTAAGGGGATTCATGCCTTGTCCACAATGCAGGCTACGCCCCGAACGGGTCCATATGTACAGGATGACCCGGCCCCTGGACCCTCAAGGCCTAGGCATGGCCGCTCACCACCCGGAAGCCCCACTTATGGGGATTCAGATTGCCCTGAGGAAGACTAAGAGCCCCCCGAGGAGGGAGGATTTCCCTCGGGGACTGAACCATATCGAACCATGAGGCACTTCTTTCTGAAAGAGGATCTTCCAGGCCTGATCTCTCAATGCCTGTCGGAACTGGCTCTTCCGGGTCATGACACCCCGGGGGAACCGAGCATGAACCCCCTATTGGAGGGCCTGCGTCAAATGACTCACCATTTTCCCCTCCTACAAGCAGCACAGCAGCTAATCGATCTGGAATGGAATGCGCCGGAGGCCTCATTCAAAGGGGGTCGGGCCTTGGCTGGCATGTACCCCGTAGACCCGGCAGCTAAGGAAATGCTGGCGTGCCTTCAGGTAGACGCCATAGTAAGCGCAATTGTGACGCGCATCACCATTCCGGTGGAGGGGGGACGGCCCTCAAGGATACATATGACCGGCGCATGGACGCCATTTTTAAACAAGCCTTTGAGGTGGCAGCCATGTCCCTACGAATTGCGACCTGCTGCACCGTGGTGACGCGTTCCTGTTTATCACAGCCCAGGAACAACACCCCGGGAGAAGAGATGGAATCAGCTCTCTCGTTTCTCACTGACGCAGCCTCCGATCTAGTCCGTACGGCAGCCAATGGAATATCATCCACAGTGGCAGCCAGGAGGCAGCTCTGGCTACGTAATTGTTCGGCCGACTCCTCTTCCAAGACACGTCTCACGAGAATGCCCTTTAAGGGATCCCTCCTGTTCAGCAGCGACCTTGAGAATCTGGCCAATAAATGGGGTGCCTCTCCATTACCCCGTCTACTAGAAGACAGGCCAAGGAGGAGCCAGCGCCCGTTTCCTAGACCATCCAGAGGTAGAAACTCGCAGCGCTTCAACCCATACAGGACTCGCTACCAAGCACCTCGTCCACAGGCCAGGAATCAGTCCTTCGGACTAAGCGCAACAAGAGGGGTAACCGGCGCGGGTTCGGGTCCCGGCCGCACCCCCACAATGAAAATCAGCCGACCCATCCGGGGGTAGCAGCCATAGGGGGCAGGCTAACCCTCTTCTACCACAGGTGGGTCGAGATTACCTCGGACCAGTGGGTCCTCGCCATCATCCGAGAAGGGTACTACCTGGACTTTCTTCGGCTCCCACCAGACAAGTTTGTGGAATCTCCTTGTTCACCCCTCAAGAGGACGGCACTAGAAGTTACCTTGCAGAGGCTCCTGTCCCTAAAAGCCATAATCCCAGTGCCTGCAGGGGAGATACGTTCTGGGCATTATTCCATTTATTTCATAGTGCCCAAGAAGGAGGGCACTTTCAGGCCATCCTGGACCTCAAGTTGGTCAACCGACACCTACGGGTCCCCAGCTTTCGCATGGAAACTCTGCGGTCTGTCAAAAATTCAGTACAGCCAGGGGAGTTTCTCCCATCCCTAGATCTGTTGGAAGTCTACTTGCATATCCCAATTCATCGGGATCACCAGCGCTATTTACGCTTCCAAGTTCCGAGCTTTACCCTTCGGGTTAGCCACCGCGCCGCGAACCTTTACCAAGGTCATAGTAGTAGTGGCGGCGTCCCTCAGGAAGGAAGGAATTCTCGTCCATCCCTACCTGGACGATTGGCTGATCAGGGCAAAATCCCCGGAGGAGAGCCACCAGGCAACCAACAGAGTTATATCTCTTCTGGAAAGCCTAGGATGGGTAGTAAACCTGAACAAGAGTTCCCTACAGCCTTCTCAGTCGCTGGAATACCTAGGAGTCCGATTCGACACCCAAGAAGACAAGGTCAGTCTGACCGCCAAGAGGAGAGCAAAGCTCCAGAATCGTCTGCAGGCCCTGCTGAGCACCACCCGGCCCACAGCTTGGGATTACCTACAGGTCCTCGGCCTCATGGCATCCACGCTGGAGGTGATACCATGGGCGCGAGCTCATATGAGACCATTACAACGCGCTCTCCTATCTCGGTGGAGCCCACGATCACAGAACTACACCATACACCTACCTCTCCCAGCCAGAGTGCGGAATCAGATAAGGTGGTGGTTGCAGCCCGGCCACATGAGCCGGGGGTCAAGAATGTCCTCCCCAACCTGGACCCTGCTCACTACAGATGCCAGCCTGAACGGATGGGGAGCACACTGCGAAGAGCTCACCGCCCAAGGGCGGTGGAACAGAGAAGATTTGGGGTGGAACATCAACTGACTAGAGGCACGGGCAGTCAGGCTAGCGTGCCTGCGATTTGCCCACAGACTTCGAAACAGAGCGGTCAGCGTGACGTCGGACAACGCCACCACGGTGGCATACATCGACGACAGGGCGGAACCAGAAGTCAACAGGTATCCCTAGAAATAGCCCCCCTGATGACTTGGGCGGAAGCAAATCTCCAGGACATCTCCGCCGTTCACATCGCCGGGAAGGACAACACCACGGCAGACTTCCTCAGCAGAGAAAGCCTAAATCCAGGGGAATGGCAGCTGTCGCCCACAGCTTTCCAGATGATTGTGGATCGGTGGGGGATGCCGGGCATGGACCTACTAGCAGACAGGTCCAATGCTCAAGTACCCAGATATTTCAGCCGCAGGCGGGATCCGCTATCCCAGGGGATCGATGCCCTGGTACAGCCATGGCCGCAGGGGATCCTGCTATATGCCTTCCCTCCATGGCCCATGCTGGGCGCCATTGTACACAAGATTCAGCGGAACAGAGGCCTAGTTCTTCTAGTGGCCCCGGACTGGCCAAGAAGACCCTGGTACGCAGACATGAGAAGATTACTGGCAGGGACTCCATTTCCCCTGCCTCCACACAGGGACCTGATGCGGCAAGGTCCCATCCTCCACAAGGATCCAGCTCAATTCTGTCTTACGGTCTGGCCATTGAGGGGGCTCGACTGAAGAAAAGAGGATACTCGGGGCCTGTAATAGATACACTCCTCCGAGCACGCAAGTTCTCCACATCACTAACATATATAAGGATCTGGAGAGTATTCGAAGCCTGGTGCGAAACTCACAGCACCAATCCACATGCCACGAAGATCCCTATCATTTTGGATTTCCTACAAGATGGACTTCAGAAGGGTCTGTCCCTCAATTCCATCAAGGTCCAAGTAGCAGCGCTATCCTGCTACGGTCCCCGGAGTGACGGCAACAGCATCGCCACACACCCAGACGTTTCACGTTTCCTGAAAGGAGTCAAACACATTCGCCAGCCACTGAAGTGGCCAGTACCCCTGTGGAACCTCAACCTAGTTTTGGAATTTCTAGCGGGACACACCTTCAGACCCCTTTGAGGCCTGTCCTTCCGTTTGCTAACCTTGAAGATGGTATTCCTGCTGGCTGTATGCTCAGCACGCAGCATCTCAGAGCTACAAGCACTGTCCTGCCGTGATCCGTTTCTTAGAATCACTCCAGAGGCTATCCATCTTCGCACGGTTCCTTCCTTCTTACCCAAAGTGGTCTCACACTTCCACCTCAACCAAACCATATCCTTGCCTACCATGGAAGGTTTGAAGAATTCGGAAGAAGGTCGAATACTACGCCATCTCGACATCGGCAGGCTACTGTCTAGATACCTGGAAATTTCGGAAGCAGTACGAAAGATGGACCACCTGTTCATCCTTCACAGCGGGAAGAAGCAAGGGGGAAGCGGCCTCACGGGCAACCATCGCCCGCTGGATCAAAAGTTATCAAGGCAGCCTACGTAGAAGCAGGGAAACCACCGCCTCTACGGGGCAAGGCTCACTCTACCAGAGCGCAAGCAGCCTCTTGGGCAGAAAACTAGGATGCTGTCGCCTGCAGAGATATGTAAGCGGCGATGTGATCCTCCCTCCATAACTTCTCCAGATTCTATCGTCTGGACGTCCAGGCCAGGGAGGACCCAGCATTTGCGAGGGCAATCCTGAACGGACCTCGGGCAGCCTCCTGCCCAGTCCGGGAGTAGCTTTTGTACATCCCACTTGTTTTGAGTCCATCTGCTACACGCTAGGAAATGTTGAGATTACTTACCTGATAATCTCCTTTTCCTTAGTGTATGCAGATGGACTCAGCATCCCGCCCGGCTGCCGGTATACATGGGGATTCACCGACTCACGGTAAGCCATGTTTTTTCTTATAATAGGGCATCCACCCTGCCGGGTGTCGACGCCTTCCGGTTGAGAACACTGGCAGTCTCCAGCTACCATCAATCGGTCAGGGTAATCCTGTTCATTTAATCGATTGGTCAGCTACAGCTTTTGCAAGGAAGATTACTGAATTGCTGCACTTCCTGCGGGGGTATATGTACCCGTGCTGACGTCAGATCCGTCTCCAACTGCTAGCACGAGCACACTATACCCACTTGTTTTGAGTCCATCTGCATACACTAAGGAAAAGGAGATTATCAGGTAAGTAATCTCAACAATACTTGTTGCGGTCTCGACCGCTTCCCTTCTGTTAGGGCTCAGGCCCGCCTACCTCCGCTTCAGGGAGCACCGCATTTCACCCGCTCCGGACCCCGTGGGCTTCTCTCACGCCACGTGGCGGCCGCCATTACGGGCCTGCTTCCCTTCGGTCTCGTGTGCGCGCGAGGACGTCCCTCTTGAGCGTGCAGCTCCTGGAAGCCCGGCCCCGCCTGCACTGCTGACGTCACGCTTAAGTCCCGATATAACCGGCGTTCAGACTCTCTCTCAACGCCTTGCAACGAGGTTCACAACTCCTTAGTTGTTCCCAGTTGCGTTCCTGTTGATCTCCACGTTGCCTGCTTCTGACTCCGGTTTGCTTCTGACTCCGCTTCAGCTTGCTGCCTGCCTCCGACTCCGGTTTGCTTCTGACTCTGCTTCAGCTCGCTGCCTGCCTCCGAATCCGGCCTGCTTCTGACTCCGCTTCAGCCTGCAGCCAGCCCCTGACTCCGGTCTGCTTCCGACTCCGCTTCAGCCTGCAGCCAGCCTCTGACTCCGGTTTGCTTCTGACCCTGCTTCACCCACTGCCTGCCTCTGTCTCCGGTTGCTACAGACTCCACAGCCGCCCGCTGCCCTGCCTTCAGCCGGCCCTCGGCCCTGTGCAGCCGGTCCTCTGCCTTCCGGGTACCTTGGACTTCCTAGTCATTCTGCTTGCTCTGGTCCCGGCCTACGCTCATCTCAACCTCAGGACATTCCATAGACAGCTCCCAGTCCCGAGGACCCAGGACCCTACGGGCTCCTCCCGGGGGGTCCCTGGTTCCTGGGTGAACCCGTCCAGCTTGTGGCTCCGACCCCCGGCCTGCCCTGTCTCCCTAGGTAGGCCGGCCCAAGGGTCCACTATCTTCTCCAGCAGCACCAAACTGCAACAATACTGGGGTAATTGAAGTCTCCCATTATTACCGCACTACCAATTTGGTTAGCTTCCCTAATTTCTCTTAGCATTTCGCTGTTCGTCTCACCATCTTGACCAGGTGGACGGTAGTATACTCCTATCACTATAGTCTTCCCGGACACACAAGGGATTTCTACTCATAAAGATTCAATTTTGCATTTAGTCTCATGCAGGATGTTTATCCTGTTGGACTCTATGCCATCCCGGACATAAAGCGCCACATCGCCTCCCGAGTGTTCCTCTCTGTCATTGCGATATAATTTGTACCCCGGTATAGCACTGTCCCATTGGTTATCCTCTTTCCACCATGTCTCTGAGATGCCAATTAAGTCTGTCATGATTCACTGCTATACATTCTAATTCTCCCATCTTACTTCTTAGACTTGTGGCATTAGCATACAAACATTTCAAAGTTTGTTTTTTGTTTGTATTTTCATTCTGCTTTTTAATTAAGGATAAATTAGAATTTTTTGGCTCAGGTGAGTTTTTAATTACAGGCACTTGGACTACTTTTCTTATTATTGGAACCTCACTGTCGGGATGCCCTAATTCTAATGCATCATTAGTATCCTTTGAGGATACCTCTCTCCGAACCATGTGCTGCTGAGCGACTGTCGGCTTTCCGCTTTGTTCTAGTTTAAAAGCTGCTCTATCTCCTTTTTAAAGGTTAGCGCCAGCAGTCTGGTTCCACCCTGGTTAAGGTGGAGCCCATCCCTTTGGAAGAGACTCCCCCTTCCCCAAAAGGTTCCCCAGTTCCTAACAAAACTGAATCCCTCTTCCTTGCACCATCGTCTCATCCACGCATTGAGACTCCGGAGCTCTGCCTGCCTCTGGTGACCTGCGCGTGGAACAGGGAACATTTCAGAGAATGCTATCCTGGAGGTTGTGGATTTCAGCTTTCTACCTAAGGGCCTAAATTTGGCTTCCAGAATCTCCCTCCCACATTTTCCTATGTCGTTAGTGCCCACATGTACCACGACAGCCAGCTCCTCCCCAGCACTGTCTAAAATCCTATCTAGGTGACGCGTGAGGTCCGCTACCTTCGCACCAGGTAGGCATATTACCAGGCGATCCTCACGCCCACCAGCCACCCAGCTGTCTACATTCCTGATAATCGAATCACCAACTATGACGGCCAACCTAACCCTTTCCTCCTGGGCAGTAGGCCTTGGGTATATATCCTCATTGCGAAAGGACAATGCATCACCAGGAGAGCAGGTCCTTGCTACAGGATCTTCAGTCATCTGTCTTCAGTCCAGCCTCGCTCCTGTCCAGCCCATGCTCGGGCATGCTTTGCCTGCTGCGGCACCTCTTCGGAGTTCCTCTGGGGTTGAGCCCTGGACCAAGGACACACAATCCCCTGGAAAGTGGACCCGCTGTCCTAGCGCTTCCTAACATTGATTAAATATGAAAAGTCTTTCTGAAAATAGTTAATCATACACATATCCTTTGATTACCAAAATTAGATGAAAGATCTGTTTTTATGTATTTTTGATTCAGATTATGGAATAAACATATTGCAATGAATAATCTGTAAACCCCAATATGGAATTAAGATTATTGATTGGTAAATTAAAATATTTGACTTTGTAACAATATTTTTGTCTCATTATAAAACATTATCTTTAGTGTCTGGTAATTATAAAAAAAATAAAATAATTCTGTCTATACATTTGGGTTTCTCCAGCCATCTTTGATGTATTGCTACACATAAGAAAAAATGTGTAACAAATATAAAAGAAAGAAGAATTGAGGTAAAAAATATATTTTCTTCCTTGTGTGAGTCGGGCATTTTACCTAATAATATAAACAAAAGGCTTCTTTCCATGGTACAAGGTACTTTTGTTTTGTTCACCTTGCACTTATCCACATTAAATTTCATTTGCCATTTGGATGCCCAATTTTCCAGTCTCAGAAGGTCTTCCTGCAATTTATCACAATCTGCTTGTGATTAAACTACTCTGAATAATTTTGTATCATCTGCAAATTTGATTACCTCACTCGTCATATTTCTTTCCAAATGATTTATAAATATATTGAAAAGTATGGGTCTAAATAGAGATCCCTGAGGCACTCCACTGCCCACTCCCTTCCACTGAGAATGCTGTGCATCCCGGCCGCGTGGGTGCCGCAACTGGGCCTGCTCACCTGGCACTGCAGTCCACAAGCGCAGGCTATCCCCCAGTGTTCCTGTCACTCTCTGCGACCTCCCTTGGCGTCCCCATCTCCTCAGGCCTCACAGAGGAGCTCCCGTCGGGGCTCCGTGTCCTCAGTCGGTTCGGTCCGCCCGAGCTCATCCTACTTAAAGGGCCCAGCGCGAGAAACCTTCGGGAGGCACGCTCCGATGACATCATCAGCCTTCCGTATATAAGGTAGGGCTCAAATTGAGAATGTTGTGTGTCCCAGCCGCGTGGGGCACCTGGCATTGCCGTCCACGTATATAAGGCAGGGCTCAAACTGATAATGTTGTGCATCCCGGCTTTGGCAATCAGGTCGACACAGCTTGAGTAGTGAGTTTTCCATCGTGTTCCAAGTGTCTCCTGTTCCAGTGTCTCCTGCTTCCGTGTCCTTCTCAGGTAGTACCTATCAGGACTGACTTCTTGGTACTGACCTTTGCCTGCCTGACCACTCTACTGCCTGCCGCCTGGAATTGACCACTGTCTGCTTGACCATTCTTTTGCCTGCCGCATGGAACTGACCACTGCCTGCCTGACCATTCTGTCTGGCACCTGAAACTGACCACTGCCTGTCTGAGCATTCTTCTGCCTTCCACCTGGAACTGACCACTGCCTGCATGACCATTCTTCTGTCTGCCGCCTGGAACCGACCCACGCTTGCCACGACTACACATGGACTGACTCTGATATTGACCCCTGCTTTGGCTGACATCTCTTGGACTGATATTCTGGCATTGACCTTTGCGCTTCACTCACTCTCTTCCGGCCCCTGGTGACCTTTGGGCCTACGTCCTTGGATAACAACCTGTCTCATCCGGAGGACCTCTCTGAACTGTTGCTTTCCCGAGGTCTCCAGAGCTTCCGGTTCTGGTCTAGTCCACTCGCTCTACATCAGCCATGCACCCTTGCTCATGGTGGGCATACCTCTCTGATTCCTCTCTGGGAGACCACTGGAGGCCCACCTAAGTCCAGGCGGTCCGGGTACCCAAGGGCTCAACTTGTGGAAACCCCGGACTGTTATTGGTGAAGCTCCAGCTAGCCTCTGTTTCCTTGTGTGCTCCGCCTCCTGGTGGCAATCGCTCTCTGGGTCCGACCAGAGGGCCGTATCAATCCTGCACCAGGCCAGTGGTCCACCTCCAGCGCAACAGGTTGCCATGGACATGGACTCGGCGGAGTTTCATGCCTTTCAAGCCATTCCTGTCCTGGCTAACCGTGTCCTAGAACAACAACAGGTCCTGGAATCATTGGCATCCTCCATGGAAAGACTACGCTCTCAATTAGAGGAGTCAGTCATGGTCAGCTCTGGGGGTCTTACCCAAAACTTATCCTCTCGGGACCACTGGCCCTCCCTGCTCCACCCCGTTTTTATGGGGATCCGCACCTTTGTCGAAGCTTCATAAACCAATGCTATATGCAATTTTCATTGCAACCCTTGCTGTTCCCTAATAAAGCAACAAAGATCACCTTTATTCTGTCACGCCTGGAAGGAAAGGCCCTGGCATGAGCTTCTTCACTATGGGAGTGTTCTAACGCCATCCTTCGTCAATTCCTCCAGTTCATCTCCATCTTCCGAAGGACCTTCAAGGACCCAGCCCGACAAGCGGTCGCTGGCCACCACCTACTCCACCTTCGTCAAGGCTCATACCTCCTTGCTGAGTATACAGTAGAATTCAGAACACTCGCTATGAACTTGATTGGCAGGCTGCTTGTGAAATCCCTCTCTTCCTGGAAGAATTGATCTCCCTGGTCGGTAGGATTGACTACCATCTCCGACAACGTCATCAAGAGGTAAGGGCTCTTCGAGCTCCTACTCCACGACCAAGTACAGCGAGCCCATTGAAAGCCTTGCCGGCTCCTCAGCCACCTGAGGAGCTCATGCAAATCAACCGGAGTCGTCTGACCCCAGAAGAACGTCTCCGACGCAGAAAGGCAGGTCTCTGTTTATATTGCGGTGGTTCCAGACACCTTCAAACCTGCCCCATACATCCGGGAAACTCCAAAGCCTGAGCCCGGCGGGGGTCCCGAGCTTGGGCACTACTGTTTCTGCCCCTCAACTATTACTCCCTATCTCCCTCCTAGGGGAGACACGATCTTTTGCTACCACCCCCTTTATTGACACTGGGGCGAGTGTCAACTTCGTCATGGAAGATATCGTAAAAATCCTTCAGATACAGATCCAACCTCTAGCAGTACCTCTTCGTATTGCCTCGATCCAGGGGGAGCACCTCCCTGATCGTATTACTCATCGTACCACGACTATTCGCCTCACTGTTGGAACACTTCATGACGAAGAGATCTCCCTTCTGGTTCTAAGAAAGTCCACACACCCGGTAGTCCTTGGACTTCCCTGGCTCCAGTTTCATGCACCCCACTTTGATTGGCAGTCCTTACAACTAACCCAGTGGGGCCCCCAATGTCAGAATTGCTGCTTATGCCAAGTGTCCCCATCCATGACCGTACTCAACACCATAACCCTTCCTGGACTATCTGTTCCCTACTCAGACTTCAAGGATGTCTTCTGCAAGACTAACACTGACATCTTGCCACCACTTCGATAATTTAACTGTCCCATAGACTTATTACCTGGAACCATGCCTCCTAAGGGCAGAACTTATCCTCTATCATTTCTGAAACACAAGCCATGTCTGAATATATCAAGGAGAACTTAGAGAAAGGTTCATCAGACCCTCTAATTCCCCGGCAGGAAGCGGGTTCTTCCTCGTAAAGAAGAAGGATGGCAGCTTAAGACCCTGCATAAACTACAGAGGCCTGAATGCAGTGACTCTTAAGGATTGCTATCCACTACCGCTTATCAGCGAATTATTTGATCGTCTGCAGTGCACAAATCTTTACGAAATTGGACCTCTGAGGGGCGTAGAATCTTGTATGAATACAACCAGAAGACATATGGAAGCCCGCCTTCAATACGAGGGATGGCCACCACGAGTACGTAGTAATGCCCTTTGGGCTTTTCAACGCCCCAGCAGTGTTCCAATGCTTAATGAATGAGATCTTTCGCGACCTTTTGTGTTCTTTTGTCATAGTGTATCTTGATGATATACTAATTTTCTCCAAAGATCTAAAGTCCCATCATGCACATGTCCAAACAGTCCTCCAATGTCTCAGAGACCATCACTTTTATGCAGAATTTGAAAAATGTATTTTTGAATAACTCAGTCTCCCATTTCTAGGATACATCATTTCCAACCGTGGCTTCACCATGGACCCTGATAAACTCCAGGGTATCCGAGACTGGCCACAACCAGTGGGCCTCTGTGCCCTGCAAAGATTCCTTGGGTTTACAAACTACTATCAAAACGTTATCGCTAACTACTCCTCCCTAGCCCCTCCACTTACCGCCATGACTAGGAAAGGATGCGACCTCCGAGTGTGGAGTCCCAAGGCCCAGTCAGCATTCCATGCCTTGAAAGAAGCTTTCTGTTCTGGTCCATGCCTACGCCATCTGTATCCTAACTGGCCATTCATTGTTGAAGTTGACGCTTCCGGCATCGAAGCCAGGGCAGTTCTAAGTCAATACTCCACTAAAGGAACCTTAGTACCATGCTCCTTCTACTCACACAAATTCTCCTCCACTGAACAAAATTACACTATAGGGGATTGGGAACTCCTAGCAGTGAAACGTGCCCTCCAGGAGTGGTGTCCGTGGTTGGACAACACAAGTTCACAATATTTACTAATCACAAGAACTTAGAGCATTTAAAGGAGGCTCAATTACTTAATCCCAGATAAGCCCGCTGGGCTCTGTTTTTTGAACGCTTCAACTTCGAGCTCCGCTATTGCCCAGCAACTAAAAACCGGGCAGATGCACTTAGTCGCTCCGTTGAACCAGAGGGATACACCTGAGACTCCTAGGCACATCATCGACCCCGCATGCATATCCATTGCTGTGACCACCATGGTACCAGCCGGAAAGACGGTGATACCCCACCACCTCCATGAACACGTGCTCCATTGGGCACATGGCTCTAAACTAGCTGGTCACCTCTGATGAGCCCGGACTCTCGAGATGCTTCAAAGGCATTATTGATGGCCTACCATGTTAAAGGACTCCCACAACTATGTGGACTCCTGTCCAGTGTGCAGCCAACAGAAACCTCTGACTAGCTGACCCTGGGGCCTTCTCCAACCTCTTCCTGACTGGTGGCTCAGCAGCTCTGTCTGACGGCTCCGTTACAGGGATTTGCTCGAATATAGGAGGGCGCGGGTTCGAGTCTAGCTTAGCCAGAAGCTAGGTGGGGGCCAGTGTAGGTAAGTGGTGCGGGTGGATGGGGAGGAGGGGGTCAGTTAGACCTGTGTTCCAAGCATATTCCGGTGAATACCTCTAATGCGAAAGAGCCTTAATTAATAACAAGAAAGAGCCACCAGCAACTGGGGGTTTTATTACTTTTATCGCTCCATGGTGAGACCGCACCTTGAATACTGTGTACAATTCTGGTCGCCACATCTCAAAAAAGATATAATTGCGATGGAGAAGGTACAGAGAAGGGCTACCAAAATTATAAGGGGAATGGAACAACTCCCCTATGAGGAAAGACTAAAGAGGTTAGGACTTTTCAGCTTGGAGAAGAGACGACTGAGGGGGGATATGATAGAGGTGTTTAAAATCATGAGAGGTCTAGAACGGGTAGATGTGAATCGGTTATTTACTCTTTCGGATAGTAGAAAGACTAGGGGACACTCCATGAAGTTAGCATGGGGCACATTTAAAACTAATCGGAGAAAGTTCTTTTTTACTCAGCGCACAATTAAACTCTGGAATTTGATGCCAGAGAATGTGGTTCGTGCAGTTAGTATAGCTGTGTTTAAAAAAGGATTGGATAAGTTCTTGGAGGAGAAGTCCATTACCTGCTATTAAGTTCACTTAGAGAATAGCCACTGCCATTAGCAATGGTTACATGGAATAGACTTAGTTTTTAGGTACTTGCCAGGTTCTTATGGCCTGGATTGGCCACTGTTGGAAACAGGATGCTGGGCTTGATGGACCCTTGGTCTGACCCAGTATGGCATTTTCTTATGTTCTTATGTTCCTGCACCCACCGAACCCTGGTCAAGCCTTGCTACCGACTTTATTGTAGATCTGCTACCTTCCAAAGGTAATACTGTCATTTGGATGATCATTGATCATTTCTCAAAGATGGCCCACTTTGTCCCATTGCCTGGTCTCCCATCAGCTCCAGAACTAGCTAAGCTCTTCCTGACTCATATTTTTCGTCTGCATGGAATCCCAAAGGAGATTGTCTCTGACCGAGGCCCTCAATTTGCTGCCAAATATTGAAGATCCCTTTGTAAGAAGTATAATATCTCAGCCTATCAACCGCAAGCTAACAGCCAAGCCGAGAGGACAAATCGCTCTTTAGTCATTTCTACGGGCATACGCCAGTGACCAACAAGATAATTGGTCTAACCTCCTGCCTTGGGCGGAATTATCCCACAACACTCACATCGCCTCTGCCACAGATGTCTTACCATTTACGCTAGTCTTTGGCCGCCGACCACGCCTACCCCTACCGGTTCCACTCACTGTACTTCACCGGCAGCTCAATCTACTGCGCAGACTATACGTAGGCTTTGGATCCAAGTAAAGGAGAGACTTAATGAGGCAGCCGAGTGAGCCAAGCGTTTTACCGATGCTCATTGCCGAGCCACACCACTCTTCAGACCAGGTCAGAAAGTCTGGCTCAGCACAAAGCACATTTGCTTGCTCCTACCATCTCAACGACTAGCCCCCAGATTTATAGGGCCTTTTCCAGTCCTTCGACGCATTGGTGTGCAGTCACTTACCAGTTGCAACTCCCTGCCTCTCTAGGAATTCACAACACGTTCCACGTATCACTGTTGAAGCCATTGGTCTTATTCTGGCCTTCTCGAAGACCTCCTTTGCCTACACAACTCACTGCTGAGCCCGAGAACACCCTACAAGTAAAAGAAGTTTTAGATGTCCGGCGCCATAGAGGCCATTGGGAGTACATCCTGTGATAGGAGGGTTTCGGCCTGGAAGAGAACTCCTGGAAACCCTCTCATCATATCTACGACAAGACCTTGCTTCAGAACTTCCACAGGGACCATCCAGAGAAACTTAAGCCAGTAAGGGAGAGGCCTAGAAGGGGGGGTACTGTTGTGCGTCCTGGCCACTTGGGTTCCACGACCGGGCCTGCTCACCTGGCATTGCCGTCCATAAGCACAGGCTTACCCACTGCTGCTAATCCCCAGCATCCCTGTCGCTCTCTGCGGCTTCCCTTGGTGTCCCCATCTCCTCAGGCCTCACAGCGCCAGTGCGCAGCTGACCTCATCCTACTTAAAGGGCCCAGTGCGGGCAACCTTCGGGAGGTGAGCCCCGATGACATCATCAGCCTTCAGTATATAAGGCAGGGCTCAAACCCCTGATCCCTGCATTGGCAATCGGGTCGACACAGCTTGTGTAGTGAGTTTGCCTTCATGTTAAAAGTGTCTCCTGTTCCAGCGTCTCCCTTCCAGTGTTTCCTGCTTCTGTGTCTTTCTCAGGTAGTACCTATCTGGACTTACTTCTTGGTACTGACCTTTGCCTGCCTGACCATTCTTCTGCCTGCCGCCTGGAACTGACCACTGCCTACCTGACCATTCTTCTGTCTGCCACCTGGAACCGACCCACGCTTGTCACGATACGCACGGACTGACTCTGGTATTGACCCCTGCTTTGGCTGACATCTCTTGGACTGATATTCTGGCATTGACCCTTGCACTTAACTCAGACACTCTCTTCCGGCCCCCGGTGATCTTCGGGCCTACGTCTTGGATAACAGCCGCAGCTTCCACGTGGATGGATCAGCAGGCGCTGCCTGTCTCATCCGGAGGACCTCCCTGAACTGTTGCCTTCCCAAGGTCTCCGGAGATTCCAGTTCTGGTCTAGTCCACTCGCTCTGCATCAGCCGCACACCCTTGTTCTTGGTGGGCACACCTCTCCGAGAGACCACCGGAGGCCCACCTATGTCCTGGTGGTCCAGGTACCCAAGGGCTCAACCTGCGGAAACCCTGGACTGTTATTGGTGAAGCTCCAGCTAGCCCCTGTCTCCTTTTGTACTCCACCTCCTGGTGGCAGGCACTCTCTGGGTCCGACCAGAGGGCCGTATCAGTCCTGCACCAGGCCAAGGGTCCACCTCCAGCGCAATAGAGAAAATTGTCCATTTAATCCTACTCTCTTTTTCCTGTCTTTTAGCCAGTTTGTAATCCACGAAAGGTCATCACCTCCTATCCCATGACTTTTTACTTTTCCTAGAAGCCTCTCATGAGGAACTTTGTCAAACACCTTCTGAAAATCCAAATAAACTACATCTACCAGTTCACCTTTATCTACATGTTTATTAACTCCTTCAAAAAAGGGAAGCGGGGGGGAGGCGCTGACGTCACGCGCCAAGATGGCAGCATAATTTTGGAGCTCCCACCGACTCCCGCTAAATGTAGCTGAATCTGATACCATCTGAAGGTACAACCATCTCTGGCTCATCACATTTTGCAGCGCTATCACCTACTATGACTACTAAAAAGAAAAATTTGGATCTCCAACGTTTTTCTTTCCTGAAAGAAGGAATCCGTGCCTCTACTGCAATGCCTGACCGCGAGG
The DNA here is from genome assembly GCF_901001135.1 of Rhinatrema bivittatum. Classification (NCBI taxonomy): domain Eukaryota; kingdom Metazoa; phylum Chordata; class Amphibia; order Gymnophiona; family Rhinatrematidae; genus Rhinatrema; species Rhinatrema bivittatum. The sequence continues at coordinate 7,014,091 of NC_042632.1, forward strand.
TAGGGGAACAAGATGGCGCCGGCCCGCACTCTCCTAGCCCTGATCCCGAAGGGATCCCCGACGAACTGCCGACCGCTTCAGATTTGGCTCACCCCACCCGTGCTGAATTCCGCGAATGGTTTGCTATCCTCCGCGCTGATATTAAAACGTATCGGAAAGAATTATTCGAACGCATGGAGGAAATGCACGAAGACCTCACGAGCGTAGGGCATCGGGTCGATGAGCTAGATGTACGAGTAGAGGGCCAGGCCGAGCTCACCGCCTCTAATAAACAGACATGCGACACTGAGCTCTGAAACTCAGCTTCTCAACACTAAGATTGCGGACCTTGAAAACATAATGAGGCGCAATAATCTTCGATTCCGCGTCTTTCCTGAGGCCTCGGGCCCCGAGGACTGTGTGGATCTAATCACTAAATTCTGCTCTTATCTACTGGCGGAGACCAATCGATTTGAGGGCTACATTCCTCCAGCTATCCGTCTAGACCGCGCTCATAGGGCCCTGAGAGCGCCGCAACCAAACCGCTGCAGGGACATTATTGTGTGTTTCTCAGACTTTACCATCAAAGAACAAATTGCGCGGGCGGCAAGGACCCGCAATGCTTGGGCCTGGGAAGGGCATAATATTCTAATATTCCCGGACCTTTCGGCAGCTACCCTGCAAAATCGCAAATCCTTCCGGGATATAACCACCTTCCTGCGCAGCAAGAATTTCAAGTACCGCTGGATGCATCCCTTTGGCCTCTCCTATACTATGGAGGGTGTCACACACAAATATACCAATCCATCAGAAGCCTTGCCACATCTCTCTACCTGCGGGCTTTCTGGCCCTTCAATAGCAGCTAAGCCGACTGGAGAGCCTCCTCTCGCCTATCTTTTCCAGCGTGGCAGAGGGTGGGCAAACGAAATAGCCGACTTCGGCGCCATTCTGGGGGTACCCACTCCCGCCCGGACCCTACTTGATAACTCTGCCTCTCTCATTATAGAGTCTCACTGTTGTTTGGTGCGCTAGACAGCCCAGGGCGAGAAGTTAACTGGCTTTTTGATATTCCTGCACTTGTATGGTCTCTATAGCCAGAATATCTTTGTTTTATCATTACTTACTTATCTAGTTATTAAGGTTGTACCTGTTTATACTACTCATTATAATTACAGATGGAACGGGAGACGGTGACGCCATCCTCTTTATTTTTCTCTCAATTGAGCATGGCGATCTCCCCCCCCAAACAGGGGGTGTTCCAGGCTTGCATGGAGGATAATGCAGGCTACTGTCTGTGCTTGAGGTCAACTTTTAGTCCTCTGGGGTTTCATGCTACTCTAATTGCTATTTTTGTGAGTATTCATGTTATGTATAATATACTGTTTTCCTCACATATATATGGTCTCCAGGTCGGGGGGATTAATACCTTTTGCTTTCAGTGTTATTGCTCCGTGATGTTTCACATCTTGTTTGGGGTTACCATTGCTGGTATTCCTGCCCAGTTTTTCATACACCAGGGATCTTTTACCTTGGTGACTCTCCCTCTCAGCCCATAATCATGGTGAATTTACACCTTTTCTCAGTAAATACTAAAGGTCTAAATTCTCCTCAAAAACGAGCTCTATTTTATAGGGAATTGGCTTCTACTAATCCTGATATAGTTTTCATCCAAGAAACTCATCTCAAAGCCAGACATGAATCTTTAATGAAATCCTCTAAATTCAATCATCAATATTATTCCCCAGCTACCAAAAACGCTAAATACACCGGAGTTGGTATATTATTTGCTTCTCAGGTTGTATTTGAGTGCAAGCACTGTGTCAAGGATCCTGATGGTCGCTACTTATTGTTATGTATCACTGTCCATGATTGTGAATATACACTTGTTAATATCTATGCTCCCAATCGAGAGCAGGCTGTATTCTTTCAAGCTCTGCGTCCGCTCTTAATCTATCACACAGTGGGTCATCTAATTGTAGCTGGAGATTTCAATGTTACTATCTCCCCGGCTCTGGATAACTCTAAGGGCCATTCACATACTACCTTGGCCCATACCAGAGCTCTCAAAGATTTGCTGGAGGATCACAACTTAATAAACCCATGGAGAGTGAAGTATCCTCACTCCCGTTCATACTCCTTCTACTCCCCAGCCCACGATTCATACTCTCGCATAGACTATATATTCCTGGACAAATCCTTGTATCATGTGGTAAGCCACACTGATCTGGGTATCATCTCTTGGTCTGATCATGCTCCAGTAATCCTGACCCTGAGGTTACAGGGAGGGGAACATGGAAGTCGCCTCTGGAGATTGAATAACTCTATTCTCCACGACCCATTATATATACAAACCTCCACGCAACTCATCAGAGATTTCTTTCAGGATAATGTTCATTCGGTAAATTCCCCAATCCTCCTCTGGGATTGTTTTAAATCTTTTATTAGAGGCCACTTTATTTCCCGCTCTTCATACCTCAAAAAGCAGACGGAGACAGCCTGTTCTCTTCTTTGAGATCGAATTGCAGCATTGACTGCACAACATGTTTGTAAAGGCTCTACTAAGATACTAACCCAACTAACCAAGGCTCGGGAGGACCTTCATAGGTTAGAAGTTGACCATATTGCCCACGCGATGAATATTACTCGCCAACATTACTTTGAGGGAGGCAATAAAGCCAGGAAAATATTAGCCCACCAATTGAAGAAATTATCCTGTCAAAATCATATTCTTAAAATAAAAAATGATCAGGGGCATTTAAAATCTACCAATAAGGATATTATACTACAATTCCTTAATTTCTACAAAAAGTTATACGCGGCTGAGTCCCACATCTGGAGTGATGACATAGACCAATATCTTCAGTCCACTGCTCTCCCCTCTCTGTCTTCAGAAATGAGGGATTATCTTAATGCCGAAATAGCGAGTTCTGAAATCCTCCATGCCATAAAAAATCTCAAGGTAGGAAAGGCCCCGGGCCCTGATGGCCTCACGGCTAAATTTTATAAAACTTTTGGGCCCGTTGTGGTTACACACCTCCAAAACCATTTTAATTTTCTCTGTGAAGGGGGAGCTCTTTTACCTGACTCCAACAAGGCTGGAATAACCATTATTGCTAAACCTGGTCGGGATCCAACTCTATGTGCCTCCTATAGGCCAATATCTTTGATAAATTTAGATCTTAAATTACTAGCTAAAATCCTTGCTGACCTTCTGAATGGTTTTATCACCAAGATCATACATCCGGATCAAGCAGGATTCATACCTGGCCGCATGGCCAGCGATAATGTGCGCAAGATAATAAATATTTTATGGGGCACCTCCAAACAAAATTTGGACCATATCCTCCTAGCTATTGACGCCGAAAAGGCGTTCGACATGGTCCACTGGCCTTTTCTGTTTAGTACCCTTACACAAATAGGATTCGGATCCTTTTTTCAAAATTGGATCCAGGCTCTTTATAGCTCCCCCTCTGCGTGTTTAAAAATAAATGGTAAATATTCTGATTCATTTTTAGTTCAGAGAGGCACTAGGCAAGGGTGCCCCCTCTCTCCCCTATTGTTTGCCATATTTCTTGAGCCAATGGCCATACGCATACGTAACAATCCCAATATCCAGGGGTTTTCTTTAAATTCTCAGCATTATAAATTGTCATTATTCGCCGACGACATTATGTTCACGGTGAACAATCCCCTATCCTCACTAAAGGAGATTGAACTCGAGCTTGCGCATTTCAGCGTTGTCTCTGGATTTAAGATAAATTGGGACAAGTCTGAAATCCTCAACATCTCATGTACTCCGGATGTGGTACAGGCCCTCCAAAGTTCCCATCCTTTTAAATGGGCCCCCTCCAAGCTTAAATACCTGGGAGTCTATATTGGTAAAGACATATCGGATCTATTTCAGCTCATTTATTTTATTTATTTATTTAACACTTTTTTATACCGACCTTCATAGTAATAACCATATCGGATCGGTTTACATAGAACAAGGATATAACTGAAGCAATAAATAAAAGTAATTAACAAGAGAGGTGAATAAGGCAAAGTTACATTTAACAAGGAGTAAAAAACTTGGGAAGCTTAATTAGCTGGAAGAAAGGTAAAGGCAGGAGGTAATTATAACATAATACAATAAGGAATTTGGGTTAGAGCTTAAGGTGCTTTAACCTGTGAGTGCCAGGGTCCTTCGTTCGAAAGGATAGAGGACCTCTATCCTCTACGTCCAGGTGAGAAAAAGATGACTAGTGATTGTCTGGAGGATCATCGAAGGCTTGGTGAAATAGCCACGTCTTGAGCTTTTTCCTGAACGTTGTGAGGCAGGGTTCTAATCGGAGGCTTGAAGGGATGTTATTCCAAATAGATGGTCCTGCTATTGAAAAAGCTCGGTCTTTGGTCGAGGAAAGGCGTGAGGCTTTGGTTGGAAGGAAATTCAAAGTACCTTTGTGAATATCTCTAATTGGTCTGTTGGAGGAGTGTAGTTTGAAGGGGATTTCGAGGTCGAGTTGGAGTTGATGATGGATGGATTTGTGTATTAGGGTGATTGATTTGTAAAGGATTCTAAAATTTACTGGTAACCAATGTATGTGTCTGAGGATGGGTGAGATGTGATCTCCGCGGCTGGTGTTGATCAGTAATCTCGCTGCGGCATTTTGTATCATCTGCAGTGGTTTGGTGGTCGATTTGGGGAGGCCAAGGAGAAGGGCACTGCCGTAGTCTATCTTGGCAAATAGCAACGCTTGGAGGACTGACCTGAAGTCTTGGAAAAATAGAAGTGGTTTGAGTCGTTTCAGAACCTGGAGTCTATAAAAGCAGTCTTTGGATGTGGTGTTGACCATTTTCTTTAGGTTTAGTCGATTATCCAGAAGTACCCCTAGGTCTCTCACATGCTTATGGGTGATGTATGCGTTGTGTGGGGATGATAGGGGAATATTTTCTTCGTTTGAAGAGATGAAGAAGAGCTCCGTCTTCGAGGCATTAAGGACCAAGTTTAATCTATTGAGGAGGCTGGTGATAGATATAAGGCAGTTGTTCCAGTGGGTGAGCGCTTTTGAAATAGATTCTGTAATAGGGATTAGAATCTGCACGTCGTCTGCGTACAGATAATGAATTAAATTAAGGTCGGTTAGCAATTGGCAGAGGGGGAGGAGGTAAATATTAAAAAGGGTTGGAGATAGGGATGATCCTTGTGGTACGCCAAGGGTGGATTTTGTTAGTGGCGATTCTTTATTATTGATTTTAACTTTGAAGGTTCTATTGCAGAGGAAGGACTTGAACCAACTGTGGCTGATCCGGAGATACCGATATCTGTTAGGCGATCCAAAAGGATGGCGTGGTTGACGGTATCAAATGCCACCGAGATGTCTAGCAGGACTAATAAGAAGGAGTAGCCTTGTCTAGACCCAGTATAATATGATCTGTAAGTGAAATGAGGAGGGTTTCCGTGCTGCGTGCCTTGCGGAAGCCATATTGTGAAGGGTGTAGGATGTTGTGATCGTCTAGGTACTCTGAAAGCTGGGTGTTTACCAACTTCTCCGTTAATTTGGCTAAAAATTTACACTCCTCTTATTCAAAAAGTAGATCAAGATTTTATCCGATGGAATTCCATGCCTTTAACGTGGTTGGGCCGCCTAGCTACACTCAAAATGAATGTCCTTCCAAGATATTTGTATTTATTCCAAACATTACCTATCCCGATTCGCCCGGATATTTTGAAAACATGGCAAAGGAAGCTACTACGATTTCTATGGAAATGCAGGCCACCCCGAGTTGCTCGTACGGTCCTTTATCAACCTAAAGCACAGGGAGGGCTGGGTCTCCCCAATTTACTCTGGTATTTTGTAGCTGCTCAATTACGACCCATTATTGACTGGCATCGTCCCAAGGACAACAAACCCTGGGTCCAGATTGAACAAGCTTGGCTTTCTAACATGCCACTCTCGGCGCTGATATGGAAACCAAATAAAACCTGGAGGCTGGATTTGCTTCTTACTCCCTGTGTCCGACAAACCCTTAATGTGTGGAAGCAATGGAAATGTAAGCTGGTTGGCCCAGAGGTCTACTTCTTACAGAGCTCTCTTTTTCACAACACCTCTTTTTCACCAGGTATGCCTCGACTTGCCTATAACACGTGGAAGGTGCAAGGAATTTCCTGCTTCTCCCATTTATTTCACTAAGGCTCGCTTATTACCTTTGACCAACTACAGAGCACATTCCACCTTCCAAGTGCAGAATTCGTCACTTTCTACTACAGTTACAATCTCAGGGTATGCTGTCCACCCAGTGCTCCTATTTTGAAGGCTATTGTTCCAGTTCACAATTACTGGTGGCCTTATTTCTAAGTTGTATAAGATATTGGCATCCCGTTCGCCTACAAAACCGGCACATTTGAAGGCCTGGGAAACTGATTTGGGCAGACTTCTTACTGACGAGGAATGGGATATTATTTTTACTCTAATGTCGCAGGGCATGGTATCAGCCCGAATTACGGAAGCTAACTACAAACTACTCTACAGGTGGCATTTTACCCCCATGTGCCTTCATCATTTTTCTTCTAGCAACGACCCAATGTGTTGGCGGAACTGCCACCAGTTGGGTACATACCTTCACATGTGGTGGGACTGTGTGTATATTCAAAAAGTTTGGACCTATGTCTCAACGATACTCTCTGAGATCCTGGGCAGCACTATTCACCTTACTAAGGATCAGGCCCTTCTTCATCTCCCTGATGATAATTTACCTACTTCTGCACAGACTTTTATACAGTTGGTCTGCACCTTGACTGCTATGGAAATCGCAGCCTCTTGGAAGAGAATGCAACCCCCAACATCCACGGAGATATTGACCCGCTTGGACATGACATGCACCTTGTATCGCCTGACTGCATTTAAACATCACCGACTATCTAAATTTCACCATATATGGAACCCCTACATATCCTGGAGACAACTACCGCTTCCAGCGCTTTCATAATATCATAGAACAATTGCATGGACATTTTACAGGACCTTTTCTTTCATTCATTTCTTTGGTTCTTTAGTAACCATCACTTACATGATATCTTGTTTTTTTTCTTCTTTTCATTTTATCGATTATGAGTAGCATGAAAGGGGGGAGGGAGGGGGGTCAACACTATCATGTATTACGTACTGCTGTATCTTCTGCTTCTTGTTTGTATTGTTCTTGTTAACAGCAATAAAAATTATAAATTTAAAAAAAAAAAAAAAGGGAAGCGGATTTGTGAGGCAAGACTTGCCTTGGGTAAAGACATGCTGACTTTGTTCCATTAAACCATTTCTTTCTATATGTTCTGTGATTCTGATTATTTAGAACACTTTCCACTATTTTTCCTATCCCATGACTTTTTAGTTTTCTTAGAAGCCTCTCATGCGGGGCTTTGTTGACTGCCTTCTGGAAATCCAAATATACCACATCTACCGGTTCACCTTTGTTTATATGTTTATTCACCCCTTCAAGAAAATGTAGGAGATTTGTGAGGCAAGACTTTCCATGGGTAAATCCATGTTGGCTGTGTCCCATCAAACCATGTCTATCTAAATGTTTTGTGATTTTATTCTTTATAACATTTTTCATGATTTTTCCCAGCATTGAATCTACGCTCCGCCAATAAAAGCCTACTGTCTGTACCATCAGTGCAATCAGCTCACTTAAATCAGGTTAGAGATAGAGCCCTGTCTCTTGCTGGGTCCAAAATTTGGAATTTATTACCAGCAGCAATTAGACTTGAGTCTAACTATAAACAGTTTAAGAAAGACCTTAAAACCTGTTTTTTTAACGAGGCTTTTTCAAGCAAATCTGAACAATGACCAATGTTTTACTTATAGTTTTTATCACTTGACGACAGCGCCCCTACCAGGAGAGTAGAGCGATGATGTTGCAAACTGTCTTAGCTAGTTTTATTCTTCTTCCCGTTTTGATTTGATTTGATTTAATTACTGTTAGATTTTAAGTACTACTCCAGGAAGTACTTTTAGGATCATTTAGGATGTGTTTTAGTTTATGATGCATTTTAGCCGTAATAGTGTATTTTAGGTTAATAATGTATTTAATGTATTTTAGATTTTAAAATGTTTTTAGGTTTAATAATGTATTTTAAGTGTAATAATGTATTTCCTAGTGTGTAGCAGATGGACTCAAAACAAGTGGGTATAGTGTGCTCGTGCTAGCAGTTGGAGACGGATCTGACGTCAGCATGGGTACATATACCCCCACAGGAAGTGAAGCAATTCAGTAATTTCCATCTCCAAAGCAGTTTGGAGCTCCTTCACGCTCGCTGAGCGTTCTTCCAAATTCTAACGACTAAATTTCTAGACGATATCTTACCGACGAGCCCCGCACTCCTGCGGTGATACCGGTCGGTCCCTCCCCCAGTTGAGTTCCCGAGGGGATTTCCGTGGTCCCTCGGAGGTGAGTGCCTTGGTCCGGTGGCCGACTCGCGGCAGGGACCTGCCCCCGAGCGAGAAGGGCTCGGGCGCGGCCTAGAGGCAGCCTCGGTCCCGGCGTGGACCTGGCCCCCGAGCGAGATGAGTTTGGGCGTGGCCTAGAGGCAGCCGGTGCACCTCCTCGAGGGCGGCGGTGAAGGTACTCGCCCTCTCCCCCCGCAGCCAGAGACTGCCCGGGTTGCAGCCGGGAAGCGCCGAAGACAAGGTAAGGCGTAGATTTACTTGTTGGTCTCCGAGGAGAAGCAGAGTGGGGCGGCCAGTTCAGTAGGTCGCCATTTCGTCTGCCTGCTAGCCATCATCTTCTACCTGAAGCGTCCCGCCTAACGCGGTGCTACGCACACGGCGATAGGCGGCCGTTGCTACGCGCACGGCGATAGGCAGCCATTGCTACGTGCACGGCGATAGGCGGCCGTTGCTCCGCGCACGGCGATCGGCGCATAGATAGGCGCCAGTTCATAGGCGCACATTGCTAGGCGCCCGTTCATAGGCGCACATTGCTGGGCGCAAGTCCTTAGGTGCCCGATTATACGTGCACATTATAGGCGCACATTGTTCGGCACACGTTGCTAGGCGCAAGTTCTTAGGCGCCCGTTATAGGCGCACGTTATAGGCGCACTGCTATAGGCGCACATTGTTAGCCGCATGTTGCTGAGCGCTGATTTCAGGCGCCTGCTTCGCGCACAGCGCAGACTCATTGAGTTCACCGGCGGCATGGACAGTAAGAGTGACTAGGCTTCGCAGTGCTGGCACCTCCAGTACCAGACATCAATCTCTGCTCTGTATGCAACCTCAGGGCCACACAGAATGAGGATGCAGACTCCCTATGTGCCCAATGTGAAGAGGCCCTGGGAGTACCGGGCCAGGGCCGGTCACCGCCCGGCGTTCTTACCGGGAACACCCCGGAGCCAGCAACTAGCGGGGAGCAGCCAGCGAACCAGGGGGGCCTGGTTCCCATGCGGCCAGATATGGCTTCGATCTCCTGGGTGGAGTTATTCAAAGGAATTCATACCTTTGTCACGATGCAATCAGCTCCCCGACCGGGTCCATATGTCCAGAATGTCCCGACCCCTGGACCCTCAAGGCCTAGGCACGGCCACTCGCCACCTGATAGCCCCAATTATGGGGATTCAGACTACCCGGCAGAAGAAGATGAGCCCCCCGAGGAGGAAGAGCTTCCCTCGGGGGTAGAACCTTATCGGACCATGCGGCACTTCTTTATTAGAGCGGATCTTCCAGACTTGATCTCGCAATGCCTGTAGGAACTGGCCCTTCCGCGCCATGACGCCCCAGGGGAACCTAGAGTGAACCCCCTGCGCCAAACTTCTCACCACTTCCCCTCCTAAAAGTGGCACAGCAGCTCATCGATCTGGAATGGGCTGCACTGGAGGCTCCATTCAAGGGGGTCGGGCCTTGGCAGGCATGTACCCCTTAGCCCCGGCAACTAAGAACATGTTGGCGTGCCCTCAGGTAGACGCCATAGTCAGCGTGATTGTAAAGCGCACCACTATCCCGGTGGAAGGAGGGACGGCCCTCAAGGATACACATGACCGGCGTATGGACGCCATTCTGAAGCAGGCCTTTGAGGTGGCAGCCATGTCCCTACGAATTGCGACTTGCTGCACGGTGGTGACGCGTTCCTGCTTATCTCAGGCTCGGAACAATGCCCCGGGAGAAGGGATGGAATCAGCCCTCTCGTTCCTTACTGACGCAGCCTCTGACCTCGTCCGTACGGCAGCCAAGGGAGTATCATCCTCAGTGGCAGCAAGGAGGCAGCTCTGGCTACATAACTGGTCGGCCGACTCCTCTTCCAAGACGCGTCTTTCGAGAATGCCCTTCGAGGGATCTCTCCTGTTCGGCAGCAACCTGGAGAAGCTGGCCAATAAATGGGGCGCCTCTCCTTTACCTCGTCTACCAGAAGACAGACCACGCAGGAGGCAGCGCCCGTCTTCTAGACCGCCCAGAGGTAGAACCTCTCGGCGCTTCAACCCTTACGGGACTCGCTACCAGGCACCTCGGTCGCAGGCCAGGAACCAGTCCTTTCGACCTAGGCACAGTAAGAGAGGAGCCGGCTCGGGTTCCGGCCCCAGCCGTACCCCACAATGACAATCAGCCGGCACATCCGGGGGTAGCAGCCATAGGGGGCAGGCTGACTCTCTTTATCCGCAGGTGGGCCGAGATTACCTCGGACCAGTGGGTCCTCAGCATCATCTGAGAGGGGTACTACCTGGACTTTCTTCGGCTCCCGCCAGACAAGTTTGTGGAATCTCCTTGTTCACCCCTCAAGAGGGCAGCGCTAGATGTTACCTTACAGAGGCTTCTCTCCCTCAAAGCCATAATTCCAGTGCCTGCAGGGGAGATACATTCTGGGCATTATTCCATTTATTTCATAGTACCCAAGAAAGAGGGCACTTTCCGGCCCGTCCTGGACCTCAAGTCAGTCAACCACTACCTATGGGTACCCAGCTTTCGCATGGAAACCCTGCGATCCGTCAAAAATTCAGTACAGCCAGGGGAGTTTCTCACATCCCTAGATCTGTCAGAAGCCTACCTACATATCCCAATCCATTGGGATCATCAGCGCTATTTATGCTTCAAAGTCCTGAACCAACACTTTCAGTTTCGAGCGTTACCCTTCGGGTTAGCCACAGCGCCGCGGATCTTTACCAAGGTCATAGTGGTAGTAGCGGCGGCCCTCAGGAAGGAGGGAATTCTCATCCATCCCTATCTGGACGATTGGTTGATCAGGGCAAAATCGCCAGAAGAGAGCCATCGGGCAACCAGCCGAGTGATTGCTCTTCTAGAAAGCCTAGACTGGGTAGTAAACTTAAGCAAGAGTTCCCTACAGCCGTCTCAGTCGAAGGAATACAAAGGAGTCCTATTCGCAACTCAGGCAGACAGAGTCAGCTTGACTCCCAAAAGAAGAGAAAAGCTCAAGAATCGTCTGCAGGCCCTGCTGCACGCCGTCTGGCCCACAGCTTGGGATTACCTACAAGTCCTCGGCCTGATGGCATCCACTCTGGAGGTGATACCATGGGCACGGGCGCATATGAGGCCGTTACAACGTGCCCTCTTATCCCGGTGGAGCCCGCGATCACTAACTTACACCGTACACCTACCTCTCCCAGCCAGGGTACGAAATCAGCTGCGTTGGTGGCTGCAGCAAAGCCACATGAACCGGGGGTCCAGGATGTCCTCTCCGACCTGGACCCTGCTCACTACAGACGCCAGCCTGAGCGGCTGGGGTGCACATTGCGAAGGACTCACCGCCCAAGGGCGGTGGAGCAGAGAAGAGTCGGGATGGAACATCAACTGACTGGAGGCACGCGCAGTCAGGCTAGCGTGCCTGCGATTTGCCCACAGACTGTGACACAGGGCAGTCAGAGTGATGTCCGACAACGCCACCACGGTGGCATACATCAACCAACAGGGCGGAATCAGAAGCCAACAGGTAGCCCTAGAAATAGCTCCCCTGATGACTTGGGCGGAAGCAAATCTCCAGGACATTTCCGCCGTCCACATCGCCGGGAAGGACAACACCACGGCAGACTTCCTCAGCAGAGAAGGTCTACATCCCGGGGATTGGCAACTGTCACCCACAGCGTTCCAGATGATTGTGAAGCGGTGGGGGACCCCGGGCATGGACCTACTAGTGGACAGGTCCAACGCTCAAGTACCCAGATATTTCAGCCGCAGGCAGGATCCTCTGTCTCAGGGGATCGATGCACTGGGGCAACCATGGCCCAGGGGGTCCTGCTGTACGCTTTTCCACCATGGCCCCTGCTGGGCGCCATTATACACAGGATTCAACGGCACAGAGGCCTAGTTCTTCTAGCGGCCCCAGACTGGCCAAGAAAGACCCTGGTACGCAGACATGAGAAGACTACTGGCAGGGAATCCACTACCCCTGCCGCCGCACAGGGACCTGCTGCAACAAGGTCCCATACTCCACGAGGACCCGGCTCAATTCTCTCTTACGGTTTGGCCATTGAGAGGGCTAGACTGAAGTCACGGGGATATTCAGGACCGGTAATAGATACACTCCTTAGAGCACGCAAGTTCTCCACATCACTAACTTATATAAGGATCTGGAGAGTATTTGAAGCTTGGTGCGAAGCTAATAACACCAATCCACATGCCGCTAAAATTCCTATCATTTTGGACTTCCTACAAGATGGTCTTCAGAAGGGTCTGTCCCTCAGTTCCATCAAGGTCCAAGTGGCAGCACTTTCCTGCTACGGTCCCCGGAGTGACGGCAATAGCATCGCCACACACCCAGACGTTTCACGTTTCCTGAAAGGTGTCAAACACATTCGTCCGCCACTGAAGTGGCCCATACCTCTGTGGAACCTCAACCTAGTTTTGGACTTTCTAGCGGGACACGCCTTTCGTCCACTGCGAGGCCTGTCCTTCCGTTTGTTAACCTTGAAGATGGTGTTCCTGCTGGCTGTTTGCTCCGCACGACGCATCTCAGAGCTACAAGCACTGTCTTGCTGTGATCCATTTCTCCGAATCACGCCAGAAGCCATCCATCTTCGCACAGTCCCTTCCTTCTTACCCAAAGTAGTCTCACACTTCCACCTCAACCAAACCATCTCTTTACCAACCACAGAAGGTTTGAAAAAGTCAGAAGAAGGTCGAATTCTACGACATCTCGACATCGGCAGGCTACTGTCCAGATACCTGGAAGTATCCGAAGCAATACGAAAGACGGACCATCTGTTCATTCTACACAGCGGGAAGAAGCAAGCGGAAGCGGCCTCACGGGCAACTATCGCCCGCTGGGTCAAAGAAGTTATCAAGGCAGCCTACGTAGACGCGGGAAAATCACCGCCTCTACAGGTCAAGGCTCACTCTACCAGAGCGCAAGCAGCCTCTTGGGCAGAAACTCGGATGCTGTCGCCGGCTGAGATCTGTAAGGCGGCGACGTGGTCCTCCCTCCATACCTTCTCCAGATTCTACCGTCTGGATGTCCAGGCCAGGGAGGACACCGCACTCATGAGGGCAATCCTGCACGGACCTCAGGCAGCCTCCCGCCCAGTCCAGGAGTAGCTTTTTTACATCTCACTTGTTTTGAGTCCATCTACTACACGCTAGGAAATGTAGAGATTACTTACCTGATAATCTCGTTTTCCTTAGTGTATGCAGATGGACTCAGCATCCCGCCTGAGTTGCTTCACTTCCTGTGGGGGTATATGTACCCGTGCTGACGTCAGATCCGTCTCCAACTGCTAGCACGAGCACACTATACCCACTTGTTTTGAGTCAATCTGCATACAGTAAGGAAAACGAGATTATCAGGTAAGTAATCTCTACATTTTAAATGTATTTTAGGTTTATTAATTTTGTATGATATATTCAGCTGCCTTCTTTATTTTGTTGTGAACCATTACGATGGATCCCTAGTGACGGTATATAAAACTCAATAAATCTAAATCTACTATGCCTTGTTTTTTTGGTCGGTTCCTGTCACCTTTCTGGCCTGCCAACCGACTGCGGCCTTCCCTCTCCCTATTTTTTCAGTTAGCTACACATAGCCTGTGAGTGTCCTTCTGTGACACTCTGCTTGGTTATTAGCACTAGTGGGACAGGGACTTCCATGGTTTCCGTTGCCGCCAGGGCCCCTGTATATTCAGGTCCTTTGATTTCCTTGGTACCCTCGCGCAGTTGATGCCCCATCGCTACCATTGGTACCCCCTTCAGACCGTCTTGGATTCTTAGATGACATCGGTACCCCTCCCCCCGAGGTACCTTGATGCCACCCTCCCTGCATCGTTTCTATCAATACCGTCCATGTTTTTCATCCATGGCACTGATTGTTCCTTGGGTTCCATCATTGCCCGGATGGATGCCATCGACGTACACCTTGTCTAGTCCGTGCCATCCATGCCCAGGTTGATGCCACCATCACCCGGGGCACTTCCATCGATGCCGGGGTCATTCCATCGATGCCATCCTTTATTTTATGGATGCCATCGATGCCCAGGGCCTTTCCATAGGTGGCCATTGATGCCCGCATCCGTGGCATCAATGCCCATGTCGAATCCATCGGTGCCTGCGTCCGTGGCGTCGGTGCCCGCGTCCGTGGTGTCAGTGCCCGCGTCCGTGGCGTCAGTGCTCACATCCGTGGCATCAATGCCAGGAATGCCATTGCTGCCCGAGTTGATCCAATCGATACTGTCGAAGTCCGGGGCCATGCCATTGATGGCCATGCCACCGATGCCCTTGGCGCCTGCCTCCATACATCGATGCCCTCGACGCCCACGTCATTTCCATCGGTGTCTTCGACGTTCCTATTGATGCGGTCATCGACTCCGTTGATGCCGTATCATTTTTCCGATACCAACGATGTTTTTTTCGATTATTCGATGTCACATCATTCCCATAGATACCTACGCCGATGCCGTCAGTGCTCCATCACTGTCGTCATTACTCTGGCAGAGTCATCAACGTTTTTTCATATATATTTTTGACGATACCCTCGAAGCCGCTTCGGCCGCCATCGACACCGTCAACACTGACATAGCACCGCCACGTAATGCCCTCGCCTAAACACAGTGCTCCATGCTTTGGGTTCTTATTAAAGCCCCGTTTTAGCCTAAGACACTACATAGTGCCAGGAGCAGTGCTGGCATGCTGACAATCTGTCATCAGTCACCATCCACGACAGCGAGGGCATCCATCTCAGTGCTGGGGAAAGACCGGGCCGAGCACCGTGGCATGCATCATCACCGACACGGTGACCGTCCGCCACCAATGCCATCCAGCACATCGGTGCTATCCTTCTCAATGCTGGACAATGCTCGGTCCGAGCAACATCACCACTGCCATCGGCACTGTTCCGCACTAGTTTTGGCAGTCCTTGGAGCTCCAGAAACATTGGAATGAGTTCCGAAGAATTCTGCATTGACGTCACGAGACATCGAGCCACTGCGACGAGAGTCGGGTTCATGAGCTCGTTAATTGGCTCCCCACGGCGTGCCCCTCCGTCATCTGTGCGGGATTGTTTCTACTCCATCGTGGCTTAGGCTCCTGCTTTGGCTGTGCGCATACCTCTTTTCTGGATTTAAAGGGCCAGCAGCAAGAAAAGCCCCACAGCCCCAACTAATGATGTCATCCCTCGTCGCCTCTTCAGTCCTATAAAAGGGCTCTTCGCAAGCCTGTTCCAGCTCGTCCTTCCAGTAGGCTTCTGAGGTCCATCTTCACTTCTTCAAGGTCTGTGTTCTTCGTGGGAGCTCCTTTGTTCTTCATTGTGTGTTCTTGGTCTCTCGACAGATCCTGCGTCATGTTTGTTCCTGTGTCTAGATGTTCCCATCTCTTCGGTTCCTGCGTCCAGATGTTGTCTCCAGTTGTTCCTGATTCTCCAGTTCCCGGGTCTGGGTTTTCCAGCCTTGTTCCTCGCCACCGGATCCAGACTCCAGAAGACTACCTTTGAGTTTGAGCCTGAGTCTGAATCTGAATCTGAACCTGTGTCCTGTCCCTGTCTTTGGAGTTCTGTTCCGGTTGGATTCTCTTGCCAAGTGCTGCCCGGATTTCTCTCCCTTCCTGAGCTCCAGCCCTGAGCCTGTCCCGCTCTCTGCGTGTTCCATGACCAGCCCATGGAGGGCTGTGTAGTACACACTGAGGGGCAGGGCCTTCTCTGAATCTTCAATCTCTAAGCCTCTTCAGATGTTACAGAATTCAGCCGCCAGGATTCTATCCAACTCCAAAAAGAGGGACCATATCACTCCCATTCTCTACAACCTTCACTGGCTTCCTATCAAATATAGAATCCGATACAAAGTGCTAACCATCATGCACAAATCTGTACACAATCTTGCCCCAATCGATTTAATTCACCAAATTCGCCCTAATAATCCCACTAGGCCAATGAGAAGAGCTTATCAAGGCACTCTCTTCGTCCCTCAAGCAAAATCATCACTAAAGTTCAGAGCTTCTCTACCTCAGGACCCACTCAATGGAACAATCTCCCACCGGACCTTAGACAAGATCCTTGCCCAATATCCTTTAAGAAAAAATTAAAAACATGGTTATTCAACCTTGCATTCCCAGAATCCGCATTTTAACTAATCACATTTTTCTCCTTTGAATGCTTTAGGATATTTATGACTATGCATTGTAAATATTTCTCTTCTCTGTTCAGTTAAATTTTAAATTTTAACTGTGTTGACCTGTTTATATTGTATGTTCTTAGTTCTATGTATCGCCGTTCAGGCAGTTTCTTGTTCCTTGTAAACCGGTTTGATTTGTATTTAATGCAGGAAGATCGGTATAAAAAAAAAAAAAAAAAAAAAAAAAAAATCAAAAATAAATAAATAAATAAATCTCTGCGTTTTGCTTACTCCACCTCCAAGTGCCCTCATCTCATCCAACTCTCCAAGTGTCTTCATCTCATCCAAGTCTCCAAGAGCCTTTACCATGTCTTGTCCTTGTTCCAGAGTCATCATCTGTCCCTGACCTCTGTCCGTCCTCATGCACTTGCCGTTCCCATGTGGCAGGTCTGAAAAGGCTATGGAGTGGCTGAAGGTCTACCCCAGAGACCAGCATTGCATTGCTGGATCTCCTCTTGGTGCATTCTGGTTCAGCAGAGGCCCAAGAGCTCCAAGTCTTCAGCCTGTCCACCAGTGCTCGGATACGCTTCATGTGCCATGGCGCATACCCTGGTCTCTTCCTCTGGGGTTGTGCTGTGGTCTAAGGGCTCTTCCACGCTCGCAACAAGTATCCTTTGAAGATACCTCCCTCTGAACCATGCACTGCTGAATGACTGTCGGCTTTCCCCTTAGAGCAGCTTTTAAACAAGAACAATCTCTTTTTTAAAGGTTAGCACCAGCAGGCTGGTTCCACCCTGGTTAAGGTAGAGCCCATCCCTTCGGAAAAGACTCCTCCTTTCCCAAAAGGTTCCCCAGTTCCTTAGAAAACTGAATCCCTCTTCCTTGCACCATCGTTTCATCCACACATTGAGACTCCAGAGCTCTGCCTGCCTCTGGGGACCTGCTCATGAAATAAGGAGCATTTCAGAGAATGCTACCCTGGAGGTTCTGGATTTCAGCTTTCTACCTAAGAGCCTAAATTTGGCTTCCAGAACCTCCCTCCCACATTTCCTATGTCGTTGGTGCCCACATGTACCATGACAGCCACTGTCTAAAATCCTTTCTAGGTGACGCGTGAGGTCTTCCACCTTCGCACCAGGTAGGCATGTTACTAGATGATCCTCACGCCCACCTGCCACCTGTTATGTTTTATTTGATAAATATTAATGTTTTATGTATTACTTGTACACCGCTTAGTACAATACATTTGTAATTAGCAGTGTATACATTTTTAAGATAAATAAAAATTGTGCTACTTAGCCAGATGTGTAGCAGCTTATTTATTTGATTTATATTCCCCTTTCAGCCACTTCAAAGTGGATTACATTCACAGCATGCTAAAATGGTATATGACTGGGTGGGCATGGCTGAATATGCCTCTTATAATTCCAAGAGCAGGTGGGTCTGTATTCTTATACAAAAAGCTTTGTCTCTGTTGTGTCCATCGGTGCTAGATGGCTTTGCCCCATTTCCCTCAGCTTGTTCACGGCTCCTCTCGCTTACCTTGGGAAAATGGCTACCGCCACGTCTACAAGCCGCCCTCTCTGGCGTCCCCAGAATGGCTATGGTGCAGCTTCCCGCCATGCTCCTCCCAGGGTCCTACTAGGGTGTGCGCGCGCCACCCACGTCTTTATTCCAGCATTGGCGAGAACCTCAGGGGCGTCTCCCTCTACTGATGACATGTTTTGCTAGCTCATTGAGTTAGCAAGAATTGGTCTCGGCCGGTCTAAGCTACTCTGCCACTTCCTGCTGCCGCGGGAAGCTCTCTCTCTGCCCTTCGGGGTAACTGCTAACCTGGGTACCTGTTCCTCGGGGGCCCTCTGCTTTATTTCAGGTGCCTTACAGGGATCAGGTAATCGCTCCTCGAGGGCCTGCTCTCCCTGCCTCGGTGCCTGTACCATCTTCTTCAACCTGGTGGAATCGCATACCTACAGCAACCATCTAGTGAGAAGTCTAACTCTGTCTATCTCATCCACAGTACTGCCTTACTGGGAAACCTGCACCGGAATTCCCCTATACCAACGGGGTGAGAAGAGTCCCCTCTGCCAAGGGTCCTGAGACTGCTACTTCCAGACTGCCTCACTGCTGCCACCTCTGGTGGTATACTCTAAGCTGTCTAATAAAAGAACAAACTCTGTTTTTGTGCATCCTCAGTCTAGCCCAGTACTGTGGCTCCTCACGGGGCTCCTCCCCGTGGGCGTGGTCATCTGCCACAGAACCTAAGAATCCACCCAAACACCGCTTAACCATAAAAGATTGCTAACTCCATGGATTCGGCTCAGCTCACCGCATTGCAGGCCATTCCAGGCCTGGCCCAGCGAATCTCTGAACAGAAGAATGCGCTGGAGGGTTTGACTGCTTCATTCAACCTGCTGCACATACAGATGAACTTACCCACCACGGGTAATGAAGTTACACCGCCAGAAGTGACGGTCAAGACGATTGTACCTCTATCTGCTCCTACACGCTTCTCGGGGGAAGTCTGGAGATGTAGAGCTTTCATTAACTAGTGTTGCATGCACTTTGCCCTGCAACCTAGCCATTTCCCCACAGCTTATGCCAAGACCACATATATCCTGGGTTTCTTCACTGTGGGATCGTGAGGATCCTATTCTACATAACCTTGAAGGATTTCTCGAGCTGTTCAAATCAGTTTTTGATGACCCTGCCCGGTATACCACTGCCGGATCTTCATTGGTTCACCTGAAGCAAGGTACCAAACCTTTAGCTGACTTCGCTATCGAATTCAAGACACTGGCATCTGAATTACATTGGGACCCTAAATGCCTGAGGACCCTCTTCTTTGAAGGACTGAACTCTCATAAGAACATAAGAACATGCCATACTGGGTCAGACCAAGGGTCCATCAAGCCCAGCATCCTGTTTCCAACAGTGGCTAATCCAGGCCATAAGAACCTGGCAAGTACCAAAAACTAAGTGTATTCCTTGTTACCATTGCTAGTAATAACAAATAGAAGATGGCGGCACAAGAGGGAGCCGCTCCTATCCTGCTTACCCAGTTCGTCTTCTCTCTGGTTTTCTATGCTTCGGCTAGACAAGGATATAAATTCCCGTTCTCAAACTTACGTCTTCTCCCCTCTCATTTTATTTGTTCCTAAGACTGACGGCCTCACGTGCTGAAAGGACTTGGGCCTCATTTAAGGTCTGGACCAACCAGCAATCCCACCACATGTGAAAATAGGATGCTGCAATACCACCCCCCTCCAGCACAATGAACTCTTAATTACTAAATTGGGAGAAGAACATCAGATATCAATAGCTCATTGGTGCCGTAAAGCTGAAATAGGTATTGGGTGAAGTTGGATATTAAAATCATGAATGTTCAAACTGAGTCCAAGCGAGGATTGCCACTCCCTGCGAAGTACAGATGTCCTTTCATTTGATGGGTCTTTTCGTGCTGTTTATCAGTGGTCCCTGATATGGCCCAGAGCTTTTTAGGTTGGAAAATAGTCTGAGATTGTCGGGAAGAGAGTTCTACAATGAGGGGCCTGCAACAGAAAAGGCTTGGCGTCAGATGTCCTGTATTTTATGGGTCTTTTCATGCTGTCTGTCGGTGGATCCTGAAATGTCCCAGAAATTTTCAGATTCAGTATATTGTTGCCTTGAAGATCTCTTTGGTCTCATTTTATGTCCCTCCTGATGCAGCCACTGCGAAACATGGCCCGTGTCGGGAAACCAATAGTGTTGCTACTTTAATTTGTGAATAATAAGTTTCATAGATAAGACTGCCTGACTATTCTGAATTACACACTAATAAAATTTACTTTATGAATTGAAGACACATTTTGTCTGTAGATGACCTTGAGTGTTTGGACACATCCTCTTCTTTTTGTGGTTTACCTTTTTTGATATGTTACATCCTCTATTGTGTTGGCAACATCTATCCTTCTACATCCATCAAATATAAAATTAAATCTTTACCTTGCCATTTCTGAAAAATCCCCTTCTGTGGCCAAGACTTTATTGCCTATTAGTGGATATGGCGATACCTTGTAATTCACTTGAGACTTATTACATAGCCCTTCCACAGTGTTAAAACAGGTGGATCATAATGGATCTAAGATTAAGTGGAATCTGGGATGGTACCGCATGAAGTATGTATTATTTATATTATATTATATATTATATTATATTATAAAGTAAGTATCTTTATTTATTACCAGTTAAAATATTACTTTAATTAGTACTATGTTAAATTGTCAACCAGTTATACTGTTACATATGTTATACGGTTCCATGTAAAGCTCCGCTCTCTGTTGAGCAGTTCTTCGTTTTATGTAAACCGGAGTGATTTGTAGCCCCTACAAGAACTTCGGTATATAAAAATTAAAAATAAATAAAATAAATAATAACAGTGGCTTTTTTCTAAGTCAACTTAATTAATAGCAGGTAATGGACTTCTCTCGTTTGAAGGACAAACTCGCTGCTCGTGAAATGCCTGAGACCTTGGCTGAACTGGTGAAGTTGGCAACAAGGATTGATCACCGACTTCGTGACAAGGTTCAAGAGACCAAGACTCTCAGAAAACCCTTTCAGGGTGAAGTTTGAGTTAAGTCCACTCCCAGACCTGTTCCCTTGGGTCCAGTTGCTGGCGAAGAAGAACCAATGCAATTAGGCCGCAGCCATTTGACGTCAAAAGAGAAAAGAACACAGAAGAAATTGGGGCTGTGCATGTATTGTGGACAAGCTGGTTATGCTGTTCAAAAATGCCATATATGTCCGAGAAACTGGCAGACCTAAGTCCTCTTCTTAGGTCTTACGGCACCCTCTCCTCCGCTCTCTCTTCCTGTAACCTTAATCTGCGGACCTTTAGAGTATCAGACTCTTGCCTTAGTGGACTCAGGGGCAGGAGACAATTTCATTCTACGATGACAAGTGGAGCACCTGCGGATTCCCACTACCACTATACGTAAAAGAAGCAAAAGACCCAAGTTTTGCAGTTCAAAAACACAGACTTTGATGAAATGGGGAAGTACCTGGAGGAAGAACTAGTAGGCTGGGAGAACAAGAGAGATGTGGAACAACAGTGGACCAAACTAAAAGAAGCAATTACCAAGGCAACTACCGTATTTTCCGGCGTATAAGACGACTGGGCATATAAGACGACCCCCAACTTTTCCAGTTAAAATATAGAGTTTGGGATATACTCGCCGTATAAGACATACATAGAAACATAGAAATGACGACAGAAGACCAAACGGCCCATCCAGTCTGCCCAGCAAGCTACGCACTTTATCCATTTTTTTCCCTTTTTCTCTCTCCCACCTGTTACTATTGGCTTCCAGTACCCTTCAGCCCTAATTCCCCTCCACCCCACCACCAATGCAGAGAGCAGCGCTGTATCTGCATCCAAGTGAACATCCAGCTCAATTAGGAATAGCAACCGCTGTAACAAGCAGGCCACACCCCTGCCCCATACTCTTAACCACCCCTGGTTTTGTTTGTTTGTTTGTTTGTTTTTTGTTGGTTTTTTTTTTGGAGATGGCAGCCCTCCATCCTTCCACTCCGTGAAGGTGGAACACCAACCACTGGCATCCCGCTCCGTGAATGCCTCTGTGGCTACTGCCGCTCCGTGCAGTGTTTTGCTGCCTCCTCTTTATTCACGCCCTCTAGACTTGATGGATCCACAGTGTTTATCCCACGCCCCTTTGAAGTCCTTCACAGTTTTAGACTTCACCACTTCCTCCGGAAGGGCATTCCAGGCATCCACCACCCTTTCCGTGAAGAAATACTTCCTGACATTGGTTCTTAGTCTTCCTCTCTGGAGCCTCAGCTCGTGACCTCTGGTTCTGCTGATTTTTTTCTGATGGAAAAGGTTTGTCGTTGTCTTTGGATCATTAAAGTTTTTCAAGTATCTGAAAGTCTGAATCATATCACCCCTGCTCCTCCTTTCCTCCAGGGAGTACATATTTAGATTCTTCATTCTCTCCTCGTATGTCATCCGATGAAGACCCTCCACCTTCCTGGTCGCCCTTCTCTGTACCGCTTCCATCTTGTCTTTGTCTCTTTGTAGATACGGTCTCCAGAACTGAACACAGTACTCCAGGTGAGGCCTCACCAAGGACCTGTACAAGGGGATAATCACTTCCCTTTTCTTACTTGATATTCCTCTTTCTATGCAGCCCAGCATTCTTCTGGCTTTTGCTATCGCCTTGTCGCATTGTTTCGCAGACTTCATATCATTAGACACTATCACCCCAAGGTCTCTCTCCTGCTCCGTGTACATCAGCCTTCCCCCCCCCCCCCCCCCCATCGAATACAGTTCATTCGGATTTCCACTCCCCATATGCATAACTTTGCACTTCTTGGCATTGAATCTCAGCTGCCATATCTTTGACCACTCTTCCAGTTTTCTTAAATCCCGTCTCATTCTCTCCACTCCTTCCGGCGTGTCCACTCTGTTGCAGATCTTAGTGTCATCCGCAAAAAGACAAATCTTACCTTCTATCCCGTCCGCAATGTCGCTCACAAAGATATTGAACAGGACCGGTCCCAACACCGATCCTTGCGGTACACCACTTAAAACCGCTCTCTCTTCAGAGAAAGTTCCATTTACCATCACACATTGTCTTCTGTCCGTCAACCAGTTTGCAATCCAAGTCACCACCTCAGCACTCACTCCTAAGCTTCTCGTTTTACTCACCAGTCTCCTGTGCGGAACCGTATCAAAAGCTTTGCTGAAATCCAAGTAGATGACATCAAGCGCTCTTCCTTGATCCAATTCCTTGGTTACCCAGTCAAAAAAGTCAATCAGATTTGTCTGACAGGATCTTCCCCTGGTGAATCCATGCTGCCTCTGGTCCATCAATTCTCCGGACTGTAGATAGTTCACTATTCTCTCTTTCAACAGTGACTCCATTACTTTTCCCACCACCGAAGTGAGGCTAACCGGTCTGTAGTTACCAGCCTCCTCTCTGTTCCCACTCTTGTGAAGCGGGACCACCACCGCTCTTCTCCAATCACTCGGCACCACTCCCGTTTCTAGGGATCTGTTGAACAGGTCAAACAGTGGACCCGCCAGCACATCTCTGAGCTCCCTCAGTATCCTTGGATGAATCCCATCAGGCCCCATGGCTTTGTCCACTTTCAGATTCTTTAGCTCTTCCCATACATTTTCTACTGTAAAAGGATTTTCATCTATTCCACTTCCCTCCAGTTTCTTGTTGTGTAGAGATGGTCCTTCTCCAGGGTCTTCTTTAGTGAACACAGAGCTGAAGTATTCGTTTAATATTTCTGCCATTTCTTCGTCTCTCTCCACACATTGATTATTTCCACCTTTGAATTTCACTATACCACTTTTGGACTTTTCTCTTTTCGCTGATGTATCTGAAAAATGTTTTGTCACCATTTTATATCTCCTTGGCAATCCTCTCTTCTGCTTGACTTTTTGCCAACTTGATTAATTTCTTTGTCTCCCTCAGTTGAATCAAATATTCTTTGTGCTCCTCCCTTTGGGATCTTTTATATTTCTTGAATGCTGTTCTTTTAGCTTTAATTTTATCAGCCACCTCCTTTGAGAACCAGATAGGTTTCAATTTTCTTTTGCTTTTCTTTACATTTCTAACATATAGAGTAGTTGCCTTGGTGATTGCTCCTTTTAGATTGGTCCACTGCTGATCCACATCTCTCTCGTTCTCCCATCCTTTTAGTTCTTCCTCTAGGTACTTTCCCATTTCCTCAAAGTCCGTGTTTTTGAACTGTAAAACTCGGGTCTTTGTGGTTCTTTTCCATATTCTTTTAGTGATATTAAACCATACCGTTTGATGATCACTGGTGCTGAGGTGGCTGCCCACCTGGACATCAGAGACATTATCTCCATTAGTGAGCACTAAGTCGAGTATAGTTCCTTCTCTCGTGGGTTCCAATACCATTTGTTTGAACAAAGTTACTTGCATGGCATCCACTATCGCTCTACTATTTTTAGATTCTGCAGATGGGATTTTCCAGTCTACATCTGGCATATTAAAGTCACCAACGATCACCACTTCTCCCTTCTTACCTATCTTATGGATGTCTTCAACCAGATCTCTGTCCAGCTCTTCGTTTTGGTTTGGAGGCCTGTAAACCACTCCAATATAAATGGACGCTCCGTCATCTTTTTTTAGGTCGACCCATAGTGCTTCTTCCTTGCCCCAACTTCCTTGCAGCTCAGATGCTTGGATATTGTTTCTGACATAAAGAGCCACACCTCCCCCTTTTCTATCCACTCTGTCCTTCCTTAACAAGTTATAGCCTGGTATTGCTGTATCCCAATCATGAGATTCTGTGAACCATGACTCTGTGATAGCAACAGTGTCCAATTCTGCCTCCGTCATTAGGGCCTGCAGATCTGGGATTTTATTTCCCAAACTATGAGCATTTGTGGTCATAGCTTTCCAGGTACTCTCTTTAAGGTTATTGCTTTTCCTGGACTCCTTATGAGAGTTTAGTTGAGATTTGTTATTCACTTCACTCTTTCCTTTTGCAGTTGTGCCACTGATGACTGAGTTATCCATCTCAATTAGCTTTTTCTTTTGGTTATGGATCTTGAAATTCTGCTCTCATTGGGTTTTTTTTCTCTTTTCTGGTAACACTTCAATGTTTTTCTCAAGAACTTCTTCAGTTTTTAATATAGAGAAGGCTTTTTATTTTATTTATTTATTTATTTATTTATTTTATTATTTTCTATACCGGCTTTCACGACCAGGGGTCGCATCAAGTCGGTTTACATTTAACAAGTCGTGCATTGAACAGAGAACTCGAGCAACTAAACTGGTGCAGAAATAGTAGTTACAATGAACAAGGAAGTATACAACTGGGAGAGGAGGAAGAAGAAGAAAAGGGTATGAATTAATAAAACACATTTACAGAGAATATTTACACAATATGCAAATTGAATCCGTGTCTAAATAAAGTCGGGGGCTGAATGAGGTCGAGGATGTAGTAGCAGATAAGGTGTTGGAATTTACACTGGGATAAAGGGATGATGGTGGCTTGGGACGACTATTTTAAGGGATGAAGGTAACCTGGATCAGTCTGAACTCTGATAGGCTTTTTTAAAAAGCCAGGTTTTTAGTCTTTTCCTAAAAGTTGGTAAGCACGGTTCCTGGCGAAGCTCGGATGGGATGGAGTTCCATAGATGCGGTCCTGCTGTAGATAGTGCTCTGTCTTCGAGTGATTTGTGTTGGAAGGTTTTGGCTTGTGGGACATGAAGTGATTCTTTGTAATGTTCCCTAGTTGGTCTGACAGTGGTGTGTTTTTTGAAGGGTATTTGTAAATTTAATGGTGCATTTTTTTTGTTCTTTTTGCATTTGGTACACAGTGTGTGTCTCCTCATCACAGGTCTAATTCTACCAGAGCCCACTGTAATCCTGGTTTTTAATGAATTCCTTAATGACCTGTTTGAGTGTGTAGGGGGGGGGGTATACTTGTTGGCTGCCCATCTGTCAAGAATGGGTGACTGTGGGTCACATGTGTTATCCTACCTGAGCCTAATGAATCTCTTTTTCTTGACTCCTGGTTTTTCTGTGGTATTGGGGAATTATTTTCTGAGTAATGCAATGTGGGTGTAATTCTTGTAATTGAAGCTAAATGAGCTTTAACCTCAGTCAGCTCCTTTTTCAAGGAAGAGAGTTGTGCACAAATTGGGCAAGCTCTAAGTTTCCAGATGCTTTCCCTGAGAATAAAGGCTCCACAGCAGTTACATTGGATAGTCCTCATTTTGGTAAATTTTTTGATTGGTATTTCCTTTACTGTTAACAATTTACTAATTTATCTTGCTGCTAATGTTACGTTAGGCAGTCTTTATTAGAAAACAAACCCCAGAGGTGTGTGGGTAGAGGGGGAGGGTGGGAGGGAGTCAGTTTAACCTGGGACAAGCTGGGTAAAGCAGGGCACTTCCTGGAACTTTAATAGTCCTTTATCTATTAAATGATCCCTCAGCACTTATGTGCCAATATTAAACAGGTTCTCCTGCTTCTCTAAGTTTACCTCCCCCAAGGTCTTAGACACACCCAATCCAGTTGGATCAGGTCACTTCTAGAAGTTTGTCTGTCCTTTTTTGTCAATTTTTTTAAAACAGTCTTTATGCCCCAATATTAAGATTTAAACAGATTATTTGTGCCAGCTAACTCCAAATGAGAAATAGATTTTATCAGATTAAAAGCTGGAGTGTTGTTTTTTTTAATCTTAACTCTATAGCAGAGCAACCAAACAGCAAATTAATTTACTAGAATAATATCTTACTATAAGGAAATGAAAACACAGACAGGAATTATTCACAGAAGCCTTCTACAAAACTTGTAAGTAATAAGCAAGAATACTTAGCCACAATGCAAATTCAGTTCCACAAAGAGAAATCAGCTCCAGCCTGTGCACTGGCCACAATGGCTCTCCTGCTTCTCTAAGACTGCCCTTCTGTGTCACTATATAACTATACTGTATGTGGTACCCAGTATACAACAACCAGCCAATCACGGCAAGCGATGTACCTTACCGGCGATTGGCTGGTTGTTGTGTACAAATCCTGCTTGGATTGGTCAGCTCTCCCTGCTTGCCCAGCCCTCCCTGTCTCCAAGACTATCAGAGTGGTAACGCATCCCTCTGGCCCACCCTTGTATCCTATTACTGGTACCTATTTCTCTGCCTCTCAGATCTCGCTCCTGAGGACTGCAGTGAAGCGGAGCAGATGTGCATGTGCGAGATCTGAGAGGCAGAGAAGGAGGTACTGGAAATAGAGATGTGAATCAGAACCAGAATCGGTTCTGATTCCGGTTCCGATTCACATCGTGTTTTTCTTTTCGTCCGGCCCGATTGGGTTTTGTTTTTTTTTTTATCAGCTGCGCCCGAGCCGATAAACAAAAAACCCACCCAGAC
This sequence comes from Rhinatrema bivittatum, assembly GCF_901001135.1. Classification (NCBI taxonomy): domain Eukaryota; kingdom Metazoa; phylum Chordata; class Amphibia; order Gymnophiona; family Rhinatrematidae; genus Rhinatrema; species Rhinatrema bivittatum. The sequence goes on from NC_042632.1 coordinate 7,041,491, forward strand.
CCTTTAAAACTAATCCCTCAGCTTCCCCCACCCTCCTGACCCCCCCAAGACCTGCCAAATTAATTAAATACAACCCCCTACCCTCCTGACCCCTCCAAAACCTGCCAAATTAATTAAATACAACCCCCACCCTCCTGACCCCTCCACAAGATCTGCCAAATTAGTTTTCTACAACCCCCCACCCTCCTGACCCCTCCAAGACCTGCCAAAAGTCCCTGGTGGTCCAGTGGGGGTCCAGGAGCGGTCCGGGAGTGATCTCCTGGACTTGGGCCGTCGGCTGCCAGCAATCAAAATGGCGCCGATGGCCCTTTGCCCTTACTATGTCACTGGGGTCGACCAATGGCAGCGGTAGCTCCTGTGACATAGTAAGGGCAAAGGGCCGTTGGCTGCCAGTAATAAAAATGGCGCCGACAGCCCTTTGCCCTTACTATGTCACAGGGGCTACCGCTGCCATTGGTCGACCCCAGTGGCATAGTAAGTATAGGAGTAATGAAGAGGCCTCAGACAGCTTTCATGGCAGGCAGGAAGAGGGAGAAGGCAAAGAGGGCAAAGAGGGTTTGTCCTCCCGAGCCTCTTCCTTTTATTGTACATTCATACAAAGGCAGATGATGTGTCATTACATGATTGGCTACTTTCCCATAGCAACAGAAGAGTCATTACACCATTGGCTTTGGCTCAGGGGGTGTGCACGGATCATATCATTGGCTGCTGAAATCTATACCTCCTGACTTTGTCCTGCCTCTGACTAGGGAAAACCCAGCCCTTCTTTCAGGCTAACAGGATTAATTATAGGCCAGAGAAATACATGAAGTCAGGTATCCTCTCCTAGGCAGAGAGGCTTAAGCACAAGTGATGCTTTTATTCAGGCAAATGTCAGGGAGAAGGGAAGTTAGTGTTTAACCCTGATGAAATGGCTTGCTGGCAAGCGCATATTTCCCACATCAAGGGCAAAGGGCCGTCGGCGCCATTTTGATTGCTGGCAGCCGACGGCCCAAGTACAGGAGATCACTCCCGGACCCCCGCTGGACCACCAGGGACTTTTGGCAGGTCTTGGGGGGGTCAGGAGGGTGGGGGGGTTGTAGTAAATTAATTTGGCAGGTCTGGGGGGGTCAGGAGGGTGGGGGGGTTGTAGTAAATTAATTTGGCAGGTCTGGGGGGGTCAGGAGGGTGGGGGGTTTGTTAGATTTTTATTTTTTTTATATTCGCTCCATAAGACGCAGACATTTTTCCCCCCACTTTTGGGGGAAAAAAGTGCATCTTATGGAGCAAAAACTTCGGTAAATATTCGCCCTATAAGACGACCCCCGACTTTTGAGAAGATTTTCAGGGGTTAAAAACTTGTCTTATACGCCGGAAAATAGGGTAATCTATATGTTAGAAAAGTAAAGAAAAGCAAAAGAAAAATGAAACCTATCTGGTTCTCAAAGGAGGTGGCTGACAAAATAAAGGCTAAAAGAACAGCGTTCAAGAAATATAAAAGATCCCAAAGGGAGGAGCACAAGGAAGAATATCTGGTAGAACTGAGGGAGACAAAGAAAGTAATCAAGACAGCAAAAAGTCAAGCAGAAGAAATGATTGCCAAAGATGTAAGGAGAGGTGACAAAACATTTTTCAGATACATCAGTGAAAGGAGAAAAGTCCAAAGCAGTATAGTGAAATTGAAAGATGAAAAGGATCAATGTGTGGAGAGAGACAAAGAAATGGCAGAAATATTAAACAAATACTTCAGTTCGGTGTTCACTAAAGAGGACCCTGGAGAAGGACCATCGCTAGTTAACAAGAAACTGGAGGGGAATGGAGTAGATGTAACTCCATTTACAGTAGAGAATGTATGGGAAGAGCTGGGGAAACTGAAAGTGGACAAAGCCATGGGGCCTGATGAGGTTCATCCCAGGATACTGAGGGAGCTCAGAGATGTGCTGGCGGGTCCGCTGTGTGACCTGTTCAATAGATCCTTAGAAACGGGAGTGATTGGAGAAGAGTGGTGGTCCCGCTTCACAAGAGTGAGAGAGAAGAGGCTGGTAACTACAGACCGGTCAGCCTCACCTCAGTGGTGGGAAAAGTAATGGAGTCACTGTTGAAAGAAAGAATAGTGAACTATCTACAGTCGGGAGAATTGCTGGACCAGAGACAGCATGGATTCACCAGGGGAAGATCCTGTCAGACAAATCTGATTGACTTTTTTGACTGGGTAACCAAGGAATTGGATCAAGGAAGAGCGCTTGATGTCATTTACTTGGATTTCAGCAAGGCCTTTGATACGGTCCCGCACAGGAGACTGATGAATAAAATGCGAAGCTTAGGAGTGAGTGCCGAGGTGGTGGCCTGGATTGCAAACTGGTTGACAGACAGAAAACAATGTGTGATGGTAAATGGAACTTACTCTGAAGAGAGAGCGGTGTTAAGCGGAGTGCCGCAAGGATCGGTGTTGGGACCGGTCCTGTTCAATATCTTTGTGAGCGACATTGCGGACGGGATAGAAGGTAAGGTTTGTCTTTTTGCGGATGACACTAAGATCTGCAACAGAGTGGACATGCCGGAAGGAGTAGAGCGAATGAGAAGGGATTTAAGGAAGCTGGAAGAGTGGTCAAAGAAATGGTAGCTGAGATTCAATGCCAAGAAGTGCAGAGTCATGCATATGGGGTGTGGAAATCCGAAAGAACTGTATTCGATGGGGGAAGAAGGGCTGATATGTACGCAGCAGGAGAGAGACCTTGGGGTGATAAGTCTCTAATAATCTGAAGTCGGCGAAACAATGTGACAAGGCGATAGCTAAAGCCAGAAGAATGCTGGGCTGCATAGAGAGAGGAATATCAAGTAAGAAAAGGGAAGTGATAATCCCCTTGTACAGGTCCTTGGTGAGGTCTCACCTGAAGTACTGTGTTCAGTTCTGGAGACCGTATCTCCGAAGGGACAGAGACAGGATGGAGGTGGTCTAGAGAAGGGCGACCAAAAAGGTGGAGGGTCTTCATCGAATGACTTATGAGGAGAGATTGAAGAATCTAAATATGTACACCCTGGAGGGAAGATGGAGCAGGGGTGATATGATTCAAACTTTCAGATACTTGAAAGGTTTTAATGATCCAAAGACAAAGACAAACCTTTTCCGTTGCAAAAAAATCAGCAGAACCAGGGGTCACGATTTAAAACTCCAGGGAGGAAGACTCAGAACCAATGTCAGGAAGTATTTCTTCACGGAGAGAGTGGTGGATGCCTGGAATGCCCTTCCAGAGGAAGTGGTGAAGACCAAAACTGTGAAGGATTTCAAAGGGGCATGGGATAAACACTGTGGATCCATAAAGTCTAGAGGATGTGAATGAAGAGAAGAGGCACGGGGGTGGCTTGCTTGCAGGAATGATGGCTACCACCTGGAGATTAATATCCTTATTCAGTAAACATACACGCAGTTAATGAGACTCCAACATTGCTCTATGCTTCAACGGCAAGAGGAAATGTGGAAAAAAGGATTTGCATCCACAAAAAAGCAGGGGAGTAGCTTGCTTGTTACGGCGGTTACTACCCCAAACCAAATAAGCCTGATACTTCACTTTCAATGCTTATCCAGCATAGCTCTCTGCGTCAACGGCAGGGAGAATGAAGAAAAGATGATGTATATTCGGACAACAACCAACAAGGAATGAATTACATAGTTTTTCTATTTTTTTTTTCTATTTTTTCCATTTTTCTTCTGGCCTGTTCTGCTCCTCCTGTTATCCCCCTCCCCCTAATTGTTATTTGTATTTCCTACTTTTAAGTTACAATGTAAACCGGTATGATGTTGTATACTAATGTAGGTATAAAAAAGTCCTAAATAAATAAATAGTCTGGGTAAACAAATAAGCATGGGTGTAGCTTGCTTGTTATGACAGTTACTATCCCGAATCAATTAAGCCTGATACTTCACTTGGAATAGATATCCAGCACAGCTCACTGCTTCAACAGCAGCGGGGAATGAAGTAAAGAGGATTTATATTCAGACAACCAACAAGGACTGAATTGCACAGACAGGGTAAACAAGCATGGGAGTAGCTTGCTTATTATTGCGGTTACTACCCCAAACCAATTAGCTAGATATTTCACTTAGATGCAGCTCCAGCACTACTGTCTGCATCGATGGTGGGGGTGGAAGCGAATTGGAACCAAAAAGTTACCAATAAAGGACCCTGACCTCAGCGGTCAGAGTAACAGATAAGTATGAAAACAAATAGGTGTGAAAGCTTGCTGGGCAGACTGGATGGGCCGTTTGGTCTTCTTCTGCCGTCACTTCTATGTTTCTATGTATGTTTCTATAAGTGCGTGAAGTGCTTGATGTCCGGAAATGCGGCAGCACATGGGAATACCTCCTAGCTTGGGAGGGATTCGGGCCTGAGGAGAATTCCTGGGAGCCTGCTAAGAACGTCCTGGATAAGACGCTTCTCAAGAACTTTCACACTGAATACCCGGGAAAACCCAAGCCTTCTAGGGGGAGGCCTAAAGGAAAGGGGTACTGTTATGGCTGCCGGCCATGGCATTCTGCGACCGGGGCCGGCCTCCCTTCTGTGGCGGCAGACTGCCTCTGATGCTCCTACTGTCATGGCCGCTGGCTGCAGTGGTCCGCAACCGGGTCAAGCACTTACCCATGACGTTGGACCACCTCTGAGGCTCCTGCGGGAGCAGGCAGCCACCTCTGATGCTCCCTTCGCGGCCACAGCTACTGTTGAGCCCAGCCACATGGCTCCTTTCCTGCCGGGCTGACTCCTCCCCCTCCGGGTCGCATAGAGCTGCGCGCACGGCTAAAGACTAAATTTAAAGGGGCCACGACAAGAAGCTCTCGTGGCTCCTTCCTGGGACTCCTCCTTTAGCTCAGGTATTTAAGGCAAGGTCTGCTCCTCAGCCCTTCCCTTGGTATTGAGGCTTCTCGTCTGGTTGGTTCCAAAGTTCCTGGTTCCGCTGTTTGGCTTTGTTCCTGTTCTCCATCCCTACTTCTGCTTCCTCTCTCTCGTTGGACTGATAGTCCTGGATTGACGCTTGGACCGGCTTCAGAACATTCTCTTGGCTTGACCCTGGACCGGCTTCCGACCATTCTCCTGGCATTGCCCTTGGACCGGCTTCCGACCACTCTCCTGGCATAGCCCTTGGACCAGCTTCCAACCACTCTCCTGGCTTTGTCCTTGGACCGGCTTCTGACCATCCTCCTGGCGTTGCCCTTGGACCGGCTTCCGACCATCCTCCTGGCGTTGCCCTTGGACCGGCTTCTGTCCCTTCACCTGACTTGGACCACAGGACTGGCTTCTGACCATTCTTCAGCCTCCACTCCTGGACTGACTTATGACCTGCAGGAGGCGCCTGCATCCAGACCTATCTTCAGTCTTCAGTGATTCTCCTAAGTCCAAGTGGTCCGGGTCCCAATGGGCTCCTCCTGGGGGGACCATGGACTAGGAAAGATAGTAACCTTCAGGTTTGGAGCCCCAAGGCTCAATCTGCTTTCCATGCCTTGAAAGAGGCCTTTTGCACCGGACCCTGTCTACGTCACCCAGATCTAACTGCCCCTTCGTCGTCGAAGTGGACGCCTCCGCCATTGGAGCAGGGGCGGGCTTGAGCCAATATTCCTCCAAGGGGGTCTTAGTGCCCTGCTCCTTCTACTCACACAAGTTTTCTCCCGCAGAGCAAAACTACATGATTGGGGACCGTGAACTCTTAGCTGTGAAATTGGCACTTCAGGATTGGCGCCTCTGGTTAGAAGGAGCACAGCATAAGTTCACGATCTTTACAGACCACAAGAACCTTGAACACTTAAAGGAAGCCCAGCTATTGAACCCCAGACAGGCCCGCTGGGCGCTGTTCTTTGAATGTTTTAACTTTGAACTCCTCTACCGTCCAGCAGCAAAGAACACCCGAGCGGATGCTCTCTCGAGTCTGAAGATACACCCGAAACTCCTATGCACATCATCGACCCAGCTTGCATAACCCTCGCAGTTACCAACATGGTACCAGCCGGGAAGACGGTGGTCCCATGCCGTCTCTGAGAGCGCGTCCTCCGCTGGGCCCATGACTCAAAGTTGGCCGGCCATCCTGGCCGGGCTCGGATCCTTGAGATGTTAAGAAGACATTACTGGTGGCCTAGCATGGTTAAAGACTCCCGCAGTTATGTGGACTCCTGCCCCATCTGTGCACAGCAAAAACGTCCAACCTCTTCCGGCTCCCACCAAACCCTGGTCAAGCATCTCTACTGACTTCATCGTCGATCTGACCCCATCAAAGGGCAACACGGTCATTTGGGTTATTATTGACCGCTTTTCAAAAATGGCCCACTTCGTTCCACTATAGAGCCTCCGTTCGGCTCCTGAATTGGCAAAACTCTTCCTAAACAATGTAATCCACATACATGGATTACCCAAAGAGATTGTTTCTGATCATGGGCCACAATTTGCTGCCAAGTACTGGACGTCCCTGTGTAAAATGTTTGATATTACCCTGAATCTAACCTCGGCCTACCACCCTCAAGCGAATGGCCAAGCCGAGAGGACAAACCACTCCCTGAAGACATTCCTAAGATCCTACGTCAATGATCAGCAGGATAACTGGGCTGACCTCTTGCCATGGGTCGAGTTATCCCACAATACCCACGTTGCCTCTGCCACTGATGTCTCTCCCATCTCCGTAGTATTCGGTTGCCAGCCACGCCTGCCTCTACCAGTGCCGCTTTCCGTACCCTCACCTGCAGCTCAGTCTACGGCACAGACGATCCGCCGTTTCTGGAACCAGGTCAAGGAAAGACTGGGTCAGGCTGCCGAGAGAGCCAAAAGCTTCACGGACGCTCATCATCGCACCGCACCCCTGTTTCGGCACGGCCAGAAGGTCTGGCTGAGCACTAAACACATCAGACTACGTCTTCCTTCAAATCATCTGGCTCCCAGACTCATCGAACCATTTCCGATCACTCGACGCATAGGTGCGGTTACCTACCAGCTGCAACTTCCCACCTCCATGGGAATCCACAACACATTCCATGCGCCTCTATTAAAGCCATTCATCTTGCCCTGGCCCTCTCGAAGACCTCCTGAGCCTACACAACTTGCTGCTGAACCTGAGGACATCCTCCAAGTAAAAGAGGTCCTGGATGGCCGGTGCCATAGAGGCCATTGGGAGTACCTCCTGTCGTGGGAGGGCTTCGGGCCAGAGGAGAATTCCTGGGAACCCTCCCACCACATCTACGACAAGGACCTCCTCGCTGAGTTCCACCAAGACCCATCATGAGAAGCCCAGGCTGGAAAGGGGGAGGTCTAGAAGGGGGGTTACTGTTGTGCTTCCCGGCTGCACTGGTGCCGCGACCGGGCCTGCTCACCTGACGCACCCGTCGACAAGCTCCTCTCTCAATCCCAGCGCTGCTCACCCACGGAATCCATGAGAGTCCCCAGGCCCATCAGGGCCTTCCTCCTCACGGCATTCCTCGCGCCAGGGCTCGGCTTCCTCGGCATCTGCCCCGCCCCCTAGTGCATGCGTGCGGAGCTCTTTTGACTTTAAAGGGCCAGGTGTGGGAAACTGACTGGCGGCGCCCGATTCTGATGTCACCTGAGCCCTGTATAAATAGCAGGACTCAGTCACTAGCGAATTGCCTTGGCAATCGGGTCGTACATTTCGGTGTCTCTAGTTTGCCTGTTCCAGCGTCTCCTGTTCCTTTGTCTCTCCATTCCTGGTAATACCATTCGAACTGATCTCACGGTACTGACCTTTGCTTGCTCTTGACCTCATCTGACTGCTGCCTAGATCCGACCTCTGCCTGTTCATTGACCATGTCTGACCACTGCCTGGAACTTGACCTTTGCCTGACCTGACTATTCCCGGATTGACTACAGGTACTGACCGCTGCTTCGGCTGACCATTCTGGACTGATACCCTGGCCTTGATCCTCGCTTTCTACTCGGACACTCTCTTCTGGCCTCCTGCGACTTCTGGACATTCTTGCTTGGACATCGACCGCGCACCCTTGTTCGTGTTGGGCACTCCCCTGCGCTTCCTCTCTAGGCAACCCTGCGAGGCCCACATAAGACAAGGCGGCCTGGGTAACCAAGGGCTCAACCTGAGGGAACCCAGGGTTGCTATTGGGAAAGCTCCAACTAGCCTCTGTCTCCTCCTGTGCTCCGCCTCCTGGTGGCAGGTGCTCTCTGGGTCTGACCAGAGGGCCATACCAATCCTGCACCAGGCCAAGAGTCCACCTCCAGCGCAACAGGATAGGAGGTGATGTCCTTTTGTGGATTGCAAGCAGGTTAAAAGACAGGAAACAAAGAGTAGGATTAAATGGTCAGTTTTCACAATGGAAAAAGGTAAATAGTGGCATGTTCAGAGATCTGTACTTAGACCGGTGCTTTTTAATATATTTATAAATGATCAGGAAATGGGAGGCAAGATGGCGGCATAGGCAGGTCGCTGAATGCAGGTTATAGAAACATAGAAACATAGAAATGACGGCAGAAGAAGACCAAACGGCCCATCCAGTCTGCCCAGCAAGCTTCACATTTTTTTCTCATACTTATCTGTTTCTCTTAGCTCTTTGGTTCTATTTCTCTTCCACCCCCACCATGAATGTAGAGAGCAGTGATGGAGCTGCAACCAAGTGAAATATCAAGCTTGATTAGTTAGGGGTAGTAGGGGTAGTAACCGCCGCAATAAGCAAGCTACACCCATGTTTATTTGTTTTACCCAGACTGTGTTATTCAGCCCTTATTGGTTGTTTTTCTTCTCCCCTGCCGTTGAAGCAGGGAGCTATGCTGGATATGCGTGTAGTATCAGTTTTTCTTCTCCCCTGCCGTTGAAGCAGAGAGCTATGCTGGATATGCGTGAAGTATCAGTTTTTCTTCTCCCCTGCCTGAGTTTTCCTCCTGGATTTTCTATTTTGTTTAGTTATGCCTTCGAAAAGAAATGGGAAAGTAAGGATTTTTTCACCTGAAACCTTACCTCCCACGGGGCAACTTGATATCCTGCGTTTTATGCGCCAGCTGGAGCAAGAAGAAGGAACCAGTGAATCTGCTGTGAGCCCCTGCGGGGGAGAGCAGGGAGCTCCGATGGACGAGGCATACCTCAGCCCTGACATCAGACCGCCTCCGGCGCAGTGTGACCCCCGATGGAGTCACTTCCCAGTCGCAGGTCGATGACGCGGCCAATGCAACCGGGGGGAGGTGGAAGTTGACTCAGGCAACATGCCGAGAACGAAGGAACTCGCCCGGGCAGGAACGGAAGGTGCTGTTGCTGGAGTGGGAGCTTCAGGGACCTCAAATCTAGAAGCCTGCCTCGGAGGGAGAAATGAGGAGGCTTCGGTGGATGGAGGACAGAATATAATATCTCTCGGCGCTATCGGTGAGTCCCCAATATTACCATCTAGACCGGAGGCAGTGACACTCGAGTCACTGTGGGACTTGGTGGCGGGCCAAGGTCAATCTATGAAAAGATTAGAATTAAAGATGGACTCCCTAAATTATAACTTTCAACAAAAGATACTTGGAATCCAGGAGCAGGCCACCGAGACAACAAATAAAATTTTAGAGACTGAAAATAAAATTCAGTCTCTTCAAGCTGTTAATGTGGCTGTAATAAAAGAACAGATGGCCTGTTCCAAACGTCTGAAAATCCTAGAAAACAACATCAGGCATTTAAATTTGCGAATTATGAATTTTCCTAAAGTTGCTGGAGAGATTCCCTTTACTACATTGAAAAGACTTTTCAGAGAAGGTCTTGGATTTACAGATGAAAATATGCCATCCATTAATTTTTGCAGATTTTTTAATAATAATAGACCTTCTACTGCAGGGACTGCTCCTGTATCAACTATTCCAATGAACTTAACCAGCTTCTTAGAAAGTTCCGATACGGATGTATTAGAAAGAAACACTTTACTAGTTGCCTTTATTTCTGTGTTAGATCTGAATAGTGTGATGCGAAATTTCTTTAGAAAAATTCCTTTAATGTTTTATGGTCAGATAATAAAAATATATCCGGATTTAGCCCAGATAACACAAATTAGGAGGAGAGAATTTCTGTCTTTAAGGCAGGATGTTGTTTCTCTGGGATATACATTTACACTTCGCTATCCCTGTAAGTGTATCCTTAAGAAAGGGGATGACTGTTTTATACTTTTTCAGACAGAACAACTTCATCAATTTGTAGATGCCCGTAGGCCTACCACATCTTCTCCACTTGATTAAGAAAGGGCTGGTAAAAATATGTCTCCACCCTAGTAACCTATGTTAATGTCATTGGGGCGGATTTTCAGAGCCCTGCTCGCGTAAATCCGCCCAAAACCGGGCGGATTTACGCGAGCAGGGCCCTGCGCGCCGGTGAGCCTATTTTACATAGGCTCACCGGCGCGCGCAGAACCCCGGGACTCGCGTAAGTCCCGGGGTTTTCAGAGTGGGCGTGTCGGGAGGCGTGTCGGGGGCGGGGCCGGAGCGTGCGGCGTTGCGGGGGCGTGTCGGCAGCGTTTTGGGGGCGGGTACGGGGCGTGGCTACGGCCCGGGGGCGTGGCTACGGCCCGGGGGCGTGGCCGCGCCCTCCGTACCCGCCCCCAGGTCGCGGCCCGGCGCGCAGGAGGCCCGCTGGCGCGCGGGGATTTACGCCTCCCTCTGGGAGGCGTAAATCCCCTGACAAAGGTAGGATGGGGGTTTAGACAGGGCCGGGCGGGTGGGTTAGGTAGGGGAAGGGAGGGGAAGGTGAGGGGAGGGCAAAGGAAAGTTCCCTTCTAGGCCGCTCCGATTTCGGAGCGGCCTAGGAGGGAACGGGGGTAGGCTGCGCGGCTCGGCGCGCGCAGGCTATACGAAATCGATAGCCTTGCGCGCGCCGATCCAGGATTTTAGCCGATACGCGCGACTACGCGCGTATCTACTAAAATCCAGCGTACTTTTGTTTGCGCCTGGAGCGCAAACAAAAGTAGGCTGTTCGCGCTCGTCTGAAAATCTACCCCATTATGTATATATATAATTGCTACAATTTCTCTCACTCAGTTTTCCTTTGCCTTCTCTTCTGTTTACCTAGTGGGTGTAACATTGTTAAGATGTTAAAGGTAGATGTTAAATGGTTTATTCTGTTTAATAAGTTACGATATGAGAAAAGAAACTGGATATATGGAATTTTCTTTCAGGATAAGTATTTTCTTTTTAAAAAACTGATTACATTCTATATCCTGATGTAAGAAACTCTACCTAAATATTTTCTTGTATTATTTTTTTGAAAATGATAAATAAAGAATAAAAAAAATATATATATATGATCAGGAAAGGGGTACAATGAGTGAAGTGATCACATTTGTGAATGACACAAAATTATGCAGAGTAGTTAAATCTCAAGCGGATAGTCCATGGAGATGGAAAATGTGCTTCAGAAACAACTTGGCTAATTCTGGGGCTGATGGAAGGCCCGGCAAGGGAATAAAGTGACCCATCTTTGAAAAACGGTCGATGATGACCCAGATTACGGTATTGTTCTGGGCCGGAGGCAGGTCCGTAATGAAGTCCATTGAAATGCTGGACCAAGGCTCGGTAGGTGCTGGAAGTGGTTGGAGTAGGTCCCAAGGCCATCCGGTAGGCGGCTTCTGTTGGGCGCAGATGGGACATGAATCTACGTAGTTACGAGAGTCTTGCACCATGTTGGGCCACCAATAATACCTTCATAACATTTCTAGGGTCCTGGCACAACCCAGATGTCCTGCCAACTTGGAATCATGAGCCCATTTCAGAACTTGTTCACGTAATCTACGTGGAACGACGGTTTTCCCAGCTGGAACTGTAGTGGTCATGGCAAGGGATACACAGGCAGGATCTATAATATATCTATGAACATCAGGGTCATCTTCAGGTTCAAAGGATCTGGATAGTGCATCAGCACAGAGGTTCTTGGAAGCTGGGTGGTAACATAGAAAGAAGTTGAACTGTTCAAAGAAGAGCGCCCATCGGGCTTGTCGAGGGTTCAAGAGTTAAGCATCTTTAAGGTGCTCAAGATTCTTATGGTCAGTGAAAATGGTAAACTTGTGTTGTGCCCCTTCCAACCAGGGGCATCACTCTTGGAGTGCCAATTTGATGGCAAGAATTTCTCAGTCACCAATGGTGTAATGTTGCTCTGTAGGAGAGAACTTGTGTGAGTAGAATGAGCAAGGTATCAATTTACCCTTGGCAGAAAACTGGCTTAAGACGGCTCCTGCTCCAATGGCAGAGGCGTCAACTTCGATGAAGAATGGGCATCTTGGGTCTGGATGCTGAAGACAAGGATCAGAGCAGAACCTTTCCTTGAGCGTCTGAAAGGCGGCTTGTACTTTGGGAGTCCACACACGAATGTTAGTCCCTTTCTTGGTCATGGCGGTGAGCGGAGCGGCTAGGGTAGAATAATTGGCAATGAAGCTCCGATAATAATTGGTAAAGCCAAGGAAGCATTGTAAGGCCCATAGGCCTACTGGCTGGGACCAGTCTTAGATCCCCTGGACTTTATCTGGGTCCATGGAGAAACCTCGATCATATATGATGTACCCTAGGAAGGGTAAGCAATTTTGCTCGAAGAGGCACTTTTCTAACTTGGCATAAAGATGGTTTTCTCTTAGGCATTGAAGGACAATCCAAACATGCTCTCAGTGGGATTCAAGGTCTTTGGAAAAGATCAGGATGTCAAGATATACGGCTATGAACGAGTATAAGAGATCTCTGAGTATCTCGTTCATGCGACGTTGAAAGACCGCTGGGGCGTTGCATAGCCCAAAGGGCATCATGGTATATTCATAGTGACCATCCCTCATGTTGAATGAGGTTTTCCAGATATTTTCAGGTCGGATGCGTACCAGATTGTATGCACCACTCAGATCCAACTTGGTGAAGATCCATGCCCCTTGAAGGTGGTCAAACAGCTCGCTGATAAGGGGCAGGGGGTATCGGTCTTTGCGGGTTATGGCATTGAGCCCTCTGTAGTCAATACAAGGTCGTAACCCGCCATCCTTTTTCTTAATGAAGAAAAATCCTGCACCAGCAGGAGAATCAGAGGGACGAATGAACCCTTTTTCTAGGTTCTCCTTAATATACTCAGACATGGCTAGGGTTTCTGGGTGAGACAGTGGATAAGTTCTGCCCTTGGGAGGCATTGTGTCCGGCAGAAGTTCTATGGGACAATTGAACTTGCGTAATGGAGGCAAGGTATCCGCCTTCTTCTTTGAGAAGACATCTTCTAAGTCTACATACTGAGTAGGCAACCCAAAGAGGGTAGTAACTTCAGTATAGGAACAACTAGAGATACTTGATGTAGACATGTCTTCTGGCATTTGGAGTCCCACTGCACCAACTGCAGGGACTGCCAAACGAACTGGGGTTCATGGACCTGGAGCCAGGGCAACCCCAGGATAACAGGATGTGTAGAACTTTTCAACCCATAGAAGGACGTCTCCTCCTCGTGGAGAGTGCCCACGGTAAGACGGACAGCCACTGTTCGATGGGTCCTGGAAGAGGTTCCCCTTGAATGGAGGCGATGTGAAGACTCACATCTAATGGCTGAAGAGGAATGTTCAGAAGCTTGACAATGTTATCCATGATGAAGCTGCCACTTGCTCCGGTATCAGCAAGAGCAGTGGTGGTGAAGTAATGGGCCTTGATGCCCAGAGAGACGGGAAGCAGGAGGTGGGGGCCGGAGACAGTAGCGCCTAAGCTCGGGACCCCCGCCGGGCTCAGGTGTTGCAGTTTTCCGGATGGACCGGACAGAACTGCCGAGTATGTCTGGAAGTGCCACAGTAAAGGCAAAGACCCTTCTTCCTCTGACGGAGATGTTCGGTTGGAGACAGTTACCCACGGTTCACCTCCATAGGTTCCACCACGGAGGAGGGCGGTGGTGCTGGAGTCTTAGCAGGAGGACTTAGAACACGCGTGGGATGCGGTGTAGGAGAGCGGGAGGCCTTTACTTCTAGGCGCCTTTGCCGGAGACGATGATCAATCTTCCCGGTGAGGGAAATCAGGTCCTCTAGAGATGTGGGAGTCTCACAGACGGAGAGTACATCTTTGAGAGCACTGGAGAATCTATCTAGGAAGATGGCTTGCAGACAGTCTTCTTGCCACCCAAGCCAGGGTCCTGAACTCCACCGTATACTCAAAGAGGGTCCGTGACCCTTGACGGAGGTGGAGTAGACTATGGCTGGCTATAGCCTGGTGGCCTGGGTCTCCGAAAGTCTGCTTGAAGAGAGCAACAAACTCGGATAACTCAGAAAGAATGGGATCAGAGCATTCCCATAAGGGAGAGGCCTAGCCAGAGCCTTCCCTTCCAGGTGGGAAAGGATGAAGGTCACTTTAGTGGTTTCCTTCAGGAACAAGGAGGGTTGCAGTGCAAATTGCCATAAGCACTAATTTATTTATTTATTTATTTATTTAACATTTTTCTATACCGACCTTCAAGGTTGAATACCATATCAGGTCTGTTTACATCGAACAGGGGGTAGATAAATATAAAATAAGGAACAACTTTTATAATTAAGAGGAAGCAAAAAAACAGAAAAAGTTACATAAAACAAGGACCATGAACTTGGAAGCTGATTCAGCTGGAAGAAGAAAGGCCTTAAGAGGGTATTAAATTAAATACAGTGAGTCATGTCCGAGTTTGGTCTAGAGCCAGTTAACTTATTAGGGTAGATAACTAGTAAATGAGGTGAATATTGGAGGAGCGAAGTTCCATATTCATGAGCGGATTAGTTATCTAATGAGAGTCTGATGGATCAGGGAAGGCTTGTATGAACAGCCAAGTTTTGAGTTTTTTCTTAAATGTTAGTAGGCAAGGTTCCAGTCTGAGTTCTGCGGGGAGGTTGTTCCAGATGGCTGGTCCTGCTGTAGAAAAAGCTCGGTCCCTGGTCGAGATGAGTCGTGTGGCTTTAGTTGGCGGGGCTTGTAGTGCTCCTTTGTAGGATTCTCTCATTGGTCTGTTGGAAGTATGGAGTTTGAATGGGAATTCGAGGTCGAGATGGAGGAGATTATGAATAGATTTGTGAATTAAAGTTAGAGATTTGTGTAGAACCCTGTGATTGACTGGTAACCAGTGTAGGTTTCGGAGGATGGGCGTAATATGGTCTCTCCGGTTGGTGCTTGTCAAAATTCTAGCTGCGGCGTTCTGTATCATCTGTAAGGGCTTGGTTGTTGAGCTGGGTAGGCCTGTGAGGAGAGCGCTGCAGTAGTCTATTTTGGCAAATATCAAGGATTGAAGGACAGTCCTAAAGTCATGGAAATATAGGAGAGGTTTGAGTCTTTTTAACACCTGTAGTCTGTAGAAGCAATCTTTGGTTGTGGTTTTGATCATATTCTTTAGGTTAAGGCGGTTGTCGATAATTACTCCAAGGTCTCTTACGTGAGTGTGGGTGAGAAGGTGGTTGTGATGGGTCTGAGACGGGAGGTTATCTTGGTTGGAGGAAATGAAGAGGAGTTCAGTATTAGAAGCATTGAGGACCAAATTTAGACTGTTGAGGAGATTAGTGATGGCTTGTAGGCTGTTGTTGCAGAGTGAGAGGGATTTGTTAATAGATTCTGTTATGGGAATCAGAATCTGAACATCGTCCGCATAGATGTAGTGAATGAGGTTAAGATTTGTTAACAGTTGGCAAAGGGGGAGGAGGTAAATATTGAAAAGAGTGGGTGATAGGGATGAACCTTGTGGTACGCCAAGAGAGGATTTTGTAGATGGTGATTCTTTATTGTTGATTTTGACTTTAAAACGTCTGTTACTGAGGAAAGACTTGAACCAATTGTGGACTGTTCCAGAGATGCCTATGTCTGAAAGGCGATTCAGGAGGATGGAGTGGTTGACGGTGTCGAAGGCCGCCGAGATGTCTAAAAGGATTAAGAGAAAGGAGTGTCCTTTGTCTAGACCCATGATAATATGGTCTGTTAGAGATATGAGTAGGGTTTCTGTGCTGCGAGATTTGCAGAACCCATATTGGGAAGGGAAAAGTAAATTGTGATCTTCTAAATAATCCGAAAGCTGGATGTTGACCAATTTCTCTGTGAGTTTGGCTAAAAATGGTAGATTCGAGATGGGGCGGAAATTAGCTAGTACACCAGGGTCTAAATTATGTTTCTTGAGGAGTGGTTTAAGGGACGCGTTTTTTAGACTATCTGGGTAGAATCCTTGTGTTAAGCAGCAGTTTATGATGTTGGTTGGAGATTATGTTTGGGATAAGTAGCAGTAGCTTGGAAGGTATGTTGTCTGATGGGTGGCTGGATGGTTTCTGCCTTTTAAGAATGGATTCGATCTCTTTGGTAGATGTTAATTTGAATTTGTCGAATTTGACTCCCTTAAGCATGTAGGTGTTATCGAATGAGGTGATGTGGTCAGTCTTGGTTGGAAGGAGAGCAAGTGTGTTTGAAATCTTCTGCTGAAAGAATAAGGCTAGCTCATTTGCCTTGGATTGAGCTTGTTCGTCAGGTATCGACGGTGGTAGAGACTTTATAATTGCGATGGAGAAGGTACAGAGAAGGGCTACCAAAATGATAAGGGGAATGGAACAACTCCCCTATGAGGAAAGACTAAAGAGGTTAGGACTTTTCAGCTTGGAGAAGAGACGACTGAGGGGGGATATGATAGAGGTGTTTAAAATCATGAGAGGTCTAGAACGGGTAGATGTGAATCAGTTATTTACTCTTTCGGATAGTAGAAAGACTAGGGGGCACTCCATGAAGTTAGCATGGGGCACATTTAAAACTAATCGGAGAAAGTTCTTTTTTACTCAACGCACAATTAAACTCTGGAATTTGTTGCCAGAGAATGTGGTTCGTGCAGTTAGTGTAGCTGTGTTTAAAAAAGGATTGGATAAGTTCTTGGAGAAGAAGTCCATTACCTGCTATTAAGTTCACTTAGAGAATAGCCACTGCCATTAGCAATGGTTACATGGAATGGACTTGGTTTTTGGGTGCTTGCCAGGTTCTTGTGGCCTGGATTGGCCACTGTTGGAAACAGGATGCTGGGCTTGATGGACCCTTGGTCTGACCCAGTATGGCATTTTCTTATGTTCTTTGTTATTTGAGAAACATATGCAAAGAGAGTTTTTGCATCAAATTGGAGATCATGGATTTTTTTACCGTAATATTCTCTTTTTGATTTTAGAATTGATGTCCTGTAGAAATGTAAGGTTCCTTTGTATGACGATAGCGTAGTGGTGGAAGGGGCTTTGCGCCATTTATTTTCTTTGTGACGTAATTCTTGTTTTATCCGTTTGAGTTCGCTGAGAACCAAGGTTGATTTCCTTTTTTTATGACGGGTTGATTAGTTTCGTGGTTGAAGGGCAGAGTTTATTTGCTACGTCTTCAGTGATCTTGTGCCATGAGAGCACTGCTGTGTTGGGGTTGGACAGATCTAGGTTTGAAAGTTCCTTGGAGAGATGTTCACTGAGGGTGTCAGAAGCACAGGGTTTCCTGAATTGAAAGGAGGAAAGGTGCTGGGGGGAGAGAGACTGTTTTTTTGTGGTGAGGGTGGTTGTTATCAGAAAGTGATCTGACCAGGGGATAGGGGTACACAGAGGTTCCATGGAGTTGGAGAAATTAGAGTTGATAAAAATAAGGTCCAGGGTGTGACCTGCTTTGTGTGTAGGTTTGTTTACAATCTGGGTGAATCCCATTGCACTGAAGGCGGTGAGGAGGGCGTCACAATTGGATGAGTGGGAAGAAGCCTCAAAGTGGATGTTAAAATCTCCCATGATTATGGTAGGTGAGTCAGTGTTGACGTGTTTCACCACGGATTCTATAAGAGGGGAGGCATCTGTATCTAATACTCCTGGGGGTGCATAAACTAGTAGTACTTGCAGCTGGTTCGATTTGAATAGTCCTAGTTCAATTTTGGATTCTGACTTAATTGTATGTGATGTTAGTCTGAGTTCTTTTTTGGTGGCTAGTAACAGACCACCTCCTCGCTTATTTTGTCTGTGAATTGAAAAAAAGTCGTATTTGTGGGTGGGTAATTGGTTGATTAGGGCAATGTCCAAGTTTTTTAGCCAGGTTTCTGTGATAGCACAGACGTCAAGGTTACTGTCCAAGAGATAGTCGTTGAGGATGTGAGTCTTTTTTGTCAGAGATTGAGAGTTAACTAGGGTCACTAAGAGGAGGGTTAGCCCTAGGAACTGAGTCAGTGGATTGATCATGATTGGGATGAGAGATCTAGGAGTTCTAACTGGTGGAACCAGAGCTGAGGGCATGCTGCGGTGGAAGCGATGGTATCTTATTGGAATATGTTGGGTTAGCATTTTTGGGTCAACAGGACTAATTGTGAAATGAAATGAATCTTAGATAATAGAAGTAGAGGTGGGGTCCTGAAGGATATCTTTAGAGGTCTGAGAATTCCTTAAGAATTTAGTTTGTGCGATAGTTATATGCAGAGGTGTATTGCTGAAGGTTGAAGGTTGAAGGAACTGTGACAGTGATGTCGTTAGAAGTTAGAAGTGCTTGTGCTCGTTTGTACCTTAAAAGGTGTAGAAGAGATGGTCTCCGTGTGGAAGTGTTCCGGCTTTGTTCTGTTGGATGCTCGAGATCACTTAGGCGAATGCAGTCTCCCAGATTCGTGGATTTCGTTGACGATTTGGATTGAGCCGTAGACGAGCAGGGTAAGAAGGGTAGAGTCTGCTCAGGGGCTGCACGAAGGGGCGCACAAAGGGGCAGGCCCCTGTGTCGCGCTCCTTCGGCGCGCGGCGCCGGACTGAAGAAAATTTAAAAGGCCTCAGGGCCTTACCGGATTGGCTGCTGGTTGAGGGAGGGCCGACTTGTGGGCGTGGTTCGCGGCTGCAGGGCGTCAGGGCGGCGAAGACAGCGCTGGAAGTCGCGCGATCGGCGGCGGACCCTTCGTGGGCTAGGCTGAAATTTAAAGGGCCTTACCCCGATGGGTCTGTGGCGCCGGTTGCGCACGCCCGCCTAGATGCTCTCTCGCCGCGATTGCCGAAGGTAAGGAGGAGCCGCTGGACTGAAGAAAATTTAAAAGGCCTCAGGGCCTTTCCGGATTGGCTGCCGGTTGAGAGAGGGCCGACTTGTGGGCGTGGTTCGCGGCTGCAGGGCGTCAGGGCGGCGAAGACAGCGCTGGAAGTCGCGCGATCGGCGGCGGACCCTTCGTGGGCTAGGCTGAAATTTAAAGGGCCTTACCCCGATGGGTCTGTGGCGCCGGTTGCGCAGGCCCGCCTAGATGCTCTCTCGCCGCGATCGCTGAAGGTAAGGAGGAGCCGCCGGACTGAAGAAAATTTAAAAGGCCTCAGGGCCTTGCCGGATTGGCTGCCGGTTGAGGGAGGGCCGACTTGTGGGCGTGGTTCGCGGCTGCAGGGCGTCAGGGCGGCGAAGACAGCGCTGGAAGTCGTGCGATCAGCGGCGGACCCTTTGTGGGCTAGGCTGAAATTTAAAGGGCCTTACCCCAATGGGTCTGTGGCGCCGGTTGCGCAGGCCCATCTAGATGCTCTCTCGTCGCGATCGCCGAAGGTAAGGAATTGAGGAAGCCACGGCAGGAGCATGGGTCCCCATTGTATTGAGGAGGTGCAGGGAGCGCCAATGATGCTTTGGGTAGCATAAAGGCCGAAAGGCCCACAGGGTTGGCCAGAGCAGTATCTCGCAGCTGGGAATGAAGCTCTTCCACCGAAGAGACTAGCGCTTGCAGAGTTTGGTGATGTTCTTTGACTGTGGCGGCCAAACCCGGTAGGGCCCTGGAGGCAGGAGACTCCACCGAGCCAATGGCCTTGGCAACCTGTTGCGCTCGGGGTGGACCCTTGTCCTGGAGCAGTGGAGAACGGTGGGCAGAGCACTGGAGGAGATGGGGGCTAGGATGAGCTTCACCACTGCAAGCCCGGTCCCCCCAGGAGGAGCCCGTAGGGACCTGGGCCACTTGGACTTAGGTGGGCCTTGCAGGGTCTCCTGGAGAGGTAGTAGACAGGCGTGCCCACAGACAGCAGGGGAGCGAGGTCGGACTCGAGGTTGTATGTCTGATGGAGCAAGGAAGACCAGAACAGCGTAGGCGATGACAAGGCAAGGGACAGAGCCAGAATCAGGAGGCGTGGTCAAGCAGGCAGAGGTCAGAATCCGGGAGTCAGTCCAAGGAGTAGTTAACGAGGCAGAGGTCAGGTTCCTGAATTCAGATGAGGTCACAAGGCAGGCAGAGGTCAGGAGGCAGGCAGCAGGCAGAGAGGTCAAGGAACAGTTCGAGGTCAGTACCAGAGAGACAGTCCGAGGGTACTATCTGGGAGATGGACGGACAGATGCAGGAACAGAGGGACGCTGGAACAGTAGGATGCAGGGAGAAGGCTAGAACGGTAGGATCCTGGAATAAGACTGGAACAAGGCCTAGAACGCAGTGACAATCTAGCACACAACAATGCCGATCCGATTGCCAAGGCAAGAAAATGCAGGCAGCGACTTCCTTAAATAGTTCCTTCAATCAGGGCGCGCCGCGGAGCTAGGACCCGCTCTTGGCCCTACAAGAGGCCGGGCGGTCTGTGTGTGCGCGTGTAGGGGCGTGGCCAACGTCACGGAAGACGCCGAACTCCGGCGTGAGGCCTGGTGCGCAGTGGAAGGCCCAGTGACCGACGCCGAGGCCTGGAAGAGCTCGTGGCTGCCGCTGGGGAGGCTGACCCGGGACCTGCAGGAGGAGCCAGAGAGGTAAGCAGGCCCGTGTGCAGGCCGGACGTGGATGGGGCACGTAACAATAACGAGGTTCATAAAACAACACCTACCCTTTTCTGGGAAATGGCTACGGTTGTCTTACGAGGGGAAATTATATCTTATGTAGCTGCCCACAGAAGGAATATGTTTAAGAGGGTCTTGCTCTTGAAAAATCAATTATGAAGGATAAAACGTATTTATGAAGCCAAGGTCACACCTGCTAATAAAATGAGCTTTTTGGAAGTCCAATCAGTGCTCAATTCCCTTTTAAATCAGCAAGCCCCAAAATTTTACCAATATAAGTCTGGCAGGTTGTTGGCTAATTTAAGGAAACATTGGGGGGGGGGGGGGGGCAGAAGTATATTAGGGCTTTGAAAACAGATTCTGGCGAGATTAAGAATTCGACTAAAGATATTAGTGATATATTGTGCCTATTGTGTATAGTAGCTCTTCTGTTGCAGCTAGGGATATTGCTGAGTACTTGCATAAAGTTAACTTGCCAAAGCTGCCTTACCATTGGAGAGAAGTTAAATGCCCCGGTTCAGTTGGGAGAGATACAAAAGGTAATCCAACGAGCACCACTTTTGAAGTCACCTGGCCCTGATAGGTACTCTGGGGAATTTTTTAAATTAATGGGAGACAACATTTTGTTACCCCTGGGGGAAATGTTTGAGGATCTTATAGCACAGTGATGGCCAACCTTTTGAGCTCAGTGTGTCAAAATTCATTAAAAAACCGAGCATAACTCGGGTGGTGTGTCACTTCTAGAAAAATCCATAATTTTGTGATATTTGTAGCTCTAATTAATAACTAAAAGTTACAATTTTAATATATGTACTGTATTTATTAATAAAGCAAAAACAAATAATTCTTTACCTTACCTGCTTAGTGACTTTTTTGTTGCTGAATTTCTTTGGCTAAATCTTCAATTGAAGGTTGGTATTTCGTACACTTCAAGCCCAAGCAAGCGTTACAAACTTCATCTGTCAGTCGGTTTCTTTTATTGGCTCCCATTCATTTTCACACCACTCCCTCCCCATGCCCCAGGCATGCACACATTCATTCTCACACATACAGACCCCCAGGCAGGCACCCATGCATTCACACACATACACCCCCAGGCAGAGTCCCATTCATACACATGCACACACTAAAGGCAGACCCCCCTCTCTTTTGCCAGCAACCTCGGAACCTCTCTCATTCCTCTGCTGCCACTGTCACTACTGCCACATGGCTATTGGGGAGGTGCCGATTGCTGCTACTGACACTGAAGCCCATTCTGCTGCCTCCTCTGTGCAGGCCCCTTGGGCTTCCACTTTCTCCATGCTGATCTCGTACATTGTGAGATCCGTAGAGAAAGTGCTATTTCCTGTCATGTAGCCAGATGGACTCAGAACAAGTGGGTATAGTGTGCTCGTGCTAGCAGTTGGAGACGGATCTGACGTCAGCACGGGTACATATACCCCCACAGGAAGTGAAGCTCTTCAGTAATTTCCGTCTCCAAAGCAGTTTGGAGAGCCTGCACACTCGCTGAGCGTGTTTCCAATCTACTTTCTATTTTCTACTTACTGAATTTCTATAGGAACATCGAGCCCCGCACTCCTGCGGTGATACCATTCAGTCCCTCCCCCAGTTGAGTTTCCTGGGGTGATTTCCGCGATCCCTCGGAGGTTTTGGCCTCGGTCCGGTGGCCGAATCGCGGCAGGGACCCAGCCCCCGAGCGAGGCTTGGGCGGGCTAAGACGCGCCTCGGTCCCGGCGTGGACTTGGGAGGCAGCGGGTGCATTCCTCAAGCGCGGCGGTGAAGGTATTTCCCCTCTCCCCCCGCAGCCGGAGACCGCCCGGGTTTCAGCCGGGAAGCGCCGAGGATCAGGTAAGGCGTATATCTTTTACTTTTGGTCTCCGAGGTATGAGGATCGGCGGCATTGCCTGTATCCGGCACGCCGCGGAGGTCGTCATTTTGTCGGCCTTGTTAAGGTATTGAGCGCCCATGATAGGCGCCTGTATCGTATTGAGCGCATATTTGGAGCGTATGTTGTCTACCATTTAGCGTATATTACTGACCGCATATTATTCAGCGCATATTGTATTAAGCGTATATTGCTGCCGCATATTATTGAGCGCATATTGTATTGAGCGTATATAGCTGCCGCATATTATTGAGCGCATAATGTATTGAGCGCATATTGTATTAAGCGTATATAGCTGCCGCATATTATTGAGTGCATATTGTATTGAGCGCA
Organism: Rhinatrema bivittatum; assembly: GCF_901001135.1. Classification (NCBI taxonomy): domain Eukaryota; kingdom Metazoa; phylum Chordata; class Amphibia; order Gymnophiona; family Rhinatrematidae; genus Rhinatrema; species Rhinatrema bivittatum. The sequence continues at coordinate 7,064,327 of NC_042632.1, forward strand.
TATTGTATTAAGCGTATATAGCTGCCGCATATTATTGAGCGCATATTGTATTGAGCGCATATTGCTGCCGCATATTCTTGAGCGCATATTTTTTCAGCGATGGAACATTCTGACGCCCCGGCGTCTCTGGCGGCGGCGCCTCCTGATTCCGGCGTGAAAGCCCTCTGCCTCTGCTCAGCATGCCAACTTAGGGCCACGCACAGCGAGGAGCCAGACTCCCTTTGTGCCCAATGTGAGGAGGTAGTGGGAGCCTCGGGCCAGGACCAGTCTCAACCGAGGCTTTGTTGTCAGTTCCCCAGGGGCCACCCCGGATCTCGCGGGTAGTCTCGAACAACCTGGGATACCGGGGGACCTGGTTCCCCGTACACTTGAGTCCACCTCCATTTCCTGGGTGGATCTCTTTAAAAGGATCCATGCCTTTGTACAGATGCAATCAGCTTCCCGTCCAGGCCCTGCTGTTGCTGCTGCTCCTGTGGCTGCTCCAGCGGATCCCGCCCCTGGACCTTCGCGCCCTTTTCGTGGGCAAGCACACCCGCCTCTGGGCAGTCCGGTTCAGGTGGACTCTGATGTCTCGGAGATTGAATCAGAACCCTCCGAGAAGGGGGAACTTCCCTCGGGGATTGAGCCATATCGAACCATGAGGCGGTTCTTCCCCAAGGAAGATCTCTCCGACCTAGTATCTCAGTGCCTGGCGGAGTTGGATATTTCAGGCCCCAGCACTACGGTGCCATCTACACAGAACCCTCTGCTGGAAGGTCTTCGTCCTACGGCCCGCCATTTTCTCTTCTTGCAAGCCGCACAGCAACTAATAGATCTGGAATGGGCTGCACCTGCGGCCTCATTCAAAGGGGGTCGGGGCCTGATAGGCATGTACCCCCTGGATCCGGCAATCAAGGAGATGCTGGCGTGCCCTCAGGTGGACGCCTTGGTTAGCGCGGTGGTCAAGCGCACTACCATTCCAGTTGAGGGGGGGGGGGGGGGGCGGCCCTCAAGGAACCTCACGACCGGCGACTGGACGCCATCCTGAAACAGACATTTGAGGTAGCAGCTCTGTCTTTGCGCATCGCAACCTGCTGCACAGTGGTGACGCGTTCCTGTTTATCACAGGTCAGGAACAATGCTCCGGCAGCAGACATGGAGTCCGCTCTCTCGTTCCTCACAGATGCTGCATCTGACCTAGTCCGTACAACAGCCAAGGGGATCTCATCTTCTGTGGCTGCCAGGAGGCAGCTCTGGATACGGAATTGGTCAGCCGATGCTCCTTCGAAGACACACCTCACCAGAATGCCCTTTAGGGGTTCTTTCCTTTCTCACAGGACAAGCAGGATGGTAGTCCTCACAAATGGGTGACATCGAGGATGGAGCCCTGTACGGAAAACTTTTCTGTCAAAGTTTCAACAAGCTTTGACTGACACTGGCACACTGGGTGCACTGAGCATGCCCAGCCTGCAATTATCCCTGTGAGCCACAGGTGTCTCCCTCAGTCTTCTTTTTCCGCTCTGCAGTCAGCATAGCGGTTGGAGCTCTGTGAGGATTTTTTAACTAATTACCTCATGGAAACACTTAACTTTTCACTTCAAAAAACACTTTTCCCTGCACAGGTCTCCCTCCGCGTACGTTTTTACGACGCTCGGTGAGTACTAATTCTTATTTTTCGGTCGGTTCCTGTCACTATCTTAAGGCTGTTAACTGACTGAAGCCTTCCCTTCCCCCATTTTTCAGTTAGCTTTAAACAGCTTGCGAGTATCTCTGTGACACTCTGCTTGCTTATGCTAGTGGGGTAGGGATTTTTTCCTTAACTTTAGGACTTCTGTAGCTTCAAGTCCTTCGTTCCCTGGTACCCTCATGCAGTCGATACCCTATCGCTACACCGGGACCCTCCTAAACCGCCCTGGGCTTTTATATGTCATCAGCGCCCCTCCCCCCACGGTGCCCTGATGCCTTTATCCATGTTTTTTGCTTTTCAGTGCTACCAGGCTTTTTCCTCCTACGCACTGTTTTTTTCCTTGGGCTTCCTCGGTGCCGTCCCTACCCGGATGCATGCCATTGACGCACACGCTGTTAGTCACTGCCATGCATACTCGGGTCGCCGCCACCGCTGCCCGAGACACTTTTTAACGATCCCAGGGTCACTTCATCGATGCCACCCCCCCTTTTGGGGATGCCATCGATGCCCCATCCTCCCCACCGATGTCCAGCCCTTTTCCATCGGTGGGCATCGGTGCCACATCGATTCGTCGGTGGGCATCGATGCCGGATGGTCCCCATCGGTGGACATCGGTGCCGGATGGTCCCCATCGATGGACATCGGTGCCGGATGGCTTGTCCGTCGATGGCATTGGTGCCGGATGGCCGTCCGTCGATGGCATCGGTGCCGGGTCCTTTTGCATCGATGGACACCGATGCCCAGGTGTTTCATCCATGGGCATCTATGTTAGAATGCATCCATCGAGGGCAGTCGATGCCAGGCTGCTCCCATCGGTGAAATTCGATGCCCAGGTGGGTCCCATCGGTGGGTATCCATGCCGGCTCGATTCCGTGGATGGGCGTTGATGCCAATGCCAGCCTTATGGCTGGCATCGATGCCCATGCCGATTCCAGGACTGGCGTTGATGCCGGGATGGAATTCATCGACTGGGAGATCCATGCCATCGATTCCATACGTGTCCATATCGATGCCACCGACACACGTGTCTGGGGCACCGATGCCATGTACACTTGGAAATCTGAGTCTGTCCAAATCGATACCGTCAACGTCTGTGGCCCTATAGTTGATGCCCGTGGCCATGCCACAAACGGCATAAATGCCCGCCTCCATGCATCGATGCCCTCGACACCTCCGTTTTCCTTCGGTGTCCTTGACGCCCTATTGATTCGACTTCGACTCAGTCGATGCCGGTATCTTTTTCAATAACGGCAATGTTTTTCGATTATTCGATTCCACATCGTTTCAAAGATACCTATGCCACTGCTGTCAGTGCCCGTCACTGTCATCATTCTCCTGGCCAGTCATCGACTATTTTTCATACCCATTTTGATGATATCCTCGAAGCCCCTTAGGTTGCCTTCAATATCGTCAATACCGACATAGCACCGCCACATAATACCCTCGCCTCCTCACATTGCTCCACGCTTTGGGTTCTTTTTTAAGCCCCGTATTAGCTTAAGACACTCCATTGTGTCAGGAGCAGAGCAGGCGTGCTGACAGTTCGTCATCGATCGCCTTCCAGGACGACGAGGGCTTCCATCTCGGCGCTGGGGAAAGACCGGGCCGAGCACCGTGGCACCCATCATCGCCGACATCGTGATCGTCCGCCGCTGACGCCATCCAGCACATCGGTGCCATCCTTCTCCAGGCTGGACAACGCTCGGGCAGAGCGACATCACCACTGCCATCAGCACTGTTCCTACAGTTTTGGCAGTCCTTGGTGATCCAGAACTTCCGGATCCAGGTCCGACAGCTTCTGCATTGGCGTCACGACACATCGAGCCGCTGTGACGAGGGAAGGGAACATGAGTTCCGTTAGGGCTCCTCTGTTCCTGGCGTGCCCCACCGTCAAGTGGTGTGGGACTATGGCCATCTGTTACACTTAGCAGTCTAAACGCCACTCACGCCTGGCCTGTCTCCTCTGTACCTGTGCCACCATACCGGGTTTCAGAGCGAGATGGACGTTTACGTCCCCGGCCTTACCCTCGAGGACTCCGGAGACCGTCGGGGTCAACAATCTTCACCGGCTCGTCTTGCGGCGATCCACGTCGGATGGTAAGTACCCGCTTCGGCGGCATTCCCATAGAGTTGTGTTCTCCCATTCGGACCGTGGTTCGAAAAGTTCTGGGTCATGTGCCTTTTAGAACTGTATTAGTGTCACATATCACTATGTTAGCTATGTTAGCCACAATATCAGGAGAACCCCTCTATCTTCTTGGGATTGCAGCAGGGCTTCTTCTCTTGTCAGTAACAAGTCCCTGTGCCGACCAATGCTCTGACTCTTGGTTCCCTCCCAACCAAGGTCCAGCTGCATTGGCTGATCTGCTAAACATGAGATTCAGCAACCATTGCCCCATGTACAAGTCCACCTTGAGGCCTGGCCACAGGTCTCAGTGTCTCCTTGTACAGCATACAGAAATGCGGGTACCACTTACCGCTCACACACCTGCAGGAGCCTACATGATATCCTCCATTGGGACACCTCCTGGTCTCCCATCTGGTCAGATATCAGAGCGGCCACCCCACCTTGTACCAAAGTCCCGGTACACTCCCCCAGGCGCTACGAAGTGCAGAGGGGAGAAGGGAGGGGGGTTGGGGAGTTTTAATTGCACTATTCTTTCTTTTAACAGAAAATAGTTACTCTCCGCACATCCTGGACCTAAGAAAATCCAACTTTCTTTAGACGTCACAGGTACAATGGTATCTTTGGTTACCATCTCTCCATACTGCAGTAAGTACATTATTTTAATGTTTCTATGTGCTTTATGGTGAGTCAACATTACAACCCCAAGCTCTGCCGCCGGCACCAGCTTCGGTAAGTGAACTGTCTCTTGCATCACTGTTGGTGAATGCTGTTTTCTCTGCGGAGTGTAACATCATTCACTTTCCTTGCATAGACTACTGCTAACCACTTTCAGTACATGCAAGGAGCTCTCACTTTTTTCAGGACTCACTATACATTTACTAACTGGGATTACTGTCACTGCCATAAATCCCTTCTGTAACACTTCTGGACACCACAGTCTTAAGACCCTCTTGTCCAGCATGCGCACAGACATTCTGATACATTGTTATATGTCCCTGCGCATATTTTCCATAACCTCAACTTTTCATGGTTGGGCTATGGGGTTTCTTCCCACTATGCATTTTTCTCATAATTCAAAACTGCTATGGGTTATATTCAGTGACATTCTATACTCAATGGACCTAAGTGGTTTCATTGCTTTTGTCCCTGATTCTTATCCCAGTTCGAACTAGGACCTAGTCTCCTTCGACTCATGCTCGCAATTCCTTAGGGTTATAAAGTTTCTCCTGAAAGCTGTCAACCCATTATGCATCTATTGCACTCCAGCATAGTTTCTCATAAACTTCCTGGACGTTGCACCCATGAGTTATGCCCTTATGCCTTCCAATACTGCTTTTGCAACAATTCTTTGTGCATACAGACAGACAGCATAGGGACAATGTGCTTTCCAACTCATAAGCACGCACAACCTCTTAGCTGCTCTGCTAGACAGCTGCGCAGCTCTACCCTTGGCCCTTGTTCACTTCATGCGTCCTTGGGCCACATATCTAAGAGATTTAATGAACGCTCTATCTGACCTTCTCCACGTAGGTTCTATCCTCTCGAATGGTCTCAATTACATGTGTACAGGGCAAATCTTTTAACGCTGAGTTTAACTAAACTTTCCTCTGCGTCTGCATCATTCCATACGATGCACAGGTTCTGCTCCCTACACATGTTTCCTATGCGTTCCCTTAGATGCCTTTTCTTCCATCAAAGGCCTCTTCAATATATCTCTTCTGCTGCCTCTCGTAGCCAGCATTCTTCTAATGTTGAACTGGGATGGGGTTCAGTATTCTTTTCCCCACTCCCTGACTGAGATCAGTATGCTTCCCATACTTCTCAATCCATCATATCAGTAACCTTTTATTCCCTCACCAGTCAGTCCCAAATCATAGACTTACTGATGTTCTTAGGTTCTGGTAGCGTCACAAAACCTTCTAAACATAAATCTTGCCGTTTAATATGGCAGGCTTTACCTCCTGACGCTAAAAAAAAAAAAAAAGAGGTATTACCCCTTTTACTTTTCCACCATTTTTTCTTACTCCCTCGGATTCTGTTCTCCAGACATCCTCCACATAGATACACCTTTCTCTTAGGAGGTGTATCGTTTTGGGAGTTGGATTCCCGTTTTCGGTAATCCTCTCTGAGTCGGCTTACCATGGATTATCCACTGATCAAGCCGCCTCTATTTCTCTAATCATGGAATGAACATATATATTCTCCTTATAAGTCTCATACATTCTACGTTTGAGCCTTTCCATTCCTCTCTTCCACAGTTTGGCAAGGGAACTTCTTTCCCTCTTAATGTCATTCCTGCCAGCAGGGTCCGTGAGTTATGCACTCTTTCCATACTCACCTGACTCCGTTCCTCTGCCACTGAGTAGTTCTACGCATTCAACTTTCTATCCTTTTCAGGTAGATGTTGTATCTCCTTTCCTCAGGAAATACTCTATTAATTTTTCCTAACCTCTCTCTCTCGCCCTAGGGAGAGACTGGGTTTTCCACATTCCTGGACAGTAATGCTGCGCTTACATTCTATCTACATTGCACTGCATTCCATGTGAATTCCACTTGACTCTTTCCTTCATGCAAGGGTCAAGCTGCTACTTCCAGTGGCCACACAGACCTAATCCTTCTGATTAAGTGGTCTATATTTCCTTTCCTACCAACAAGCAGACATTTCACTACAACATTGTGGGTATCCACATACTGTTGTGTCCGTCTTAGCCTTAACAGCTTCCCTTTGGTTACTGCTGCTTGTACTTTTTTATCAGGTTGCAGCCTGGAGTCCTCTCCATACCTTCGCAGCCTATTATTGCTTACATTTGACTAGCCGGCATGCTCCATGTTTGGCCAGTCCGCCTACTCTTACTTTTTTCAATTCACTACCCAACATCCTTCCACGAACCCATTATGGTGTTGCGGATGCCCTCCGTTCCCATTTCCACCTCAGTCGTTACGCCTTTGCGCATCTGCGGTGTATCTGGTGCATTCCCGGGCATCCTCAGCTCGGTACTCACCCATTTGTGAGGACTACCATCCTGCTTGTCCTGTGAGAAAGCAAATGTTGCTTACTTGATGTAACAGGTGTTCTCACAGGACAGCAGGATGTTAGTCCTCACGAAACCCGCCCGCCACCCCGCGGAGTTGGGTCTGTATACTTTTATTTTAGTTTCGCTTGCGCTTTTTAGCTATAAGACGAGACTGAGGGAGACACCTGTGGCTCACAGGGATAATTGCAGGCTGGGCATGCTCAGTGCACCCAGTGTGCCAGTGTCAGTCAAAGCTTGTTGAAACTTTGACAGAAAAGTTTTCCGTACAGGGCTCCATCCTCGATGTCACCCATTTGTGAGGACTAACATCCTGCTGTCCTGTGAGAACACCTGTTACATCAGGTAAGCAACGTTTGCTGTTTGGCAGCGACCTAGATAAACTAGCCAGCACATGGGGTGCCTCTCCAATACCTCGACTGCCGGAAGACAGGTTCAGAAGGAACCAGCGCGCCTTTCCGAGGCCATCCAGAGGCAGAAGCTCCCAACCCTTCATTCCCTATAGGGGTCGTAACCAGGCACCTCGTCCTCAGGCCAGGAACCAGTCCTTTCGGCCCAAACAGCAGAAGAGGGGAGCCGGCTCGGGTTCAGGACCTGGCCGCGCCTCCCAATGAGAATCCGCAGATCCATCCGGGGGACGGAGCTATAGGGGGCAGGTTAACCCTCTTCTACCCCAGATGGGTCGAGATAACGTCGGACCAGTGGGTCCTCGCTGTCATCCGAGAGGGGTATTATCTGGACTTTCATCATCTCCCTCCGGACAGGTTTGTGGAATCTTCGTGTCCCATACACAAGAAGGCAGCCTTGGAAGCTACCCTGGCGAGGCTCCTGTCCTTGAAAGCCATCATCCCAGTACCTGCATGGGAAATGAATTCTGGACGCTATTCCATTTATTTCATGGTACCCAAGAAAGAGGGCACTTTCCGGCCCGTGTTGGACCTCAAGTCAGTCAATCGATACTTAAGGGTCCCGAGGTTTCACATGGAAACTCTGCGCTCAGTCAAGACCGCAGTCCAGCCAGGAGAATTCCTCACGGCCTTAGACTTGTCAGAAGCCTACCTGCATATCCCGATCCATCCGGATCATCAGCGCTACCTACGATTCAAGGTTCTGGGACGCCACTTCCAATTTCGGGCTCTGCCCTTCGGGTTAGCCACGTCGCCGCGGACCTTCACCAAGGTGGTCGTAGTGGTAGCAGCGGCGCTCAGATGGGAAGGAATCCTCGTCCATCCCTACCTGGACGATTGGCTGATCAGGGCGAAATCACGGGAGGAGAGCCATCGGGCAACCAACAGAGTGATCGCCCTTCTGGAAAGCCTGGGATGGGTAGTCAACCTCAACAAGAGTTGCCTACTGCCTTCCCAATCACTGGAATACCTGGGAGTACAGTTCGACACCCAGGCAGACACAGTCAGTCTCACTACCAAAAGAAGGTTAAAGCTTCAGACGCGTCTCCGGTCCTTGATGGGAGCCAGCCGGCCCATAGCTTGGGATTATCTGCAGGTTCTCGGCCTCATGGCATCCACCCTGGAAGTGGTGCCCTGGGCAAGGACCTATATGAGACCTCTACAACACTCCCTGCTCTCTCGCTGGAGCCCCCGCTTCCGGAATTATTCCACGCACCTGCCTCTGCCGGCCAGAGTGAGGACCCAGTTACGATGGTGGTTGCAGTCCAACCACATGTGGTTAGTGCTGTTAGTATAGCTGTGTTTAAAAAAGGATTGGATCTGTTTTTGGAGGAGAAGTCCATTACCTGCTATTAAGTTCACTTACAGAATAGCCACTGCCATTAGCAATGGTAACATGGAATAGATTTAGTTTTTGGGTACTTGCCAGGTTCTTATGGCCTGGATTGGCCACTGTTGGAAACAGGATGCTGGGCTTGATGGATCCTTGGTCTGACCCAGTATGGCATTTTCTTATGTTCTTATGACGGACAGTGAAATGCTAAGAGAAATTAGGGAAGCTAACCAAATTGGTAATGCGGTAATAATGGGAGACTTCAATTATCCCAATATTAACTTGGTAAATGTATCATCGGCACACGCTAGAGAGATAACATTCCTGGATGAAATGGAGCAATTGGTTTAGGAACCGACGAGAGAGGGAGCAATTTTAGATCTAATTCTCAGTGGAGCACAGGACTTGGTGAGAGAGGTAACTGTGGTGGGGCCGCTTGGCAATAGTGATCATAATATGGTCAAATTTGAATTGACTGGAAGAGGAACAGTATGCAAATCCACGGCTCTCGTGCTAAACTTTCAAAAGGGAAACTGATAAAATGAGAAAAATTGTTAGAAAAAAACTGAAAGGAGCAGCTACAAAAGTAAAAAATGTGCAAGAGGCGTTGTCATTGTTAAAAAAATACCATTCTAGAAGCACAGTCCAGATGTATTCCACACATTAAGAAATGTGGAAAGAAGGCAAAACGATTACCGGCATGGTAAAGGGGGAGGTGAAAGAAGCTATTTTAGCCAAAAGATCTTCATTCAAAAATTGGAAGAAGGATCCAACAGAAGAATATAGGATAATGCATAAACGTTGGCAAGTTAAATGTAAGACATTGATAAGACACGCTAAGAGAGAATTTGAAAAGAAGTTGGCCGTAGAGGCAAAAACTCACAGTAAAACCTTTTTTAAATATATCCGAAGCAGAAAGCCTGTGAGGGAATCAGTTGGACCGTTAGATGATCGAGGGGTTAAAGGGGCACTTGGAGAAGATAAGGCCATCGCGGAAAGATTAAATGATTTCTTTGTTTCGGTGTTTACTGAAGAGGTTGTTGGGAAGGTACCCGTACTGGAGAAGGTTTTCATGGGCAATGATTCAGATGGACTGAATCAAATCATGGTGAACCTAGAAGATGTGGTCGACCTGATTGACAAACTGAAGAGTAGTAAATCACCTGGACCGGATGGTATACACCCCAAAGTTCTGAAAGAACTAAAAAATGAAATTTCAGACCTATTAGTAAAAATGTGTAACCTATCATTAAAATCATCCATTGTACCTGAAGACTGGAGGATAGCTAATGTAACCCCAATATTTAAAAAGGGCTCCAGGGGTGATCTGGGAAACTACAGACCGGTTAGCCTGACTTCAGTGCCAGGAAAAATAGTGGAAAGTGTTCTAAACATCAAAATCACAGAACATATAGAAAGACATGGTTTAATGGAACAAAGTCAGCATGGCTTTACCCAAGGCAAGTCTTGCCTCACAAATCTGCTTCACTTTTTTGAAGGAGTTAATAAACATGTGGATAAAGGTGAACCGGTAGATGTAGTATACTTGGATTTTCAGAAGGGATTTGACAAAGTTCCTCATTCGCCTGGCCCAGCAAATCACCGAACAACAGAGCACGCTGGAAAGCTTGACTGTGGCCTTTAATCTAATGCACTCACAGATGAATGCTTCTACTACCTCAGGTAAAGAAGAAACACCGCCAGAAGTGATGGTTAAGACAGTTGTACCCCTCTCCGCTTCTATTTGCTTCTCAGGGGAAGCCTGGAGATACAGGGGATTCCTTAACCAATGCTGTATGCATTTTGCACTTCAACAATTTTCCCACAGCCTATGCCAGGACCACATATATCCTGTCTTATCTGGATGGAAGAGCACTAGCTTGGGCTTCTCCGCTGTGGGAGCGTGATGACCCCATCCTGAGGGACCTTGCTGGGTTTTTGGAACTGTTCAAATCCGTATTTGATGACCCTGCCAGGTACACAATCACAGGATCCACAGTGGTTCATCTACAGAAAGGTAATAAGCCTTTACCAGACTTCGCCATCGAGTTTAAGACTTTGGCGTCAGAGTTGAATTGGGACTCGAGATGCCTGAAGACCTTTTTCTTTGAAGGCCTGAACTCCCGGCTGAAAGATGAATTGGCGGCTCGAGAAATGCCTGAGAGCTTGGAGGACCTGATGAAGTTAGCCACAAGAATTGACCAACGACTTCGGGATAAGGTTCAAGAGGTTAAAGGTTCCAAGAGGCCAAGCCAGGGAGAAATCCGAGTCAAGACTATACCTAAGCCTATTCAGTCTAAATCGGTTGCTGGCGAAGAAGAACCTATGCAACTAGACCATAGTCACCTGACTTCTAAGGAGAGATGAACGCGGAGAAGATTAGGCCTCTGCATGTATTATGGTCAAGCAGGCCACTGTTGCATCTGTCGGTCTTCGATGGCTTCGCCCCAGTTGTTGCACCCCTATCTTGGCTCCTCCTGCTTACCTGGGCAAGATGGCTTCTGCAGCATCAAGCCGACTTCTTTGGCGTCCCCGGAACGGCTATGGTGCAGCCGTATGCCATTGCTCCTCCCAGGTACTTGCTAGGGTGCGCGCACGCGCAACCCACATCTAACTACGCCCAGTGGCGCGAACCTCGAGGGCATTCCCTCATCTAACGTCACGCCAATCCGGGTATATCTACTTCTCAAGATTGCTAGCTCATTGAGTTGGCAAAGGCTCGAATAGACTCTTATGGACACGAACTGTTCCTGTCTGCACTACTCTACCGCTTTCCTGCTGCCTGCAGGAAGCTTTCCTTTTGCCCTTCAGGGTTTGTTACTAACTTGGGTACCCACTCCTCAGGGGCCCTCTGTTCTAATTTTCAGGTGCCATTCAGGGAACAGGTAATCGCTCCTCAAGAGTCTGCTCTCCCTGTCTCAGTGCCTGTACCTACGACAACTATCTGGTGGACTCGCATCCATAACAGCTAACACCGAGCAAGTACTCTAATATCTCATCTGTCTTATCCACAGTAACTCCTTGCTGCGGAACCTCCTGACATCACCTAAGAGAGAAGGGCTCCCTCTGCCGAGGTCCCTGAGACTACAACCAACCACTGCCACCTGGTGGCTATCTTCAAGCTGTATAATAAAAGAGTTCAATTCCGGTGTTTTGTGTATAGAGTCTAGCCCAGTGCTGTGGCTCCCCAAGGGGCTCCTCCCCATGGGCGTGATCATCTCTACAGCAACCAAGGATCCACTAAAACACACGTAATAACAACAGATTGCCAACTCCATAGATCGGGCTCAGCTCACAGCATTGCAGGCCTGGCCCAGCGGATCGTCGAACAGCAGACTGCGCTGGAGGGACTGACCGCTGCATTTAATTTGCTGCACCAACAGATGAACTTGCCTTCCACCTCAAGTAAAGAGGCTAAACCGTAAGAGATGATGGTCAAGACGACTGTACCTCTAGCAGATCCTACCCGCTTCTCAGGAGAAGTATGGAGATGCAGAGACTTCATTAACCAGTGCTGCTTGCACTTTGCATTACAACCTGGACTTTCCCCACAGCTTATGCTTATCCTATCATACTTAGATGGACGAGCCCTGTCCTGGGCATCTTTGCTGTAGGAAGGCGAGGACCTGATCCTTCACAACATTGAAGGATTCCTTGAACTGTTTAAATCAGTTTTTGATGACCCTGCCCGATATTCTGTAGCAGGATCCTCCTTGGTTAACCTAAAGCAGGGGAACAAGACCCTAACTTACTTCACTACTGAATTCAAGACACTGGCGTCTGAATTATCCTGGGACCCAAGATGCGTGAAGACGCTGTTCTTCGAAGGACTGAACACCCACCTGAAGGATGAACTCTCAGCCAGAGAGATGCCTGAAACCTTGGCTGAACTGGTGAAACTGGCAACCAGAATCGATCGCTGGCTTTGAGATAAAGTTCAAGAAACCAAGACTTCCAGGAGACCCTTTCTGAGTGAAGTCCGAGTCAAGACTGCATCCAGGGCTGCCCCTTCGGTCCTAGCAGCCAGCGAAGAGGAACTGATGCAATTAGGCCGCAGCCACCTGACGTCAAAGGAGAGAAGAACGCGGAAGAAATTAGGGCTGTGTATGTACTGAGGACAAGCTGGCCATTCTGTCCACAATTGCCCTATATGTCCAGGAAATGGACAGACCTAAGTCCTGCGGGAGGTCTCTTCTTAGGTTTCACCACTCCTTCTCCTCCGCGCTCTCTTCCTGTCTCTCATCTGCGGTCCTCTACAGTACCAGACTCTTGCCCTAGTGGACTCAGGGGCAGGAGGCAACTTTATTCTTCAACGACTAGTGGAACATCTACTGATCCCCACTTCCACTTTGTCACCTCCTCTACTTCTTTCATCCATCCATGGAGAACCCTTACCGGGAGAAGTAACACTACGTACCAAACCAGTGTGTCTACGTACCGGTGCTCTCCATACGGAGACCATCTCCTCCTTTATTTTAGAGAAGGCTATGCACCCCATAGTATTGGGATTACCTTGGCTACAACAGCATATGCCCTAATTCGATTGGGTCACTCTGAAACTGGCAAGTTGGGGTCCAGACTGCCATAGGCGATGCCTGACTGAAGTTAAGCCATTACCTTGTATGCCTACCACCCCAGTAAAGCTGGGCTTGCCGCCTCAATAGGCATCTTTTCAAGATGTCTTTTCGAAAGAAGCTTCAGATATACTTCCACCTCACAGACCCTATGACTGCGCCATTCGTCTGAAGCCGAATATGGAGCCACCCCAGGGCAGAGTGTACCCCTTGTCTGTGGCAGAGAACAAAGCCATGTCTGAATACATTCAGGAGAATCTCAACAGGGGCTTCTTTAGACCATCCAAGTCTCCTGTGGGCGCAGGCTTCTTTTTGTGGGCAAAAAGGACAGCACATTGCGTCCTTGCATAGATTACAGAGGCCTTAACGAAATAACTATCAAGGACTGTTATCCCCTGCTTCTGATTTCAGAACTTTTTGATAGACTACAAGGAGCCCAGATCTTTTCAAAACTGGATCTGAAAGGAGCATACAACCTGCTTCGCATTAAAGCTGGCGATGAATGGAAGAGCCTTCAACACTTGAGATGGCCACTTCGAGTACTTAGTGATGCCGTTCGGCCAATGCAATGCTTTGGCTGTCTTTCAAAATTTAATGAACGACATCTTCCGAGACCTCCTCTATAAATGTGTTGTTATCTACTTAGATGACATCTTAATCTTCTCACAAGACATCACCACTCACCAAGAAGATGTCAAGAGAGTACTACAGAATCTTCGTGAGAACCATCTCTACACCAAGCTATCTAAATGTGAATTTCATAAGGAATCAGTGCCTTTCCTAGGCTACATTGTCTCCAAAGAAGGTTTTCAAATGGACCCACAGAAGCTGGAGAGTATCAAGAAATGGGCACAACCCCACTTGGTTAAAGGCTCTAAGGACGCTTCTTAGGGTTCACCAACTATTATAGCACCTTCATCAAGAATTACTCCACTCACAGTACCGCTGACAGCTATGACACGAAAAGGTGCCAGCGCAGCTAATTGGTCTCCCGAAGTGATTGCTGCATTCCAAAAGCTGAAGGATGCCTTCTCAACTAAGCCATGCCTTCGACATCCAGACTCCTCAAAACCTTTCATCGTAGAGGTTGACGCCTCAGACCTTGGCATAGGGGCAGGTCCCACATCCATGCTCATTTTTCTCCTGTCGCTTTTCTCCTGCAGAGAGAAATTACGGAGCTGGAGACAAGGAACTTCTGGATATAAAGATGGCATTCGAAGAATGGCGCCCTTGGCTTGAAGGAGCGCAACATCAAGTAACGGTCTTCACTGACCATAAGAACTTGGAGTATCTTCACCACACACAGCGCCTGAACCATAGACAAGCAAGATGGTCGCTGTATTTCAACTTCGTGCTCAAGGGGCACTTAGAGAAGATAAGGCCATCGCGGAAAGATTAAATGATTTCTTTGCTTTGGTGTTTACTGAAGAGGATGTTGGGGAGGTACCCGTAATGGAGAAGGTTTTCATGGGTAATGATTCAGATGGACTGAATCAAATCACGGTGAACCTAGAAGATGTGGTAGGTCTGACTGACAAACTGAAGAGTAGTAAATCACCTGGACGGATGGTAAACACCCCAGAATTCTGAAGGAACTAAAAAATGAAATTTCGGACTTATTAGTAAAAATTTGTAACTTATCATTAAAATCATCCATTGTACCTGAAGACTGGAGGATAGCAAATGTAACCCCAATATTTAAAAAGAGCTCCAGGGGCGATCCGGGAAACTACAGACCGGTTAGCCTGACTTCAGTGCCAGGAAAAATAGTGGAAAGTGTTCTAAACATCAAAATCACAGAACATATAGAAAGACATGGTTTAATGGAACAAAGTCAGCATGGCTTTACCCAGGGCAAGTCTTGCCTCACAAATCTGCTTCACTTTTTTGAAGGAGTTAATAAACATGTGGATAAAGGTGAACCGGTAGATATAGTATACTTGGATTTTCAGAAGGCGTTTGACAAAGTTCCTCATGAGAGGCTTCTAGGAAAAGTAAAAAGTCATGGGATAGGTGGCGATGTCCTTTCGTGGATTGCAAACTGGCTAAAAGACAGGAAACAGAGAGTAGGATTAAATGGACAATTTTCTCAGTGGAAGGGAGTGGACAGTGGAGTGCCTCAGGGATCTGTATTGGGACCCTTACTGTTCAATATATTTATAAATGATCTGGAAAGAAATACGACGAGTGAGATAATCAAATTTGCAGATGACACAAAATTGTTCAGAGTAGTTAAATCACAAGCAGATTGTGATAAATTGCAGGAAGACCTTGTGAGACTGGAAAATTGGACATCCAAATGGCAGATGAAATTTAATGTGGATAAGTGCAAGGTGATGCATATAGGGAAAAATAACCCATGCTATAATTACACAATGTTGGGTTCCATATTAGGTGCTACAACCCAAGAAAGAGATCTAGGTGTCATAGTGGATAACACATTGAAATCGTCAGTACAGTGTGCTGCGGCAGTCAAAAAAGCAAACAGAATGTTGGGAATTATTAGAAAAGAAATGGTGAATAAAACGGAAAATGTCATAATGCCTCTGTATCGCTCCATGGTGAGACCGCACCTTGAATACTGTGTACAATTCTGGTCGCCGCATCTCAAAAAAGATATAATTGCGATGGAGAAGGTACAGAGAAGGGCTACCAAAATGATAAGGGGAATGGAACAACTCCCCTATGAGGAAAGACTAAAGAGGTTAGGACTTTTCAGCTTGGAGAAGAGACGACTGAGGGGGGATATGATAGAGGTGTTTAAAATCTTGAGAGGTCTAGAACGGGTAGATGTGAATCGGTTATTTACTCTTTCGGACAGTAGAAAGACTAGGGGGCACTCCATGAAGTTAGCATGGGGCACATTTAAAACTAATCGGAGAAAGTTCTTTTTTACTCAACGCACAATTAAACTCTGGAATTTGTTGCCAGAGAATGTGGTTAGTGCAGTTAGTATAGCTGTGTTTAAAAAAGGATTGGAGGAGAAGTCCATTACCTGCTATTAAGTTCACTTAGAGAATAGCCACTGCCATTAGCAATGGTTACATGGAACAGACTTAGTTTTTGGGTACTTGCCAGGTTCTTATGGCCTGGATTGGCCACTGTTGGAAACAGAATGCTGGGCTTGATGGACCCTTGGTCTGACCCAGTATGGCATTTTCTTATGTTCTTATGTTCTTATTGTCCAGGAGACAAGAATATCAGAGCTGATGCTCTTTCACGCTCCTTCCTCTCCGAGGATGTACCCAAAGAGCAATAACACATCACTGACCCCAAGAAGGTCATATTAGCAGCTACCCATTCAGTGCCTGCAGGAAAGACGATCGTACCCAAGAACCTCAGGAAAAAGCTATTGGCTTGGGCTCACGACTCCAAACTCTCAGCTCACCCTGTGCAATGAAGGACGTTGTATAAACTGCAAACCTTTTATTGGAGGCCCACCATGAAAGAGTTCACCTACGTCACTTCCTGTGCAAACTGCGATAAACAGAAGATGCCGCCAGGACGTCCATGGGGTCTCATCCAACCCTTGCCGGTCCCTGAAGAACCGTGGACACATATTGCCAATGACTTTGTGGTAGATTTACCATCATCAGGAGGGAACAACACCACTTGGTTAACAGTTGACAGGTTCTCGAAGATGGCACATTTTGTGGCTCTCCCAGGCTTAACCACTGCCATGGAGCTTGCCCGATTATTCATCATGCACATCTTCCGCCTGCATGGCTTGCCTAAACACATAGTCTCCGTGGAGTTCGGTTCACAGCTACGTTCTGGAAGGCATTATGCAAGAAGTTTGATACAGCCCTCGACTTCACATCAGCATATCATCCTCAGTCCAACGGCCAAACAGAAAGGATGAACTGGACACTCAGTTCATTCATGCCTACGTGAACACCCAACAGAATGATTGAAGCGAACTGTTGCCATGGGCAGAATTTGCCATAAGCTCTCATCCAGCAACATCCACTGTATCAACACCATTCGAAGTGGTCTACGGATGACTACCATTACCACCACTGCCACTTCCATTATCAGTGTCGTCCCCAGCAGCTCAAACGACTGCTACAGATATCCATCAGCTCTGGACTCAGACTAAAGAGATGCTTATGAAAGCAGGAATACGAGCCAAGAAAGGATACGATGCTCATCACCACAAGGCTCCAGACTTCAAGCCTGGTGACAAGGTCTGGCTTTCAACAAAACATTTAAGACTCAAACTTCCTTCAGCTTGATTCGCTCTTCGCTTCATTGGACCATTTCCCATTCTCCAACGACTGGGCAACCTCACCTACAGTCTGAAGTTACCAGCTACTCTAAAGATCCACAATGCATTCCACATCTCACTTTTTTTTTTAATTTATATTTTATTAATTTTCCAAACTTAACATAAGACAAGACCATCATAATCCTAATCAATAAAGATAATACAGTAGGGTTGCTACAAACCTTCCCAACCCTTCGTTCATCATTACAGTAACCATACATTGTTTTTCATAATACAGGTAAATGTACTTTTGTCAACCTTTCAGAGGCTTAATGGTAATTTAAGGAGAATTCTTTATCTCATAACTATATTTCAACAAGAAAAAAACACAATCTGTACAATTAATTATGCACTTTCACTGGGTAGTGGGGAGGAGGTGGTTATTTTCCTTTGATCAATAAAATGTTTTAACTGGTCTGGTAGAAAAAATATAAACACATCCTGTTCTTTCCTTATTACACATTTACAGGGGAATCTCAGGTTAAATATATATCCCAAAGCTATTACATCCTGTTGGTGAATCAAAAATTGTTTTCTCCTTATCTGTGTAGTAAATGAGATATCTGGAAAAATCTTTACTGGATTATCATGAAACGTAATAGGGTATTTCGAGAAATATTTTTTCATGACCTTATTTAGGTCGGCAAAATTTATGAAAGATACTAACAAAATGCCTCTATCTATTATTGAGTTATTTGAGTCTTCAAGAAAATTAGTTAAGTTACCTCCAAAATGTTCAAATTAGAATTTTTCTTAGGTAAAAAATAACAGTAACTTATTTCAGGAAATTCTTGTTCGGAAAAAAGTAATACTTCCATTAAAAAAATTTTTAATGTCTCTATCACAATTTCCCCAGCTATTCTTGGGAAATTGAGTAAACGTAAATTTAAACGTTTGGAGTTATTTTCAAATATCTCTATTTGTCTAGACAAGATCTCTCTATCTTTCTATCTTACTACAGGCCGGTTAGCCTCACTTTGGTGGTGGGAAAAGTAATGGAGTCTCTGCTGAAAGAGAGAATAGTGAACTATCTACAGTCCGGAGAATTGATGGACCAGAGGCAACATGGATTCACCAGGGGAAGATCCTGTCAGACAAATCTGATTGACTTTTTTGACTGGGTAACCAAGGAATTGGACCAAGGAAGAGCGCTCAATGTCATATACTTGGATTTCAGCAAAGCTTTTGATACGGTTCCGCACAGGAGACTGGTGAATAAAACGAGAAGCTTGGGAGTGAGTGACAAGGTGGTGACCTGGATTGCAAATTGGTTGACGGACAGAAGACAATGTGTGATGGTAAACGGAACCTTCTCTGAAGAGAGAGCGGTTTTAAGTGGTGTACCGCAAGGATCGGTGTTGGGACCGTTCCTGTTCAATATCTTTGTGAGCGACATTGCAGACGGGATAGAAGGTAAGGTTTGTCTTTTTGCGGATGACACTAAGATCTGCAACAGAGTGGACACGCCGGAAGGAGTGGAGAGAATGAGACGGGATCTAAGGAAACTGGAAGAGTGGTCGAAGATATGGCAGCTGAGATTCAATGCCAAGAAGTGCAAAGTCATGCATATGGGGAGCGGAAATCCGAATGAACTGTATTCGATGGGGGGGGAAAGGCTGACGTGCACGGAGCAGGAGAGGGACCTTGGGGTGATAGTGTCTAATGATATGAAGTCTGCGAAACAATGCGACAAGGCGATAGCAAAAGCCAGAAGAATGCTGGGCTGCATAGAGAGAGGAATATCGAGTAAGAAAAGGGAAGTGATTATTCCCTTGTACAGGTCCTTGGTGAGGCCTCACCTGGAGTACTGTGTTCAGTTCTGGAGACCGTATCTACAAAAAGACAAAGACAAGATGGAAGCGGTACAGAGAAGGGCGACCAGGAAGGTGGAGGATCTTCATCGCATGACGTACGAGGAGAGATTGAAGAATCTAAATATGTACACCCTGGAGGAAAGGAGGAGCAGAGGTGATATGATACAGACTTTCAGATACTTGAAAGGTTTAATGATCCAAAGGCAACGACAAACCTTTACCATAAGAAAAAAATCAGCAGAACCAGGGGTCACGATTTGAAGCTCCAGGGAGGAAGATTCAGAACCAATGTCAGGAAGTATTTCTTCACGGAGAGGGTGGTGGATGCCTGGAATGCCCTTCCGGAGGAAGTGGTGAAGACCAGAACTGTGAAGGACTTCAAAGGGGCGTGGGATAAACACTGTGGATCCATAAAGTCAAGAGGCCGCCAATGAAGAGTGGGTGACTCGCCAGAATGATGGCTACTGCCTGGAGACAATACCCTTAGTCAATAAACATACACATGGTTACTGTGACTCCAACATCACTCTAAGATTCAACAGCAAGAGGAAATGTGGAAAAAAGGATTTGCACTCACAATGACGGGAGTAGCTGGCTTGTTACGGCGGTTACTACCCCAAACCAAATATCCAAATTACTACCTCCACCTTCCTCTATTCCTGATGCCTTTCAACTAGCTTGATCACTCCATTCTTATACTTCACTTTCAATGCATATCCAGCATAGTTCTCTGCTTCAACAGCAGGGGAAAAGAAAAAACTGTTACTTCACACATCCAGCAGAGCTCTCTGCTTAAACGGCAGGGGAGAAGAAAAAAGGGTTCGCACTCACAAAGCGGGGAGTAGCTGGCTTGTTACGGCGGTTACTACCCCAAACCAAATGTACCTGATACTTCACTCTCGACGCATATCCAGCATGGCTCTCTACTTCAACGGCATCGGAGAAAGACTGATACATCACGAATTTCCAGCATAGCTCTCTGCTTCAACGGCAGGGGAAAAGAAAAACTGATACGTCACGCATATCCAGCATAACTTCAACGGCAGGGGAGAAGAAAAAAGGATTCACACTCACAAAGCGGGGAGTAGCTGGCTTGTCACGGCGGTTACTACCCCAAACCAAATGTGCCTGATACTTCACTTTCGATGCATATCCAGCATAGCTCTCTGCTTCAACGGCAGGGGAGAAGAAAAAAACTGATACCTCACGCATATCCAGCATAGCTCCCTGCTTCAACAACAGGGGAGAAGATAAACAACCAATAAGGGCTGTATAACATAATCTGGGTAAAAACAAATAAGCATGGGTGTAGCTTGCTTATTGCGGCGGTTACTACTCCTACTACCTCTAACTAATCAAGCTAGATATTTCACTTGGATGCAGCTCCTCCACCGCTCTCTACATTAATGGCGGGGGTGGAAGGGAATTAGAACCAAGAGCTAAGAGAAACAGATAAGTATGGGAGAAAAAATGAGGGAAGCTTGCTGGGCAGACTGGATGGGCCATTTGGTCTTCTTCTGCTGTCATTTCTATGTTTCTATGTTACCACGGATTGAAATTCCAAATTCCTTTCACCAATTTCTTCTAATTTCTTGATTCTATCCTCGGATTTTCTTACCACTTCTTGAATTTGCAAATATCCTGTTGATTTTTCCTTGTAATTGAATCTTTTTCTCTAGACCCTTTATATTATTAGACATTGAAACCATCAAATCCCACACCAAGTCCAGCGTTACCACTGCAGGGCGTGTCAATGTTTCCAAAGCCCCTCCAGTGGCTGTTAACCTCTCCCTTCCACCCGCGGCCTCGAGGATAACATCTTCCTCTTGTTCTATATTCTGGCCCACGGGGACAACAACCTCATCTGGAGCTCCCTCACTTAGAGAGCTTAATTGGGCAGATGTATTCCCTGGAGAAATCTCAATCGCCCTCTGCATCGGTGGTATATCAGGATTAGGACTCAGCGATGCCTCCTCCATGAATCCAGATCTGTCTCCCTCCTGAACTGGATCTGCGGGTTCCTTAGCCGCTGGTTTTTTTTGTACAGAGGCTGACATATAACGGACAATCTCCTGCTGAATAGGAGAGGGAAATGAGGTTGAGGAAAAAACCCTAACCTTGCCCTTCCTTTTTGGCGGCATTTTTAGAAGAAAGAGAAACTTTAATCAATTATCAGGGTTCCGTATATGTCCAGCACAATTGTGTTAAATTTCTCACCTCTGTGGCAGACTGTGATGGATCAAAGATATCTCTCCGCTCCTCCGTCCTGCTCCGGACTAAGCCGGAACAAGCTGGTGCGCCCCTTGTGTGCGCGCGGCTTTGGCGGCGTGCCGGCGGCAGCGGTGCGCCGCCCTAGCACCGATTTTATGGGCGCATAGGCCCCTTCCAATGACGTCAGGGGTGTCTGAGGCGGAGCTCAGATGTTCTCTCTGGGTCCCCAGGCCAAGTTCTCAGCGTCCAAAACAGCCGCAGTAACGCCGAAAACCAGATAGTTTCTCTGTCCCCCAGGTAGGTGTCTCTCCTTCCAGCACAGCCGCCTCCACGTCTCACTATTGAAACCAGTGATACTCAGAGAATTCTCCAACAAGATATCCGACTCTACTCCAGTAGACGTGGAAGAAGACATAGAATACAAAGTTGACGCAGTTCTCGATGTAAGAAAACGAGGCAGAGTATGGGAATACCTCCTGTCTTGGGATGGTTATGGCCCAGAAGACAACTCTTGGACTCCAATGTGCAATATCTTGGATAAGAAGATGCTACAGGATTGCCATCTTCTACATCCACAAAAACCTAGACCTGGTAGGTAATTTCGTGGACGCCCTTTGAAGGGGGGTACTGTTGCGACCGTCGGTCTTCGACGGCTTTGCCCCGCTTGTTGCACCCCTATCTCGGCTCCTCCGGCTTACCTGGGCAAGATGGCCACCGCAGCATCGTCAAGCCGACTTCTCAGGCATCCCCAGAATGGCTATGGTGCAGCCGTACGCCATTGCTCCTCCGGGGTACTTGCTAGGGTACGCTCGCGCGCAACCCACATCTAAGTACGCTCAGTGGCGTGAACCTCGAGGGCGTTCCCTCATCTGACGTCACGCCAATCTGGGTATATCTACTTCTCAAGATTGCTAGCTCATTGAGTTGGCAAAGGCTCGAATAGACTCATATGGACACGAACTGTTCCTGTCTGCGCTACTCTGCTGCTTCCCTGCTGCCTGCAGGAAGCTTTCCTTTTGCCCTTCGGGGTTTGCTACTAACTTGGGTACCCGCTCCTCGGGGGCCCTCTGTTCTAATTTTCAGGTGCCATTCAGGGAACAGGTACTCGCTCCTTGAGAGCCTGCTCTCCCTGCCTCAGTGCCTGTACCTACGACAACTATCTGGTGGAACTGTATCCATAACAACTAACAACGAGTGAGTACTCTAATATCTCATCTGTCTTATCCACAGTAACTCCTTGCTGCGGAACCTCCTGACGTCACCTAGGAGAGAAGGGCTCCCTCTGCCGCGGTCCCTGAGACTACAACTCACCACTGCCACCTGGTGGCTATCTTCAAGCTGTATAATAAAAGAGTTCAATTCCGGTGTTTTGTGTATAGAGTCTAGCCCAGTGCTGTGGCTCCCCAAGGGGCTCCTCCCCGTGGGCGTGGTCATCTCCACAGCACGCAAGGATCCACTAAAACACATGTAACAACAACAGATTGCCAACTCCATGGATCCGGCTCAGCTCACGGCGTTGCAGGCCATTCCAGGCCTGGCCCAGTGGATCGTCGAACAGCAGACTGCGCTGGAGGGACTGACTGCTACAATTAATTTGCTGCACCAACAGATGAACTCGCCTTCCACCTGTATAATAAAAGAGTTCAATTCCGGTGTTTTGTGTATAGAGTCTAGCCCAGTGCTCTGGCTCCTCACGGGGCTCCTCCCCATGCGCGTGATCATCTCCACAGCACCGAAGGATCCAATAAAACACACGTAATAACAACAGCCATGCAATACAAACATGCCTTATCTGTCCGGGAAACAGGCAGACCTAAGTCCTGTGGGAGGACTCTTCTTAGGTCTAACTGCACCTTCTCCTCCACTCTCTCTGCCAGTTTCCTTGACAAACGGACAACTTGAATTCCAGACTCTTACCCTAGTGGACTCCGGGGCAGGAGGGAATTTTATACTGAGACGTCTAATGGAACATCTGCGAATCCCCACTACGACTATGAAACCTCCTCTTCTGTTATCCTCTATCCATGGGGAGCCCTTACCGGGTGAAATAACCCTACAAACAGAACTGGTCAGTTTAAGGACTGGAGCTCTTCATACGGAATCCATTTCCTTCTTCGTGCTTGAAAAGGCTATGCACCCCTTTAGTACTCGGGTTAACATGGCTACAAAAGCACATGCCTCAATTCAACTGGGTTATACTGGAGCTTTCACGTTGGGGCCCAGATTGTCATGGCAAATGCCTGAAGGAACTTTCACCACTATTTATTTTATTTTATTTAAAGGCTTTTATATACCGGAGTTCATGCACTAGTGCATACCACTTCGGTTTACACGGAACAAGGAACAGAAAATTACATCAAACAGATTGAACAATTAAACAAATATACAATTACATCCAACAATTGGGTATAAATAACATGGCTAACTTAGTAGGAACTTAGAGTTAGAGGTGAAGGAGAGAAATAGTACCAAGTGAAGGAGAGAAATAGTACCAAGTGAAGAAATAGTACCAAGGTGAAGGAGAGAAATAGTACCAAGTGGTAATAGAACAATGTTAATAGCTAAATAATAAATATAAATAGTAAATACAAGTTCTTATAATAAATACAGGTGTTTACAGATTACAGTCTTCATGAAAAGTTTACGTCTACAGAATAGGGTTAAGTAAATAAGAACTGGCGGTTATTTCTATAGGAGTGAAGACTTCAAAAACTAAGGTTACATCTGGATTAAGAGGTATTGGTGTGGCATGTTCAAATATTTAATGATTTGGAATTGTGAGACCAAGGATAAAATTAGGAGTTGTTTGATATGATTATAAAAGCGAGAATGATTCAAGTTCTGGGATGTGGTTCTGAGCTAGACCTTTAAGTGTAGGCTTTTGTAAAGAGCCAGGTCTTGAGTTTCTTTTTGAATGTTCGAGTACACGTTTCGAGGCGAATGTCCGTGGGGAGGGCATTCCAATGAAGGGGGCTGGCAGTCGAGAATGCACGTTTCTTGAGTGAGGACTTGGCTGAAGGTACGTGTAAGGTGCCTAAGTATCTGTTTCTGATTGGTCGTGAAGACTCGTGTAGGCGAAGTGGAAGGCTTAGATCTAGCGACGTTTGTGAATGGATGTTCTTGTGTGTTATAGTTAGCACTTTGAAAATGATTCTGGATCTGATGATCGAAGGCATACCCTGTATGCCTTCGATTCCATTGATGCCTGGGTTACCACCTCAATACGCATCGTTTCAAGATGTGTTCTCTAAAGAAGTCGCTGATATACTTCCTCCACACAGATCTTATGACTATGCAATCAACTTGAAACCGAATACCAAACCACCCAAGGGAAGAGTTTACCCCCTCTTGGTGGTGGAAAATAAAGCGATGTCGGAATACATCCAAGAAAATCTGCAAAAAGGTTTCATAAGGCCATCCAAGTCTCCTGCAGGAGCAGGGTTTTTCTTTGTGGAGAAGAAGGACAGAACCCTACATCCATGCATTGATTATCGTGGTCTAAATGAGATCCCGGTCAAAGATCGCTATCCCTTACCACTCATCTCTAAGCTGTTTGACCGCCTACAGGGGGCTAAGATCTTCTCCAAGCTGGATCTTAAAGGAGCATATAACCTTGTTCGTATTCGTTCAGGTGACGAATGGAAGACAGCTTTTAACACCAGGGACGGACACTTTGAGCATTTGGTGGTGCCCTTCGGCTTATGCAACGCCCCAGCTGTCTTCTAAAACATGATGAACGACATCCTGCGTGACCTACTCTACCATTGTGTCGTTGTCTATTTGGATGACATCCTAATCTTCTCTCAAGATCCGAATACCCACATTATGGATGTCAAGAGAGTGTTACAAAGACTGCAGGAGAACCGTCTATACGCTAAGCTGTCCAAATGCAAATTCCACAAGGAATCTGTACCGTTCCTACATGGTGTCTAACAAGGAGTTCCAGATGGACCCACAAAAGCTGGAGAGCATTCAGAAATGTTCCCAACCTACTGGTCTAAAGGCTCTCAGAATGTTTCTGGGATTCACAAATTACTATAGAACCTTCATTAAGAATTACTCCTCACTAACTGTGCCTTTAACAGCTCTGACAAAGAAAGGTGCCAATGTTGCCAATTGGTCTATAGAGGCTGTCATCGCTTTCCAAAAGCTGAAGGACGCTTTCTCCAACAAGCCATGTCTCCAATACCCGGATCCTACACGCCTCTTTGTTGACGAGGTGGATGCCTCTGATGTTGGCGTAGGGGCTGTATTAAGTCAAACCAGTGACTCCAAGATCCTGCAGCCATGTTCCTTCTTCTCTAGACCAGCGGTTCTCAACCGGTGTGTCGCGACACACTAGTGTGTCGCCAAGCACCGGCTGCTGTGTCGCGTGCTCCCGGTCTCTCCTGCTGCTCTTTCTTCCCTGCTGCCGTTGCCGCCGGGCTATCAACAATATTGACTGGGTAAATGTAACATCAGGACTTGCTAGAGATATAAAGTTCCTGGATGTAATAAATGATTGTTTCATGGAGCAATTGGTTCAGGAACCAACAAGAGAGGGAGCTATTTTAGATTTAATTCTTAGTGGAACACAGGATTTGGTGAGAGAGGTAACGGTGGTGGGGCCACTTGGCAACAGTGATCATAACATGATCAAATTTAAACTAATAACTGGTAGGGGGACAATAAGTAAATCTGCAGCTCTAACACTAAACTTTCAAAAGGGAAACTTTGATAAAATGAGGAAAATAGTCAGAAAAAAACTGAAAGGTGCAGCTGCAAAGGTTAAAAGTGTTCAACAGGCTTGGACATTGTTTAAAAATACAATCCTAGAGGCGCAGTCCATATGTATTCCACGCATCAAGAAAGGTGGAAGGAAGGCAAAACGATTACCGTCATGGTTAAAAGGTGAGGTGAAAGAGGCTATTTTAGCCAAAAAATCATCCTTCAAAAATTGGAAGAAAGATCCATCTGAAGAAAATAGGATAAAACATAAGCATTGTCAAGTTAAGTGTAAAACATTGATAAAACAAGCGAAGAGAGAATTTGAAATGGCCATAGAGGCAAAAACTCATAATAAAAACTTTTTTAAATATATCCAAAGCAAGAAACCTGTGAGGGAGTCGGTTGGACCATTAGATGACCGAGGGGTTAAAGGGGCTCTTAGGGAAGATAAGGCCATTGCAGAAAGACTAAATGAATTCTTTGCTTCCGTGTTTACTAGTGAGGATGTTGGGGAGATACCAGTTCCGGAGTTGGTTTTCAGGGGTGATGAGTCAGACGAACTGAACGAAATCACTGTCAACCTGGAAGATGTAGTAGGCCAGATTGACAAACTAAAGAGTAGCAAGTCACCTGGACCGGATGGTATGCATCCCAGGGTACTAAAGGAACTAAAAAATGAAATTTCTGACCTATTAGTTAAAATTTGTAACCTATCATTAAAATCATCCATTGTACCTGATGTTGCAGTCCCGGTCGCTAGGCTAGCAACCGGGTCCTTACCTTTCTCCTGCCTCCCCCGGTCTCGCTGCAATCCGTTGCTCCTGGGGCCTGCAGGGCCGCATGGCAGCGTCTCTCTCCACGTGGAGACGCTGCCGAAGGACGATTCTGACTCCTCCCACTGCCAGGCAACGCGCGCGCGTGAGCAGGGGGCTCTTAAAGGTCCAGCACCCGGAAGTGCTGAACCGCCCTGTTCCTGACGTCAGACGCTGGCTGGCTATTTAAACCATCGTCTGACTTCCTTGCTTTGCCTTTGCAACGAGGTCGCTCTCCTGAGTGCTTAGTTGCTTCCCAGCGTTGCTTTCAGCCTTGGTTCCTGCTTGTTCCAGCCGTGCCTTGCTTCCAGCTCTGGTTCCTGCTTGTTCCAGCCGTGCCTTGCTTCCAGCTCTGGTTCCTGCTTGTTCCAGCCGTGCCTTGCTTCCAGCTCTGGTTCCTGCTTGTTCCAGCCGTGCCTTGCTTCCAGCTCTGGTTCCTGCTTGTTCCAGCCGTGCCTTGCTTCCAGCTCTGGTTCCTGCTTGTTCCAGCCGTGCCTTGCTTCCAGCTCCGGTTCCAGCTTGTTCCAGCCGTGCCTTGCTTCCAGCTCCGGTTCCAGCTTGTCCCAGCCGTGCCTTGCTTCCAGGTCAGGTTCTGTTTGGTCCTGCTGTGCCTTGGCTCCAGCTCTGGGCTCCACTTGCTGTCTACATATCCTGACTCCAGCTCCGGTTCCTGATTCTCCTTTGTCTTCAGCCAGCCACGAACCTTGCTCTTCTTCACGATTCTCCTTTGTCTTCAGCCAGCCACGAACCTTGGTCTTCTTCACGATTCTCCTTTGTCTTCAGCCAGCCACGAACCTTGGTCTTCTTCACGATTCTCCTTTGTCTTCAGCCAGCCACGAACCTTGGTCTTCTTCACGATTCTCCTTTGTCTTCTGCCAGCCTCGAACCTTGGACTCTTTCACGATTCTCCTAAGTCCCAGCGACTCGGACCCCTACGGGCTCCTCCTGGGGGGGTCTCGGGTTTCCAGGGTGAAGACGCCACCAGTCCGCTCCAGCTGAGTGCCGCCTCCCGGCTTATTAACTCCTGTGGACGCTGTCCACCTCAGCCGGCCCAAGGGTCCACTATTGACTTTACTCATAACATAACACCTGAAGACTGGAGGGTGGCCAATGTAACCCCAATATTTAAAAAAGGCTCCAGGGGTGATCCGGGTAACTATAGACCAGTGAGCCTAACTTCAGTGCCGGGAAAAATAGTGGAAACTATCCTCAAGATCAAAATTGTAGAGCATATAGAAAGACATGATTTAATGGGACACAGTCAACATGGATTTACCCAAGGGAAGTCTTGCCTAACAAACCTGCTTCATTTTTTTGAAGGGGTTAATAAACATGTGGATAAAGGTGAACCGGTAGATGTAGTGTATTTGGATTTTCAGAAGGCGTTTGACAAAGTCCCTCATGAGAGGCTTCTACGAAAACTAAAAAGTCATGGGATAGGAGGCGATGTCCTTTCGTGGATTACAAACTGGTTAAAAGACAGGAAACAGAGAGTAGGACTAAATGGTCAATTTTCTCAGTGGAAAAGGGTAAACAGTGGAGTGCCTCAGGGATCTGTACTTGGACCGGTGCTTTTCAATATATATATCAATGATCTGGAAAGTGACGTTATCAAATTTGCAGATGATACAAAATTATTCAGAGTAGTTAAATCACAAGCAGACTGTGATACATTACAGGAGGACCTTGCAAGACTGGAAGATTGGGCATCCAAATGGCAGATGAAATTTAATGTGGACAAGTGCAAGGTGTTGCATATAGGGAAAAATAACCCTAGCTGTAGTTACACGATGTTAGGTTCCATATTAGGAGCTACCACCCAAGAAAGAGATCTAGGCGTCATAGTAGATAATACATTGAAATCGTCAGCTCAGTGTGCTGCAGCAGTCAAAAAAGCAAATAAAATGTTAGGAATTATTAGGAAGGGAATGGTTAATAAAACGGAAAATGTCATAATGCCTCTATATCGCTCCATGGTGAGACCACACCTTGAATACTGTGTACAATTCTGGTCGCCGTATCTCAAAAAAGATATAGTTGCAATGGAGAAGGTACAGAGAAGGGCAACCAAAATGATAAAGGGGATGGAACAGCTCCCCTATGAGGAAAGGCTGAAGAGGTTAGGGCTGTTCAGCTTGGAGAAGAGACGGCTGAGGGGGGATATCATAGAGGTCTTTAAGATCATGAGAGGTCTTGAACGAGTAGATGTGACTCGGTTATTTACACTTTCGAATAATAGAAGGACTAGGGGGCATTCCATGAAGTTAGCAAGTAGCACATTTAAGACTAATCGGAGAAAATTCTTTTTCACTCAACGCACAATAAATCTCTGGAATTTGTTGCCAGAGGATGTGGTTAGTGCAGTTAGTGTAGCTGGGTTCAAAAAAGGTTTGGATAAGTTCTTGGAAGAGAAGTCCATTAACTTTATTTATTTCATATTGGAACACCGGTATATAAAAATCTAAAAATAAATAAATAATAACTGCTATTAATCAAGTTTACTTAGGGAATAGTCACTGCTATTAATTGCATCAGTAGCATGGGATCTTCTAGGTGTTTGGGTAATTGCCAGGTTCTTGTGGCCTGGTTTGGCCTCTGTTGGAAACAGGATGCTGGGCTTGATGGACCCTTGGTCTGACCCAGCATGGCAATTTCTTATGTTCTTATGTTCTGACGTTCAAGCCCAGTGGGAACGGCAGCAGTGCTAAAAAAAAAGCTGTGGCACTTGTGGCTGCGCCTGCCCCCCCCCCCCCGTGACCCGGAACAGGAAGTGATATGCGGTGCGCGGGAAGGAGAAAGAGCAGTGCCGCGTGATAAAGTAGCAGCGGCGGCTGCAGCACCGGCCCTCGAGCAATTGAAGCAAATGGTAATCGGGAAAGGAGAGAGCAGCTTGAGCATCCCGCGGCCGATGGGATTCTACTTTCTTGGCTTGCAGGGGCTGGAGAAGGAGGCTGCTGCAGCTACCATTTGTGCTCGGGGAGGGGCGGGGAAGAGGAAGTGAGTGAGAGAAAGAAGCAGCCAGCCTGCGTGTGATTGAGAGCATGTGTGTGAGTGAGAGAAACTGGTCAGAGAGCTGATGTGTGTGTATATGTGAGAGACAATGAAAGTGACTGCTCAAGGAGATGACTGATGTGTATGTGAGAGTGTGAGACATTAGTCAGGGAGGTGACTGATGTGTGTGTGTGTGTGAGAGAGAGAGAAAAAGCATTGAAGTGAGAAATCTGGGTATGTGAGAAAGCATGGGCGTAAGAAGCCTGCTGTTGGGGGGGGGGGGTGGATGTGTGTGAAAGAAAACATGGGAGTGAGAAGCCTGATTATGTGAGAGAGCATTGGAGTGGGAAGTCTGTGTGTGTGTGTGTGCATGCATGAGAGAGAGAGACTGGTTGTTAAGATGATGGTGTGTGTGTGAGAGAAAGAGACTGGTGTGTGTGAATGTAAGACAAAGAATGTGATTCAGGGAATGAGAAGCCTGTGCACGTGGAGAGCGAGCATGGAAATGAGAGAGAGACTGGTGTGTGTGTGTATGTATGTGTGTGAAACAGAGAGAAAGTGATTATGGGAATGAGAAGCCTGTGCATGTGAAGAGAGTGAGCATGGGAGTGAGAAATCTGGGTGTGTGTGAGACACAGCATGGGAGGGAGAAGCCTGATTATGTGAGAGAGAGAGCATGGGAGTGGGAAGCCTGTGTGTGTGTGCATGCATGAGAGCGAGAGACTGGTTGGTAAGGTGATGGTGTGTATGAGAGAAAGAGACTGGTGTGTGTGAATATGAGAGAAAGAATGTGATTCAGGAAATGAGAAGCCTGTGCAGTGGAGAGCGAGCATGGAAATGAGAGAGAGAGACTGGTGTGTGTGTGTGTATGTATGTGTGTGTAACAGAGAGAAAGTGATTATGGGAATGAGAAGCCTGTGCATGTGAAGAGAGTGAGAAACCTGGGTGTGTGTGAGACACAGCATGTGAGGGAGAAGCCTGTATATGTAAGACAGAACATGGAAGTGGGAAGCCTGTGTGTGTATGCATGAGAGAGATCAGGTGGCTGGTGTGTGTGTGTGTGTGTGTGAGAGAAAGAAAGTGATTATGGGAATGAGAAACCTGTGCATGTGAAGAGTGAGCATGGGAGTGAGAAACCTTGGTGTGTGTGAGACACAGCATGGGAGTGAAAAGCCTGTATATCTGAAAGAACATGGGAGTGGGAAGCCTGTGTGTGTGTATGCATGAGAGAGATCAGGTGACTGGTGTGTGTGTGTGTGAGAGAGAGAAAGAAAGTGATTATGGGAATGAGAAGCCTGTGCATGTGGAGAGAACAAGCATGGGAGTGAGAGACTGGTGAGTGTGTGTGAGACAGAGAAAGTGATTATGAGAGTGAGAAGCCCGTATATGTAAGTAGAACACGGGAGTGGGAAGCCTGTGTGTGTGTATGGCATGAGAGAAACTGTTCAGGAAGGTGACTGGTGTGTGTGTCAAAAGACTGTTTGGGAGATGATTGGTGTGTGAGAGACAGAAACTGGTCAGGGGGGCATGACTGGTATGGTGTGTGTGTGTGTGTGAGAGACATGGGCATTAAGGAAGAGGACCATGAGTATAGAGCTTAGCCTCTACTGCTGCTTCTGCTGTGTGCTACGGCCTGCATGGAAGAGGAGTGGGAGAGCTGCTGGAGGGGGGGTAAGT
This sequence comes from Rhinatrema bivittatum, assembly GCF_901001135.1. Taxonomy (NCBI): domain Eukaryota; kingdom Metazoa; phylum Chordata; class Amphibia; order Gymnophiona; family Rhinatrematidae; genus Rhinatrema; species Rhinatrema bivittatum. The sequence continues at coordinate 7,095,946 of NC_042632.1, forward strand.
AAAGGTGGCTTTTTAAGTTTATTTTTCTTGATTGACTGCCATTTTAATTATTTAGTATTATGTGATGTGTCTGCTTTTTTTGAAATATTTTATTGGTGTTTGGAGAATTTTTAATAGTTTTTATGAGTTTTTAATTGTTGGATGTTATTCTGTTCATAGCTGTTTAGAAACATTTATTCTGCTTATTAGTATAGTTTTACAATTATTTCTGTGTGGGGATCTATAGCTGCTTGCTAGTTCTGTTTTCCTAATAAGAGGTGTATTGGTTTTTAGGGCCTGATTAATATTTATAGTGTTGCCTTTTCATAGATAGGGTTGCTCCTGTTTGAGTGTATTCCATAATACAGGTGTAACTGTGTGCGGATTAGTTTATGTGCATTACTACAGATCCTGGGAGTATGTTAGGTTGGTTCTGTGTCTGTTACCGAGATGAGATATTTTACTAGCATGTAAGAGTTTTATCAGTCTTATTTTTGTTGTGTTTTCTCAAGAGGATATGCATTGGTGGTAAACTGCTGTCTTTTCATAAGTAGGGCTATTGAGCCTGGAAGTAGAAGGAGTTTGAGTTGCTGTTACTGAGATGACACCAGAACCAGAATATCTTTTTTGTAGGGTGAGTTGTATGGGGAATGTCATAATTCTGCTTTACATCCATTATTGTGGGTCAGGGGGGTTCCCGTGGATGCAAACTGTACTTTTACATCTAGCCCCGTGACGATCATGGGTCAGTGTGTCACGCATGTGAGAACCATCTGTCAGGTGTGTCCCGACAGAAAAAAGGTTGAGAACCACTGCTCTAGACGATTCACTTCGGCTGAGAGGAACTATGGAATTGGAGATAAAGAATTGTTGGTGATAAAGATGGCATTCGAAGAGCGGAGACCCTGGCTCGAGGGTGCTTAACACCAGATTACGGTTTTTACTGACCATAAAAACTTAGAATACCTTTGTTAAACCCAGCGCCTCAACCATAGACAGGCGAGGTGGTCCCTGTTCTTTAACAGGTTTGATTTCATCTTAAAGTACCGACCTGGAGATAAAAACATCAGAGCAGATGCCTTATCTCGCTTCTTCTTATCTGAAGATGTGCCTGACGCTCCGCAACACATCATTGAACCTGAGAGAGTCATTCTATCAGCTACTCACCCAGTACCTGCGGGGAAAACGATTGTGCCTAGCAACCTCCGGAAGAAAGTACTAGCATGGGCTCATGACTCTAAATTGGCGGGATATCCCAGTCAATGAAGAACCTTGCCAAAGCTGCAAAAATTCTACTGGTGGCTGTCTATGAGAGAAAATGCCTTTGCTTATGTAGCGACCTGTATCAACTGTGCCAGACAAAAGCCTCCGCGCCAAATTTGGAATAAAGACGTGGGTGGCGTGCGCGCGCACACCCTAGGAGGCCTTCAGGTGCTACATGGCGGAATGCCTTGCCATAGCTGTTCCGGGGAGTGCGGCTTGCAGACACGGAGGTAGCCATTTTCCCGAGGCTGATGGAGAAAAGCAGAAATTGAGGTGAGGCATGTAGGACAAAGCCATCTGAGTCTGACGGACGCAACACATATCATCAGTTAGCATGAAAATGCCCCCCCCCCCCCCAATTAGGCTTGGGCCACCCTGTGACCCCCTCAAAGATGCAGCCCCCTGATTCATTTTAACAGGTCCTCCAAGGCCTCCTGAAGTGAGTTCACAAATAGGTCTATGCCTATGAAAGACAGATGAACACCGTCCTGTTGGAACAGGCCTGACCCCAAATCCCCTGACCATTCATGTCGTATGTGGCGACCCCCAATCCAATGGAGCCATGAGCCAATCTGCTGATTGGCCTTTGCTCTGCTCCTGTGCCATATTAGCTTACTCATCTCAGCAGGCCTTGGTATCATCTCGGACCAACAGATTATTGTGCCAGGGGCTAAAGCAGAAATTAATATAAAATCCTTGCGGACCATGCTAATAAATTTCTGCCCTGACAACTTCCCCCAGTCATTGCCCACCCAAATGAACAATTAATATCTTGGCTTGACCCAAATGTTCCAATTCCCAGCGGACACATGGGATGAGGTCATTCCACAACATCCCCCCACGCCCTAACCATTGCACCCAAACCCTAGTTCCTGGAAAGTCCAGATTAGCCCTGTAGGGCCGGCTGCATGCATGTTGGAAGGCTCAAGAAATGAAGGAATGCCCCAAAATCCAAACTTCCATTATCGCGCGTGCAGCATCTGAAAAGAAAGCAGAATTAATATCCTTCCTGGTCACCATCACTCCCCGGACATATGTAACCCTTGAATGCCTCTGATCTCCATCGACCAATTGACGGATCATTCCCCCAGATAAACCAGATATGGCCGCAGACGTAGCCGCGCCTATCCGGAATGAGTGAGTTCCGAAGGCCTTAGCGTCCAACCCCAGAACTGTTAAACTGGCTCTTAAAACCGCTGCGAATTGAAATTTGGTCAACGGATGCAAATCCTGGTGGACCAAGACATGGAAACCTCCCTGTGGCTGAATACACCTTAGAATTCTGCACGGGACACGTGACCATACCTCCAACGGCCCAGAACATTATCGAGTTACCATGCCCTGCTTGGTCTGTCTTAGATTTAGGTATGTGCAGTATCACGTAGTCTGGACCCAAAGTGACATGTTTCTGCAACAATCCTGAATCTTCTGCCTCTTTGGTGGCTCTGGCCACTAGTTCACTGACTCGGAAAGCTCCAAAGAAGGCTAGCACAAACGCAACTCGGAAAAGCGAACTCTCAAACGGGGATGTACAGACAGACACTAGGCAATATCTGCCTTAATTGCGTCAAAAGATCATGCGTAATAGGCAATCGGAAATCACGGCTAGACTCAACACTTCTCGACCAACCCATGATAACCTGCTGAATCACAAACCTCCCAATTGGGTAACCCCACCGATGAGCTTGCATGAAGAATGAAAAATCCATTAATTGTTTGGTCACTGCAGATTTGGACATCCCCTCCACTCTGGCCCTTTCGATGAATTGCAACAGCTGTGCATCCACCACTGAACCCCCGAACTCTAACCTATGGACAATAAGAATGACACCACCTTACAGGCACCATTCACATAACTGGTCCATGTGGAAGGGGCTAACGACACTCGCAACAATCTCCATGTTTCCGGAAACCAAAGCTCCAAAAGAAAGAAGGGAAGACTGCTCCAACCTTGTCTGCCTCCGGTGCCAGCTGGTGAAACAAATCCCATTTAGCACAAGAAAGAGAGTCCGCCAAATTATTAGCTTCACCAGGTACGTGTCGTGCCCATATGGTTATATTATAGGACTTGCATTGCAAAATTAGTTCTCGCAACAAATCAGATTTGAGTATACACTGGCCGCACGCTTTTTAATAACTTCTACCACCCCTAAATTGTCACACCAGAATATCACCTTTTTATTGGCAAGCTGCTGACCCCATAAACAAACAGCTGCCGCGATCGGGAATAACTCTAGAAAGGTGATAGTCTTAGTGACACCCAGTTCAATCCATCCTGCAGGCAAAGATCCTCAGAAATACGCCCCGAAACCGACCGACCCCGCAGCATCCATGAACAATTCAAGGTCATGGCTGAACTGACCATTCTGCTGCCAAAAGGCATGCCCATTAAAGTCTTTTAAAAATTGGTCCCACATTACCAAATCCTCTTTCATGCCTTTTGAGATCCGGATATGGTGAAAACTCCGCGAGACGCCCTGCATGGCAAATGAAAACTGTCCAATGAAAGCTCGCCCCATAGGGACGACTCTACAAGCGAAATTCAAATTTCCCCACCAATCTCTGCAATTCTTTGTGTCAATTTAGCCCGCCCTAACAAGCCCTTCACCAACTGCCTCAACTCGTTAACCTTGTCCTGAGGCAAACGAGAAACCATAATGTTCGAATCTAATTCTATTCCCAAGAAAACCAGGTTCGAAACTGGTCCCACGGTCTTATTCTCAGCAAGTGGAATGCCAAAATCCTCAGCTACGGCACAGAAGCATTGCAATAATTCTACACATTCCCGTGTTCCTGGTCTCCCTACTAGAAGGAAGTCATCTAAGTAATGCACAATTGCATGGGATTGCGAACGTTGTTCAACAACCCAGCAAACAAAGGAACTGAATGCTTCGAAGTATGCACATGCAGTTGCACAACCCATAGGCATACACTTGTCAAAATAATAAGCCCCGTCAAAGCGAAATCCAAATAACCAAAAAGAGTCCGAATGAATTGGCAACAATCTAAATGTCCACTTTAGCCATCATAGGGTTGTTTTTTGGGGGAAAAGGGAGGTTCACACACAAATACATACACTAAACTTGCACGATCTCAGGAACGCACCAAAATAGCCCTCCCCAGACCACAAAACAAATTTGGGTGTGCAAATTTGGTTAGGCACTCCCCTATTTGGCTACATAACGTGCACAGACGCCCAGGGACAGAACACATGTAGCACCAACAATTTTAATTTCCCAGGTCTTGGGGGGGGGCAGGAGGGTGGGGGGTTATTATTTGATTTAAAGGGTTGGGATTGGGGGTTTTTTTTTGGGGTGGGGGGGTTCCCACAGAAATAGAAAGACAAACGTTTTCTGATCTGAAGGGTAGGCAGTAGGTGGGGGGAGGTGACAGTGAGAGGAGGGAGAATGAGGGGAGAGGTGAGTGTGAGGGGAGAGAGTTGGCGTGGGGACAGGGGAGGGAAGGGGGGGTGAGTGACCAAGGGGGAGGAGGATGAGTGACTGAGGTAAATGGGGAAGGGGGAAGGAGGGAAAAGGACCTGACTCTGCCACTGCAACGTGTGGCGGGGTACCGCTAGTAAAAAAATAAAAATTGTGGGGCAGATTTTAAAATCTGCGCGCAGGTGCAGATTTGTTTGCGGAACCCGGTGCAAACAAATCTATGCCTGATTTTATAACATGCGTGCACAGCACGCGCCAAGCAGCGCAGCCTGCCTCCGTTCCCTCCAAGGCCGCTCCGATTTCAGAGCGGCCTTGGAGGGAACTTTCCTTCTGTCCCCCCTCCCGCACCTTCCCCTCCCTTCCCCTACCTAACCTGCCCCCCAGCCCTACCTAGAACCCCCCCCTTATCTTTGCTGAAGAAGTTACGACTGCCGGGAGGCAGGCGTAACTTACGTGCGCCAGCCGACGGCCGGCCCGTGATCCCAGGCACAGCAGCAAATGGCCGCAGTGCCTGGAGGCTCAGGCCACGCCCCGCCCCCCGGATAGGCAAGATAGGCTCAGCACTCTCAGGGGCAGGCAGGGGCAGCTTTTCGGGGGTTATGCGCGTAACTCTTTGAAAACCTGCCCCTATATATGTGATGATTGTAAACACGAGATGGGGGTGTTGCTTAGCCAAAATAACTCTTTCAATGATGTTTGTATGCTGATGTAAATTGTTGGTGCTACATGTGGTCTGTCCCTGGTCGCCGCATCTCAAAAAAGATATTATTTATTTATTTATTTAGCATTTTTATATACCGAAGTTCATGTAGCAAAGATACAAATCAGTTCGGTTTACATTGTAACATTAACAGGCATGTAAGAATGCGATTACATTGAACAAGGAAGAATAACTTGGATCAACGGAACTGGGGAATGTGGTATCACCATAAACAATAAATAATAAGATACTTTTGTGGAGCAACGGCTAAACATGGTTCAACCTGGATAGAGATCAAGGTGTGGACTGGATTTAAGTAAAAACATGTTGAAAGGAGCAAAACTTTGGATTGATAAGCTGCAATGTAGGAATGCTATCTGAAATGACATCATGGGTATAATCTGAGATAATTGCGATGAAGAAGGTACAGAGAAGGGCTACCAAAATGATAAGGGGAATGGAACAGCTCCCCTATGAGGAAAGACTAAAGAGGTTAGGACTTTTCAGCTTGGAGAAGAGACGGCTGAGGGGGGGATATGATAGAGGTGTTTAAAATCATGAGAGGTCTAGAACAGGTAGATGTGAATCGGTTATTTACTCTTTCAGATAGTAGAAAGACTAGGGGGCACTCCATGAAGTTAGCATGGGGCACATTTAAAACTAATCGGAGAAAGTTCTTTCTTACTCAACGTACAATTAAACTCTGGAATTTGTTGCCAGAGGATGTGGTTAGTGCAGTTAGTATAGCTGTGTTTAAAAAAGGATTGGATAAGTTCTTGGAGGAGAGGTCCATTACCTGCTATTAAGTTCACTTAGAGAATAGCCACTGCCATTAGCAATGGTAACATGGAATAGACTTAGTTTTTGGGTACTTGCCAGGTTCTTATGGCCTGGATTGGCCACTGTTGGAAACAGGATGCTGGGCTTGATGGACCCTTGGTCTGACCCAGTATGGCATTTTCTTATGTTCTTATCTTCTTATGTGCTGATGTAATTATATGTGCACAACAATATTATTCAAATACCTTATCAGCCACATCTGTTGGCTCTTCCACAGGCACACTATTTTTTAAGTTTACAAAGTATTGAATGTTGACTCTTTTCATACATATGGACTATGTATGAAAAATATACTTATTGCTTGAAACCACACTGTGAAAAGGGAAATATCATGATAAATACAGATATCATTTACTCTGTTTAAAAAATATAACAGAATAGGGACTAGAATGCTGAGGAGCGCTAGGAGAGCGGTCCCATTTCCCAGGAGATGTGTGTCCTTGGGCCACGGCTCGACCACAGCAGAACTCTGAGGAGGTGCCGCAGTAGGCGTGGCATGCCCGAGCAAGGGCTGGACAGGAACAAGGCTGGAGTGATGATTGGGAAGACAGACCCTCCTCCAGACCTGCACGCTTCGGAAGACCAACAACGCAATGTTGGTCTTATGAACAGTCCTCCGACCGTTCCAAGCCCTTTCGGACCTGCCGCAGGGTACGGCATGAAGCGGCAGGCCGGATGGAGGCCAGGGCAGCGAAGACTGGAACATTGAGATACTGACGAGACTTCTGGAACGATTTAGACTCAGGCACAGACGTGGACTCAGGAACAAGGTGTTGGATGCACAGACGTGGACTCGGGCATAGACATGGACTCAGGAACGAGGTACTGGATGCATAGACGTGGACTCAGGAACGAGGTGCTGGATGCACAGACGTGGACTCAGGAACGAGGTTCTGGATGCACAGACGTGGACTCAGGAACGAGGTGCTGGATGCACAGACGTGGACTCGCACAGACGAGGACTCAGGAACGAGGTACTGGATGCACAGACTAGACTCGGGTATTCGGACAATGACGCGATCCCTCAGGGCGCCCTACTCAGCCCACCGACATGGGCGGACCCCATGGGCTGGTCGCGGACCACCCTGTCCTACATCCGCAGGAGCGGGTCTAGCGCAGGAAGGAACGAGGTAATGGATGCACAGACGAGACTTGTGTTTCAGGACAGTGGCACGATCCCTCAGGGTACCCTACTCAGCCCACCGACACAGGCGGACCCCATGGGCTGGTCGCAGACCACCCTGTCCTACATCCGCGGGAGCGGGACCAGTGCAGGAAGGAAATATGCTGCGACAAAGTAGTTCAGGGAAATGTACTGCACTCCTGGCAGTCGAAGCAAGTTGCTGCACTCCTGGCAGCCGAAAGCTGGTGCTGCACTACTGGCAGCCGAAGGCAAGTTAAAGCATCAGGGTCAGGAACAAACACTGCGGATACTGGAACAAGAGACAGACCTCAGGGCTGGAACATGGACATCTGGAACAGCAGGTAACATCAGGACTGGAACACGGAAACTGGATCAGAAGACAAACCTCAGGGCTGGAGCATGGACAACTGGAACAGCAGGTAACATCAGGATGGGAGCACAGATACTGGATCAGGAGACAGACCTTGGGACTGGAACAGCAGGCGGACATCAGGACTGGAGCAGAAGGCGGACATCTGGACAAGACGAGGAGCTCCAACGAAGAACAAGAAACACAGGATCTTGCAGAAGTGCTGGAACATGGACGATTCCTGGAGCGAAGGATAGCAGGATCCCAGGAGTGACCAACTCCTTGCGAAGGCAAAGCTGGAATGGACGCTGAGCCCTTTTGTAGGGCTGAAGAGGACAACACCCAGGGAAGGGTCAGCAGGGGGCCACACCCGGCTGGCCCTTGAAGAGGAGGAGAGAGGCGCGAGCTCACGCCCTAGGAAGCTGGAGAGAAGAGCTGGAAGCTGGTGGCGTCCTCAGCCACGTGGAGGGCCCAAGGAAGCCAGGTAGGCGGTGGAGCAGCCCTGCCCTGAAGCTGGAGATGTGGCAGGCTGCTGGAGCGGCTCCCAGCCGCGAAGACTGAAGCAGGAAGAAGCATAGAGGGTAAGGCTGGCTGCAGGGACGGCTCCATGCCGTGAAGACAGCCCCAGGAAGAGAGGTAAGGCTGCAGGCACCGGCAGGGACGGCCTCCCTGCCGGGCGAGGGCCCAAGCAGCAACGGGCACCCTATTGGAATGCATTGCTATTACAGACAAATACCAGCTAGCGAATAAAAAATTGCAAGTTGTTCGAATCTTAGGACCTTTTGGAGACTTTTAAATCGAAATGGGATGCGCTGTCAGGAATTAATGGTGAATTAATTTCAGATCTGACTTACTTGCAGCACATCATCGAGTATAGTAATGACTAACCTGATGTGTCTCAACAAGGTGTATTTGTGTAAAGTCTCACGGTCATTTATTAAAAGCCCGCCAGAGAAAGGGGTATTAAAGTATGAAGAATGAATCTAAATCAATTATGTAATTAGAAAGTGTAACTAAAAAAGGGGGGGGGGCATAATATTATAATATGATAAAAATAAAAGAGAGTGATTACTGTGTGGTGTACTTTGAGTGATTAAAAGGTGGAGTGATCCCACATTATTATTATGTAGATAATAAATGACCCGATTATTATCAAAACAACTGTGAAGACAGTACATAACAATATGTATATTTATTATGCTAAGAGAGTTAACTACACAGACTTAAAACACACATATTAATTGTATTGGGATGGCAAAAAGATTAAAAATAGTGAACACGTCATAAAAATATATAGTGCCCGTAAAACCATAGTTATAAAAGAATGGAAAATGGCAATGATTATAGAATGACAAATGACCATGAAACTATGTAAATTAGATAAGAAGAAGATTATACTATGGAGGGAGTATGATTGCTAAAAAAACGCCCACATAAAAGATTAAAAATCAAAAATGAAAAAAAGAAGAAAATAGAATAATAAGACCAATGAAAACGAAAGTTGAATTTAGATGAAAAAAGTGTAAAAACTGCTTCATAAAATGTTTTAACACCAAGTTGTTTATAAATAAACATTGAGATCTGTGTCACAATTAAGACCAAACGGAGTAATCGTATTAAAATCAAATATGAACTTTTGTTCAAGTCTCAACAAAGTATTATGAAAATTCCCTCCTCGCTAATTTTTGAAAGGTTTCTGAACACAAAATTTAAAATCATTGAATATATGACCCATTTGTTGAGAATGTGCAACTAAAGGTTTACCTTCACTATGGGCCTCATTTTCTAAAGTATCGCAGGCCTGTGATACTTTAGAAGATGAGGGGCGGGGGGCTGAAACGGGGGGAGGGCCTGCGCTAGCCAGCAGCGATCGCACCGTCGCTGTGCGATCGCTGCCGGTTTCGCACCCAATAGCGACACCATAGGAGGTGTAGCTATTGGGAGCGAAAGCTGACGCGAAAAGGCACTTACCTTTTTGCTGTCCGCGGCATCGGCGCAGAGTCGGCCCCGGTGACGCGCCAACTCCTCCTCTTCCAGGGCCGACTCTGCCCCGACTCCGCCCCCATCCTGGTATCGCACGCGATAAGGGACTTTTCGCGTGCGAAAGGTCCCTTATCGTGTGCGAGCGGCGTGGAAAATGAGGCCCTATGTCTATTGATAGCACTTTTATTAAATTGTCTAATCGTTTTACCTATATAAATTTTGTTGCAAGGACAAATAGCCACGTAAATGACACCCGTGCTTTTGCAATTGGTGGAACCCTGCAACTTGAAAATCTTGCCAGTGGTGCCAATGGATAAAGTCTGCACTTTAAGATTAACTGAACAGATGCTACAATTGCCGCAAGGGCTATGTCCTGCAGCACTTTTTAATATATGTTTGTTAACAGGTAAAGCTGACGGAGCCAACAGATGTGTCTGATGAGGTATTTGAATAATATTGTTTTGCACATACAATTACATCAGCACATACATTTACATCAGCATACAAACATCATTGAAAGAGTTTTTTTGGCTATGCAACACCCCCATTTCTTGTTTATAATCATCACATATATAATTTTTATTTTTTATTACTTTTTTACTTAATTTTTAGTTTTTTTCCCTTTTTTTTTGGTACAATTGAACATCATTGATTGTTTCATATTATTATAATACCAAGGGGTAGATTTTCAAAGGGGTACGCGCGTAAGATACGTACGTACCTCCCGAAAACCTACCCCAATCCCCCCCTGCGCGCGCCGAGCCTAAGTCCCGGGGCTTTGCAAAGGGGGGGTGTCGGGTGGGCAGGACTAATTTCGGGGAGGGGGCATGTCGCCGGCCCGGGGGCGTGGTCGAGGCCTCCGGACCAGCTCCTGGGTTGGGTGATGGCGCGCCAGCAGCCCGCTGGCGCGCGCAGATTTACGTCTGCTTTCAGCAGGCGTAAATCTGCCAACAAAGGTAGGGGGGGTTTAGATAGGGCTGGGGGGGGGGTTAGGTAGGGGAAGGGAAGGGAAGGTGAGGGGAGGCGGAAGGAAAGTTCCCTCCAAGGCCGCTCCGATTTTGGAGCGGCCTCGGAGGGAACAGGCAGCGTATCTTATAAAATCCAGCGTACTTTTGTTCGCGCCTGGTGCACGAACAAAAGTACGCGTGCGCGTAAATTTATAAAATCTAACCCCAAGTCGTTAACTATAGAATGCAATGTATGTAGTACCTATAATTTCATAATGTTTGATCCATCCACTTTAAGTTGTTCACACAAACATGAAGTTAGTGTTCCTTTATCCCCTCCTCTCATTGGAAATTTGTTTGTACCTGCCATTTTGATATATTCACACACATACATGCGCTTCTTCACATAATTTATATATTTTTATAGATGATTTGTACACACAGACATCATTTTATATTTGGAAGTATTTATGCATTTTATATGTATCTACGTTTTTATGTTTTATACTTTACTATTTATTTATGTATTTAATTTATTTATGTTCAATTTGATTTTACACATTTATGTATGTGTGTTTTTATAATTTTATTATAAGTGTATTTTAATTTAACAATTCATTTATGTTTTACACATATTTATGTATGTGTGTTTTATACTTGTTTACAATAGCCCCTGAGGCAGCTCCTAGAAGAGCGAAACTCGGCCAGAGACGGGCAAGATACAATAAAAGTCCTTTTTACCGATCCTTCTCTTCGAGTTTATCATAATTACCCCCTGCCGTGTCCCCAAACTCTGGCCCAAAAGGCCATCTAGGAGATCCCAATTTGGCACCTTAGCATGACTTCCAGGATAAACTGGACTATCCCTGGCTGCACTGTAACCCCCCCTAAACGGGTGATGGTATGGATAAGGTCCTTCACACCAAGGCCTTCCCTGTGCTGTCTGTCTCATTCTTCTGTCTGTAGAACTGGAAGGGACTCCAATGTGTCTCGCTCCCCCACTACCTCGTGCACTATGCTGACCTGAGTTACACCACTCAGGACCCCAAAATATTGGCGGGGGTAAAGGAGCATTCCTTTCCTCAGAGGTATCCCTAAAAGTCTGCCTGTTGTTATCCTCCACTGCAGGTATCACTGAGTCTGCATTTGCACCCCCTTCTTGTGGTGTAATCGGCAGAGTAACTGATGTTGCGACCGGCGGTTCCACATTACTCTGAACTCCCTTTTTAGAGAGATTGCCACGCTGCGCCACAGCTTTCTGCCCTTGTGCTGTACCGCTGTTTATACCTGCTCCGTATCTTCCCTTTGACCTTCCCCTTAAGGGCAAAAGCCTTCCTCGCCTGTGCTTTTGATTGCTTTGCTGCCAGCGCATGAGCTGCTGCAACGACGCTTACCCAGGGTTCTTGACCACCAGGCTGCGACCTGGATGGATTCGTCCCTGGAAGACTCGATATCTCCCCCAATTCATCCAGCGCCACTGCTGCCTCCTTGGACTCCATCCCGTCATTCTCTCGACCAGAGCCGCTCTAACTGCTTTGCCAGTCTCCATAGGAATGCCCACTCATGCCTCTCCGCACTGCCTGATCCCAGGTCACGCCGCTGAATTCCCAAGTGTCCGGTCACAATCTTTCACCCGTCACCTGAACTTCACCTGTTCTTCACTTTTTTATTTTTAAATAGACTGCTTAACTAGGTGTTACAATTTCTACCCACGGAGCTACTCTCTACGAGCAGACCTCTCACCTCACACGCGGCAGGGAATGCCGCCAGCAGAGCCTCTTCATGCAGGATGCCACCGACTCCATCCTCCGCGGCCTGGGTGCCGCCTCCATCTTCGGCCCTGCACGGTAGGGCTATCTCTGCGGGAGCCACCATGCCACACTCTTCTGCGCGGCCTAGTGCCGCTGCCGACGCCCCCGGTTTCTCGTGCAGCCTGGAGCCACCGCCGGCCTGCCTCCACGGCAGGGAGCCGCAACGTCATCTTCGGGGTCCTCGTCAGACGGCAGGAGGCTGTCCTGAAGTCTGCCTGCTCCTCCCTGCGATGTTTCTTCGGGGCGCCGCTGTCCATGGTCCTGCTTCTCTCTTCCTGCTTCAGCCTTCCTTAGGCGCCAGCGCGTGCCTCTTTACTCTATTTAAAGGGCCAGCCACAGGAAGTGCTGCTGGCCCTGATGACAACTTCCTGCTTCAGCCCTATAAAAGGGCCTTGCTTCAGTACTTCCAGGCCTTCGGATCGGGTTCCACAGTCATCTGTGTCTTCTGACCTGTTCAGGTCCTCCGTGGTCATCTTCTGCTTTGACGGCTTCGTCTCCATGTTCCAGATGTCTTTCGTCCAGGTTTTCAGTCGTTTCCATGTTCCAGAAGTTCTTCGTCCAGGTTTTCAGTCGTCTCCATGTTCCAGATGTTCTTCTTCCAGGTCTTCGTTTGTCTTCATGTTCCTGATGCCTTTTGTCCGTGCTTCTGATGTCTTCAGGTTCCTGATGTCCTCTGTCCCTGTCTTCAGATGTCTTCGTGTCTCCGGTGCCTGATGTTCTGGTCTTCTTTTGTCTCGATGTTCCTGATGTCCTTGCCTTCGTCTCTGCCTCCATGTCTTGGTTCCCAGATGTCCACCTTACTGGCGTACTGCTGTCATGGTCCGTGACCAGTCCCACGGGTGGGCTATGTAAGGCGCCTCACAGTACAAGGCCATCTTCATCTCCGCAGCGCAACCCTCTGGAAGACCTCCTGCTTCAGTCCGTTGTTTTTAATCCTTGAGAATCAAATCCTGCTTCAGAGTTGTCCCGGTCTTCAGAGCCTATTGCAACTGCGTTAGTCCATATGAAGTCTCTGTTTGAACTTGCCCTGAGTCCGGCGTGGTCCGCGACCAGTCCCGCGGGGAGCTGTGTAGGGCGCACCCCAGTGCAGGCCTCTTCAGTTGCTTCGTCATGTTCCGGTATCAGCTTCCACTATTCCTCTTGGAGTACTGCCTCGAGGCCAGCGTGGTCCGCGACCAGTCCCGCGGGTGGACTGTGTAGGGCGCACTGCGTCGCAGTCTCACACCAGCTCTTGATCCTGTTTCAGCCCTTGTCTAGTGTCTCGCTTCAGCCCTCATCTACGATGTCATGCTTCAGTCCTCATCTATGTCGTCTTCACTCCAGTCCTCGTCTGTGGTGTCTTGTTTCAGTCCTCGTCTATGATGTCTTTACTCCAGCCTTTGTCTACAGTGTCTTCGCCTCAGTCCTTGTTTACAGTGTCTTCACTTCAGTCCTAGTCCAAAGTCTTCTGTGTTCCAAGGACTCCATCTGCCCTCGTCCTTTATCCAGCCTGCCGCCTATTGCCGTACCCAGCGGCAGGTCTGAAAGGGCTTGGAACGGTCGGAGGACTGTTCATTGATCAACATAGCATTGTTGATCTTCCTGGGGCGTGCAGGTCCGGTAGAGGGTCAGACCTTGTACCCTAGTCCTTGCTTCAGCCTTGACCTGCTCTCGTTACCTATGCTCGCACCAGCTCACCTCCCGCGGTGTCGCTTGGGGCTCCTCCCTGGGTCATGCCATGGCCCAAGGGCTCACATCACCTGCTTTAGAGATGACCGCACCTCCGTGCCTCGGAGTGTAACAGCTGCCGGTGGTCGTACTCGTAACAGGACCCGAAGGCCACTGTGCCCTAGGGTCGTAATGGGATCCGAAGGCCCCAAGCCCTCTGTCCCTACAGCTGCCGGAGGTCACGCTCGTAACACTAGGAAGCACTCCTCACTCTGTCTTGTTCCGGGCACTCGTTCACCGGCCCACACCAAATTAGACACCCCCCCCCCCCAATCTGGTCCCTCTCTCCCCCACCGGTATCTGACTAAACCCGAAATAAGTCAAATGTCTATAAACAACTCTGGCACCTCACTACTGACCTGTCTGCCGCGTGTAAACACCGACTCCACTCACACAGCCTCTGAAATTTCTCTGCTCCGCTCAAAACCCAACAGATAAGCGGAGGTACACGCAAACAGCGAACATCAAAAACGGCAGACTGGAGAGAGAGGAGAAGGGTAAGCCTCCCACTCAGAGCTAACTCCTCCCTATTCTGCTGACGCGCCCCGCCCCGCCCGCAGCCCAATGGGGCCTGTGATCCGGGCTGATTCAAAAAGAAGTGCAGGGTTCCAATGGGAACCCTGGCTATGGGCGCGCGAGTCTGAGCGCTCCGCCCATAGATCCTCCCCCCTCCCCCCCTCATCACGACTCAGTGCTAGCTGCAGGGAGGGCCTGGCACCACATTACATTGGGCATGTGTGCACGGAGCACTCCTGCCCTGCCAGTCTAGTTCAGTGGTTTTTAACCTTTTTTTGGCCGGGACACACCTGACAGATGGTTCTCACATGCATGACACACTACACATGTGACCATCTCGGGGCTAAATGTAAACATGCAATCTGCATCCACAGGAATCCCCTCAACCCCCAGCAATGAGTGCAGAGCAGATCTAGGGCATTACCTGTACAAATCATAAGAACATAAGAACATAAAAAAATGCCATACTGGGTGAGACCAAGGGTCCATCAAGCCCAGCATCCTGTTTCCAACAGTGGCCAATCTAGGCCATAAGAACCTGGCAAGTACCCAAAAACTAAGTCTATTCCATGTTACCATTGCTAATGGCAGTGGCTATTCTCTAAGTGAACTTAATAGCAGGTAATGGACTTCTCCTCCAAGAACTTATCCAATCCTTTTTTAAACATAGCTATATTAACTGCACTAACCACATCCTCCGGCAACAAATTCCAGAGTCTAATTGTGCGTTGAGTAAAAAAGAACTTTCTCCGATTAGTTTTAAATGTGCCCCATGATAACTTCATGGAGTGCCCCCTAGTCTTTCTACTATCCGAAAGAGTAAATAACCGATTCACATCTACCCGTTCTAGACCTCTCATGATTTTAAACACCTCTATCATATCCCCCCTCAGTCGTCTCTTCTCCAAGCTGAAAAGTCCTAACCTCTTTAGTCTTTCCTCATAGGGGAGTTGTTCCATTCCCCTTATCATTTTGGTAGCCCTTCTCTGTACCTTCTCCATTGCAATTATATCTTTTTTGAGATGCGGCGACCAGAATTGTACACAGTATTCAAGGTGCGGTCTCACCATGGAGCGATACAGAGGCATTATGACATTTTCCGTTTTATTCACCATTCCCTTTCTAATAATTCCCAACATTCTGTTTGCTTTTTTGACTGCCGCAGCACACTGTACCGACGATTTCAATGTGTTATCCACTATGACACCTAGATCTCTTTCTTGGGTTGTAGCACCTAATATGGAACCCAACATTGTGTAATTATAGCATGGGTTATTTTTCCCTATATGCATCACCTTGCACTTATCCACATTAAATTTCATCTGCCATTTGGATGCCCAATTTTCCAGTCTCACAAGGTCTTCCTGCAATTTATCACAATCTGCTTGTGATTTAACTACTCTGAACAATTTTGTGTCATCTGCAAATTTGATTATCTCACTCGTCGTATTTCTTTCCTGATCATTTATAAATATATTGAAAAGTAAGGGTCCCAATACAGATCCCTGAGGCACTCCACTGTCTACTCCCTTCCACTGAGAAAATTGCCCATTTAATCCTACTCCCTGTTTCCTGTCTTTTAGCCAGTTTGCAATCCACGAAAGGACATTGCCACCTATCCCATGACTTTTTACTTTTCCTAGAAGCCTCTCATGAGGCACTTTGTCACACGCCTTCTGAAAATCCAAGTATACTACATCTACCGGTTCTCCTTTATCCACATGTTTATTAACTCCTTCAAAAAAGTGAAGCAGATTTGTGAGGCAAGACTTGTCCTGGGTAAAGCCATGCTGACTTTGTTCCATTAAACCATGTCTTTCTATATGTTCTGTGATTTTGATGTTTAGAACACTTTCCACTATTTTTCCTGGCACTGAAGTCAGGCTAACCGATCTATAGTTTCCCAGATCGCCCCTGGAGCCCTTTTTAAATATTGGGGTTACATTTGCTATCCTCCAGTCTTCAGGTACAATGGATGATTTTAATGATAAGTTACAAATTTTTACTAATAGGTCTGAAATTTCATTTTTGAGTTCCTTCAGAACATACAAAAAAGATATTCTGGTTCTGATGACATCTCAGTAAAAACAAACTCCCTTTCCTACCAGGCACAATAGCCTTCCTTATGAAAAGACAGTAATTTACCACTAATGCATATCCTATTGAGAAAACACAACAAATAAGATTGATACAAATGCCTACATGCTAGTAAAATACCTCACCTCGGTCACACACCCTTCACCAAGTACAGAAAAACCTCAAATTATAAATATGGAGACAGAAACTGGAATGGAAAACCAAAAAAGCCACTCTGCATGCAGTGCGAACCTGGAGAAATGGAAAGAAAAATATATCACCTAACAGATGTTGCGTCCGTCAGTCGTAGACGGCTGCGATCGCTCTGCCTTACCTCTTTTTCTCCCCTTTCTCTCTCTTTTGGCAAGATGGCTGTCTCCTGTGCCAAATGCCGAGGGCCTTGGCGTTTCCAGACCAGCATGGGCGTCCCCATACATCATGCTCACTCCCGTGGCCTCCTAGGGCGCAAGCGCGCACATTTCCGACGTTCAAATACACGTCATGGCGGGAACCTCGGGGCGGCCCCACCGCATGACGTCAGTACCTCCGGGTATACCTAGCCTCCGCTACCACTTTGAGTTAGCAAAGACTTCGCTTCGCTACTCTAACTGCTCTAAGCTGCACCCTTAGGTGCCACTTTCATGCTAAGGGCCTCGCTCTAGCAGAAGCTCTAGACACCCGCTCCTCGGGGCCTCTCGCTTCCAACTTCTCTTCAGGGTCCTCACTAACCAAGACAACCGCTCCTTGGGGGTCTTTTCTCTCTATTCATTTTCAGGATATTGGACCATTGGGCACTCGCTCCTCAAGGGCCTATCTACTTCATATCCTGCACCTCGGACCTTCGGTCCCACCATTCTACCATCAGGAAGATGCCTTCTCTCTGTGAGTACCCCCGACTCCACCCACCAGCCACGTCGTTATCCGCACTGCAGGCTCCTGCCTATCATGAACATCTGGGTGAGACTACACTTCTGAGCCTGTTGAACGTATTGGCACTTCGTGGATCAGTGCCTTACCTTCCTGCTTCACCATCTAATTACAGCAGTACAATAAAGACTCTATTCATTCTATGTCTGCTATCTGGTCAGCCTATCGCAGTGGTTACCCACGGGGTCCCTCCCCATGGGCGGAGTCATCTCCATTGCGACCAAGGGTCCACAATGCTTCAAACACAACAGCTTGCTAATTCCATGGACTCGGCACAGCTTGTAGCCCTGCAGGCCATTCCTGGCCTAGCCCAGCAGGTTACAGAACAACGAAAGTCTTTGGAGAACCTAGCTATTGCTTTCAATCAGTTACACGCTCAACTGAATTCTTCAGCTCCTCCTGTGAAGGAATTGCTGTCGCCAGTGGTAACTCTTAAGACCACTGTGCCTTTATCTACACCTACCCACTTCACAGGTTGGTGAGGACCCTGAAGAGAAGTTGGAAGCAAGAGACCCTCGAGGAGCGGGTGTCTAGAGCTTCTGCTGGAGCGAGGCCCTTAGCGTGAAAGTCTAAGGGTTCATCAATCAATGCAGCATGCATTTTTCATTACAGCCTACCCTCTTTCCGACTGAGGCTTCAAAGACCACCTACATCCTGTCATTCCTTGAAGGACAAGCCCTGGCCTGGGCTTCACCACTATGGGAATGTAAAGATCCTATCCTGAATGACCTATCAGGATTTCTACAACTTTTTAAGTCTGTGTTTGATGACCCGGCTCACCAGACCATCGCTGGATCCACCTTGCTCAACCTTCAGCAAGGTAACAAGCCACTTATAGACTTTGCTATTGAATTTAAGACTCTAGCATCCAAACTGCATTGGGACACTGGATGCTTACTTGCCATATTCATGGAGGGTCTCAAATCTCGCATAAAGGATGAATTAGTGGCTCGTGATTTGCCTGATTCCCTTGAGTCCCTGATGGAACTAGCACGGAGAATTAACTGCCATATCCGTGATTGTACTCAAGAGGCTAAGAGTCCACGAAAGTTTACAGTGGGGGGCTAACCGTCCTAAACCTGTGCCTATTGCTTCCAGCTTACTGTCTGCACCCCTAGAGGAGGAAGAGCCTATGCAACTAGGCTGAAGCCACTTGCCCTCTAAGGAGAGAAGTTATCGCAAGCGCATGGGGTTGTGCATGTACTGTGGCCAATCGGGTCATGCAGTCCAAACCTGTCCCATTTGTCCGGGAAATTGATGGGCCTAGGATCTGCGGGAGGACTTCTCCTGGGCCTCACCTCTCCTACTCCTCCATTATCTTTACCTGTATCTGCTTTGTGGAGGTCTCGAATTTCAGACACTCGCTCTCATTGACTTCTGAAGTGCTTGGTTGAACATCTGAGGATTCCTACCACACCAATAGCTAAGCCTCTGCTATTGTCATCCATCCCTGGAGAACCACTTCCTGGAGAAGTTTCATTGACCACTCAGGCCATTGGCCTGCGCACTGGAGCCCTGCACTCAGAATCCATTTTCTTTCTAGTGTTGGAAAAAGCCATGCATCCAGTGGTGTTGGGCCTGCTGTGGCTTCAAGACCATATGCCACAATTTAATTGGGCTACCTTGGAACTGTCCTGGTGGGGACCAGACTGTCATGATCAGTGTCTTGCTGAAGTTTCATCACTCATCTGCATGCCTACCACTCATTTCAGGATGTTTTCTCTAAGCAAGCAGCTGATGTTCTTCCGCCACACAGAGAGTTCGATTGTGCCATAAATCTGAAGCCAAATTCTGAACCTCCCAAAGGACGAGTCTACCCTCTTTCAGTAGCTGAGACCAAAGCTATGTCTACCTACATACAAGAAAATCTACAGAAGGGATTTATTAGACCTTCCACATCCCCTGTTGGTGCAGGCTTCTTTTTTTAGGGAAGAAAGATGGCACCTTACGCCCCAGCATCGACCTCAGGGGTCTGAATGAGATTACCATCAAGGACAGGTACCCCCTGCCCTTAATATCTGAATTGTTTGATAGACTCCAAGGGGCCAAAATATTCTCCAAATTGGACCTAAAAGGAGCTTACAACTTGGTGCGTATTCGAGAAGGAGACGAATGGAAGACTGCTTTTAACATCCATGACGGACACTGACTACCTCGTCATGCCCTTCGGTTTAAGTAACGCACCTGCAGACTTTCAAAATATGATGAATGACAGCTTACGGGATTTACTGTATCAATGTGCAGTGGTATATCTTGATGATATACTGATCTTTTCTCAGGATCTGCAAAGTCATCAGGAGGATGTTAAGAAAGTCCTAAGACACCTGCGTGAGTACCACCTTTACGCAAAGCATGAGAAGGGCGAATTCCATAAAGAAGCTGTACCCTTCCTGAGATATATCGTTTCGAAGAACGGTTTTCAAATGGACCCCAAGAAACTTGAGAGTATCTGGAACTGGCCTCAACCCACAGGCTTGAAAGCATTGTGTCGCTTCTTGGGATTCACCAATTACTACCGATCCTTCATTAAAAACTACTCATCATTGACAGTCCCTCTAACTGCTATGACTAAGAAGGGAGCCAACCCTGCCAATTGGTCTCCTGAAGCCATCTCAGCCTTCATGACGCTCAAGGAGGCTTTTCAAAAGAAGCCATGTCTCCGCCATCCTGACCCACACCGTCTTTTCATCATGGAGTTGACGCATCCAACGTTAGTGTGGGGGCAGTTCTAAGTCAGTACAGCAAATCCAATGTGCTCCATCCTTGCTCTTTCTTTTCTAGGCGATTCTCGCCTGCTGAGAGAAACTATGGGATAGGAGACAAGGAGCTTTTCGTGATCAAACTGGCTTTTGAAGAGTGGTGTCCCTGGCTAGAAGGCGCTCAACACCAAAATGTAGTATACACCAATCACAAGAATCTAGAGTACCTTTGACATGCTCAACGACTCAACCACCGTCAAGCAAGATGGTCTCTATTTTTCACAGGTTCGATTTCCTTCTGAAGTACCGTCCAGGAGAGAACAACACCTGGGCTGATGCCCTATTGCGCTCCTTCTCACCACAGGACGTGCCAGGTGAACCCCGTCATATCATCAATCCTGCAAGAGTGGTCCTCGCAGTCACCCACACGGTACCTGCCGGGAAGACGGTGGTGGCCAGAGGTTTAATAAAAAGACTGTTGAAATGGGCACACAGCCATTCTGGACAGAGTCGTATCTTAGCAATGTTGCAAAGATACTATTGGTGGCCAACCATGAAGGACGTGCAAGCATACATGGGTTCCTGCACTGTCTGTGCCAAGCAAAAGCCACCACCCGAGCGACCTTGAGCTTTATTACAGCCTCTACCATCACCGGATGAACCATGGACCCATATCGCTACCGATTTCGTAGTGGACCTGCCATCATCCAGCGGCAATAACACCATATGGGTTACAGTCGACCATTTCTCTAAAATGGCACACTTTGTGACATTACCAGGATTACCCTCTGCTACTGAGTTAGCAAAACTCTTCATTAAACACATCTTCTGTCTTCATGGGATGCCCAATCATATCCTATCCGACAGAGGAGTGCAATTTACTGCAAGGTTTTGGAGAGCATTATGTCAAAAATTTGACATCGCCTTGGATTTAACCTCTGCCTACCAACCTTAGTCTAACGGTCAGACTAAGAGGATGAATAGGACACTGAAACAATTTCTGTGATCCTATGTCAACTCTATACAGAACGACTGGGCTGAATTACTGCCTTGGGCAGAATTTGCCATCAATTCAAATCCTGCTTCTTCAACGGTGTCTTCCCCTTTCCAACTTGTCTCCGGGAGACAACCTTTACCTCGCTGCCATTTCCATTGACAGTAGCCTCTCCTGCTGCCCAAGCTACTGCAGCAGAATTATCCCAGCTTTGGAGACAGACGAAGGAGCTCCTTCTTAAAGCAGGACAAAAGGCAAAGAGGACCTATTTTATTTATTTATTTATTTAAAAACTTTTCTATACTGTCGCTAAGTTATATACCATTGCAACGGTTTACAAATAGGCACATAGACTAAGGTAAGTAAATGTAGGATATCTTTGATTCTAACAGGTGCCATCATCAAAAGGCACCCCAGTTCCAGCTTGGAGACAAGGTTTGGTTAAGCACAAAATACCTCCGACTTAAGCTCCCTTCTGCAAGATTTGCTCCTCGCTTTGTGGAACCTTTTCAATGCTTCGGTGATTAGGAAATTTAACATAGTCTCAAACTGCCTCCATCAATGAAGATACACAATGCATTTCATGTATCTCTACTAAAGCCAGTGATACTCTCCGAGTTATCCAGAAAAGAACCAGAGCCTACCAGCCTGGACACAGAAGATGACATTTAATATGCTGTAGACGACATCCTTGATGTACGTAAAAGAGGCAAGACATGGGAGTACCTCATATCTTGGGAGAACTATGGCCCAGAGGAAAACTCCTGGGAACCACTGGCCAATATTACAGACAAGGAGATGCTACTCCAAGTCCACCTGGCACACCCACACAAGCCCAGACCACCTGGAAGAGGTCTTGGAGGGGGCCCTTTGAAGGGGGGTACAGTTGCGTCCGTTGGTCGCAGATGGCTGCGAACGCTCTGCCTTACCTCTTTTTCTTCCCTTTCTCTCTCTTTGGGCAAGATGGCTGCCTCCAGTGCCGAGTGCCTCGGCGTTTCCAGACCAGCATGGGCGTCCCCATCCACCATGCTCTCTCCCATGGCCTCCTAGGGCGTGAGCGCGCACATCTCCGACGCTCAAATACACGTCATGGCAGGAACCTCGGGGGTGCCCACACCACATGACGTCAGTACCCCTGGGTATATCTAGCCTCTGCGTCCGCTACCATTTTGAGTTAGCAAAGATTTCGCTTCGCTACTCTGACTGCTCTAAGCTGCACACTTAGATGCCACTTTCACGCTAAGGGCCTCGCTCCAGCAGAAGCTCTAGATACCCGCTCCTCGGGGGTCTCTCGCTTCCAACTTCCTTTTGGGGTCCTCATTAACCAAGACAACCACTCCTCGGGGGTCTTTTCTCTCTATTAATTTTCAGGATATTGGACCATTGGGTACTCGCTCCTCGAGGGCCTATCTACTTCATATCCTGCACCACGGACCTTCGGTCCCACCATTCTACCATCAGGAAGACGCCTTCTCTCTGTAAGTACCTCTACGATCCGGCGCTCCAACTCCACCCACCAGCCACAGTGTTACCCGCACTGCGGGCTCCTACTTATCGTGAACATCTGGGTGAGACTACACTTCTGAGCCTGTTGAACGTATTGGCACTTCGTGGATCAGTGCCTTACCTTCCTGCTTCACCATCTAATTACAGCAGTACAATAAAGACTTTATCCATTCTGTGTCTGCTATCTGTGTCAGTCTATCACAGTGGTTTCCCACGGGGGCCCCTCCCCGTGGGCAGAGTCATCTCCATTGCGACCAAGGGTCCACAATGCCTCAAACGCAACAACAGACTCTCAGGATTTGCAATAATGCACACAAACTAACCTGCACAAAGTTACACCTGTATTATGGAACACACTCAAACAGTAACAACGCTATCTAAGAAATACAACTATCTATCTATCTATCTATTTATTTATTTATTTAGGGGGTTTATATACCAACTTTCTTTATATAGATCATATCAACTCGGTTTACATAGAACAATAGCTCGTTAACAATAACAATAAACAACAATAACAATAGCTCTTTAACTATAACAAGTCAATACCTCAATTAGAGGAGACAGAGTGGGAGCAGAGTAAAAAGTTACATTATAACAAGGGTGAGCAACTGGGAGTTGGAAGTGAAGAGTAGGAGAAACCAATGTAGAGAGGTATAAACAGAGAGAAGGGGCTTGAAGCCAACCTCTAGAGATTAACTCTAGCATTATAACATGATTATGTAACATTCTGCTAGTTTATGTAGTAATATGAAATGACTGAAAAACAGCTAGTCTAGGGGTTGGGGAAGGCTCGACCGAACAGCCAGGTTTTGAGTTTCTTTTTAAAAGTTATGAGGCAGGTTTCCTGTCGGAGGTCTGGGGGCAGAACAACTATTAAACCAGGCCCTAAACACTAATACATTTCCTATTAGGAAAACATAATAAGCCAAGCTGCTATAGAGCCCTACACAGATACAACTGTAAAGCTATACTAAAAATGTTACAAAACAGCTGCTGAACAGAATAATATCCAACAATTAAAAACTCATAAAAATTATTAAAACATGTCCAAATATGAACAAAATATTTCAAACAGCAGACTTTGCATAATATCCAATAATGAAAATGGCAGTCAAGAGGGAGGATTTAAAGGGCAAGAAGGACCAGAGGCGCCGTGCTCCGAAGAGGCGCTCCAAAGGGGCATGCCCCTTTGTACGCCCCTTCGTACACCCATTCGTACACCAAAGGAACTTAGATCAACCGTCCAAACCACACAACAAACATGGAAAAGGAAGGAGAAGTCTCGAGTAAGCAACCAATATCAGTCTGCATGAACAAAGGTAAATATAACAAGAATTTTAAAATGTTCAGGTCTAATCACAACAAAAGAGATTTGCAGAAGTCATTTAAAAAAGAAAACAACCTGGTACAGATAATAAGAACCACCAAATCAAACACCCTAACTCTAAATAACTTACTAATGTTAACATTTATCTTAGTGCTCAATCACTAAAAAATTCCCAATCATCTCCGACCTACTGTATGACAATAAACCCAACTTTGTAGCAATTACTGAATCATGGTTAAAAAAATCTGATGTAGTCTTAAAAAATCAAATAGCACACAAAAATTATGAGGTATTCTCAGTCCCAAGGATAAATAAACGTGGAGGCGGCCTACTACTAATTATCGAAAAAGCTTTTAATTGTAAACTAATCCCAATAATACCCCCACCTAACCATGAAATTGCCATCTTCAACACTAACAATATACAAATATGCCTTATATACTGCCCTCCCAGTTTACTAGAGCTAAATATGTCACCACTAATCGAGTTTCTGTGTTAGGTGACTTTAATCTACACATGGACATCCAACCCCTTTCTAACACATGCCAGACACTAATGGATGCCATGACAGCACTAGAGTTTTCACTAATAACTGATAAACCAACACACAGAGCCGGATACTCACTTGATCTAACATTTATTTATTTATTTATTTATTTATGTATTTATTTAGATTCTTTTTTATACCGAAGTATAGCAGAAAGCCTTCACTCCGGTTTACAATTGAACAACTTCATACATGAAAACGTTTTTTGTAACACATAAACATAAACATTATAAACATAATTAACTTCTATGCGAAAGCAGAGTAGTATAGAGTAGAACGTAATTAAAGAAAGCATCTTAACATTCATAAATAGCAACTATCTAGAACACTTAGCAACAAACTACACACAAATTCCTTGGTCTGACCACCTCCTTATTCAGTCCAATATTAATATTCTCAATCCCCAGACCATACAAACTCATAATTCCATAGAATTTAAATATCGACCATCCTATAACAACGATGAACTAAAGGACAAATTAGAAGAAGAACTAAAAGACCTAACACTTAATGATTGTAACTCAGCTACAGAACTCTGGTTAGACTCGACAAGAAAATAGCCGATGAAATAAACCCCATCAAAACAATAACTATCAAAGAAACAAAACAAAATAACCACTGGCATAATGCAAAAAGAAAAGATGCAGAAAGAAAGCTCAGAAAATTTGAAAAAAACTGGAGAAAACACAAAACAATTGAAAACCTAACCAAATTCAGGAAACATCTAGTTTTCTACAAACAACTGATCCTCAATACTAAAAAAGAATACTATTCCAATAAAATAGAAAAGTTTGCCAATAACCCAAGAACCTTATTCTCCATAGTAACAAATCTCACAAATGACAAACAAGAATCACCTCAAAGTCTTCCTGAATCAAAATGCAATGAATTAGCTAAATTTTTTAGTGACAAAATATTAAACCTAAGAAACAAACTCCCAAAAAACAACAAACAAGCAATCATAATGCAAAAAAGAGATGTTAACATATGGTCCTCATTTATAGAAATATCAGAACAAGAAGTTGAATCAATGATAAAAAATATGAACCCTGCTCCACATAAAATCGATACAATACCAACAACTGAGATAAAAAAGATTACCAATGTAGTAGCCCCAACACTAACTAATATCATAAACCTATCCCTAACTGAAGGTTTAATGCCAGATACACTAAAAGGGGCAATCATTAAACCAATCATCAAAAAGAAAAACAGTGACCCACTAATCCTCATTAACTACCGCCCAGTCTCAAACCTCCCATTATTAGCAAAATTAATAGAAAAAATAGTACAGAAACAGCTAGCTGAACACCTAGATGATAATAACATACTGTACCCATCACAACACGGCTTCCGAAAACACTACAGCACTGAGACATTACTTCTCTCACTAACAGACAACATACTAAGAGGTTTTGATAACAGTAAACATTACATCCTTATAATGCTTGACTTATCTGCAGCCTTTTATACAGTAAACCACAGAATACTACTAAAAAGACTTGAAGAAATTGGATTATGTGACAAAACAATAAACTGGTTCAGATCCTACCTAAACAACAGGTTCTTTCAAGTCCAGATAAAAAACTCATTATCAGAAAAATTTAAACTTGAAACAGGAGTACCCCAGGGTTCAGCACTGTCTGCTACCCTCTTTAACATATATATGCTACCCTTATGTCATCTGCTGGTAGGCCTAGGGATAATACATTACATTTACGCAGACGACATTCAATTAATTCTACCAATAGACGACACAATTGAAAAAACATTAAGTCTAGCTAACATATACCTAGACATAATTAAACAACTAGTAAACCAAATGGAACTGGTTATCAACATTGACAAAACTGAATTCCTTCACCTAGAGAGAAAACATACTGAAATCATTCAAACACCGATTACCCTAAGAAATAACCAAAAAATTGAGCTAGCCGAAAACGTAAGGAATCTGGGAGTAATAATGGACCCAGAAATCAACCTGAAGCAATACATATCTATAAAAGTAAGAGAAGGCTACGCAAAACTTATGGTCCTCAGAAGATTGAAACCATTACTCACACCCGCCCACTTCAGAACAGTATTGCAAACACTTATCTTTTCCAGCACTGACTACTGCAATGCACTCTTACTAGGACTCCCAAACACATCGATAAGGCCACACCAGATACTTCAAAATACTGCAGCCAGAATACTGACAGGAAAAAAGAGGAGGGACCATATAACCGAAACTCTAGCAGACTTACATTGGTTATCCATCGAATACAGGATAAAATACAAGGCCTTATGTACCATACACAAACTAATATATGATAAAGAAGCAGACTGGCTAAACACAGCCTTACGAGTACACATTCCACAAAGAAACCTCCGCTCAGCAAACAAAGCACTACTAACAATCCCTTCAATAAAGTCAGCAAAATTAACCCAAGTGAGAGAAAGGGCTTTATCTGTTATAAGCACCGGCCGCGGCAGACCGTGACCGGGGACCGACCGCTTACCCTCTCGGCAGGTCCGGGCGCAAGACGTAGGGGCCGGCATCGGCAGCCGTGTTGGCGGCAGGGCTCCTGCTCTTCAAGATGGCCGCGGCGTCTCCGCGGAGCAAGCTAAGCAACGCCCCCTAAAGTTCTCTAAGGCCGCGTGGGTGGCTAGAGCCTGGCCTTAAAGGAACCCCTACAGGAAGTAGGGGGTTCCTTCCTGCCTGATTCAGAGCCAGCCTACTATTTAAGGCAAGGTCTGAGCCTTCAGACCTTGCCCTGGCTTTGTGGCTTTGTGGTGTTCCTGCTGTTTGGTTCCTGTTCTGCTCCTCCGTTTGGATCCCCGGATTGCCTGTCATTCCTGCTTGGCTCTTGACCTTTGGACTGGCTTGGATTATTCTGACTCTTGATTCCCGGACTGGCTGAGGTATCTTCTGGCTCTCGACCCTTGGACTGGCTGTGGACTCTTCTGGCTCTCAACCCTTGGACTGGCTGCGGATTCTTCTGGCTCTCGACCCTCTGACTGGCTGCGGATTCTTCTGGCTCTCAACCCCTGGACTGGTTGCGGTGAACGCTGGCTCTTGATCCTTAGCCTGGCGGCGGAATACGTTGGTGCTTGCTCCCCGGACCGGCTCCGTTTCCTCTTCTGCTTTAACGACCTGCTGGAGGCGCCAGCTTCTACTTTCACGACCTGCTGGAGGCACCAGCTATCCGGATTATACGACCTGCAGGAGGCGCCTGCATCTGGATTATAATCTACTACCTCCAGCAACCTTCAGATTGGCCTCGCCTACCGACGAGAGGACCTCGTCCCCTCGCCGGACCAAGGGTCCACGTTCCAGATCAGAACATTATCATTGGCTGGGCCCATACTATGGAACACGATGCCCCCTGAACTCAGATTACAGAATAATCTCAAAACTTTTAAGAAAAATGTAAAAACATGGCTCTTTAAAAAAGCCTTCACTAAAGAGTGTGGAGGGTAGAGAGAGATTGAAAGTACAGAGTAATGCAGATGAGAATGAATTTACTCAATCCTACATTTAAGAAGTAATATCTCAAAGAGATAGTAACTCAATAACATACCTGGACTTGACCAACATTACTCAAATAATGATTTTATTTATGAAATTGTAACTGAACTTTATTGGCACCTGTTAGAATGTACGATATCCTACATTTACTAACCTTAGTCTATGTGCCTATTTGTAAACCGTTGCGATGGTATATAACTTAGCGACGGTATAGAAAAGTTTTTAAATAAATAAATTATAATTAAAAAAGCCACTTTTACTTACTCTCTCCAGCAACTCTCCTACTCCTTTCCCTTCCAGGCCAATAACACTCACCAGAAGCAGCAAGGTTCTGCTGAAGCTCTGTCCTCACAGTCCTCTTCCATAGCGCCCACAACCAGTCACTCACACACATACACACACCCCCAATTAGACCCCACGACCAGTCTCGGTCTCTCTCAGAACAGTCATCTTCCTGACCAGTCTCTCTCTCACATAACACACACTAGTCATCTTCCTGACCAGTCTCTCTCTCAAACAGAAACACATCACCTCCCTGACCTGTCTCTCTCTCAATTACATTCATGGTCTCTTATATACTGTTGCGACCGTCGCTGCTCGACGTCTTCACTCTGCCCTCTTTACCTCTGTGGCAACTCCCTCTGGGTCTGATGGATGGCTGGCTGCCGCGGTGTTTCCATGCCATGTCCCTCCGGCGTCCCCGGACCGGTTCGACGCTGCAACTCCACCATCTTGTCCTGATGCCTAGAGCGTGCCGGCGCATCCCGACTCTTGTACCAGCCAGGGCGTGAACCTCAGGGGCGTCCCCCTGAGATGACATCATCTGCTTCTAATATTTAAAGGTCTTTGAAAATGCTAACAAACTGAGTTAGCAAGGGGATTGCTTCGGCTACGCTTCTCAAGCTACTCTGCCTCCTCAGACTTACCAGAGGTACCCGCTCCTCGGGGGCCTCACTCTTTTCTTTATTTTCAGATTACAGATAGGAACCGGTACTTGCTCCTCGAGAGCCCATGTTCCTGAACACTCTGAAGATTCTCTACTGCCTGGAAGCTATCACTGCTACAAACAAACGTGAGTTACCATCGCTCTCTCAGAGCTTTCCCTGGAACCAGGTACTTGCTCCTCGAGGGCCTAATCCTTTCCAGCTCCTGAGCTTACTTGAGACCTTACGTGAGTTTTGTCATCTAGTTCTAGTCATGAACTCTGCCTACTCTGCCTACTCACTTTCTACAATTTCTCAATAGCTCAGCCATCCTGGGATCGTTCCAGTACCTGAGGGACCACAGCCCTGCCAGGCATATCAGCTCCCTACTGCCACCTCTGCTGGTTTCTAATAACCTGTTTAATAAAAGAAATTGTGTCTGTCTCCATACTCAAGCCTAGCCGGTGGTCCCTCTTGTGGTATCCTCCCGTGGGCGTAGTCATCTGCCATCGGCCCAGGGATCCACCTACTACTATATCAGATCTCATAACAGATTGCTAACTCCCTAGCAGATCTATACAACATATACAAGCTCTCAATCACACACAAATGCTCTCACACCCATTCACACCAGCTCTCACCCAGGCTTCCATTCACACCCAAGCACCCATTCACACACAGACACACCAGCTCTCACCCAGGCACCCATTCACACACAGACACACCAGCTCTCACCCAGGCACCCATTCACTCACAGACACACCAGCTCTCACCCAGGCACTCATTCACACACAGACACACCAGCTGTCACGAAAAACTTCTTCTTTCTTCACTGCAGGGATGGGCTCCAGTTCTGCCGCAGCTTTTTTCGCCACCACTGGAATGGGCTCCCGTGATGGTCGGGGTCAGATTCCTCTTCGTCGCCACGCGGATGGGCTCCCGTGGTGGCCTTGGTCGGGTTTCCTGTTCGCCGCCACTGTCCTGTGGCGGCCTTGCTTGGTCGGGGTCCGGTTTCCTTTTCGCCACCACGGTCTCATGGCGGCCTTGCTTCGCCGGGGTCGGGTTTCCTCTTCGCCGGCACAGGCTAGGCGATGCCTGCCTCACCGGCCAATCAAAACTTCCTCCCTTCTTCCTACTCCCACTGGCAGGTAGAAGGAAGGAGGCTTCCGATTGGCCTGCACGGGGTAAGGCAGAATGAAGGAGGCTTCCCATTGGGCAGTGGAAGTAGGAAGAAAGGAGGCTTCCAATTGGCCCGTGGCGGCTGGAAAAGGGAGAATGAAAGGAGAACGGGGCAGTGGGACACCGGGAGACGGGACACACCTGCCAGTGTTTGGCGACACACTGGTTGAGAAGCGCTGGTCTAGCTTGTTAAGGTTTTCAGTTCAGTTTTTGTCTGTATGTTTCTATTTATACTTTATGGTATCTTTTTTAACATAATATGTTTATGGTGTCTTTATTCTGTATTTGTTGAAGTTCATCTGTGTTCTGTATGTATCATTAAGGTGAGATATTCTGCTAACATGTAGTTTCTGTGTAGGAATTTATAGCAGCCTGGTGTAATATTTGCAGTGTTGCCTTTTGAAAAGTAGGTTTGTTACTGTTTGAGTGTTGTAGTTTCCAGTGTTGTTTTGATATGGGAACACATTTTAAATGGGCAATTTTCTCAGTGGAAGGGAGTGGACAGTGGAGTGCCTCAGGGATCTGTATTGGGACCCTTACTTTTCAATATATTTATAAATGATCTGGAAAGAAATACGACGAGTGAGATAATCAAATTTTCAGATGACACAAAATTGTTCAGAGTAGTTAAATCACAAGCAGATTGTGATAAATTGCAGGAAGACCTTGTGAGACTGGAAAATTGGACATCCAAATGGCAGATGAAATTTAATGTGGATAAGTGCAAGGTGATGCATATAGGGAAAAATAACCCATGCTATAATTACACAATGTTGGGTTCCATATTAGGTGCTACAACCCAAGAAAGAGATCTAGGTGTCATAGTGGATAACACATTGAAATCGTCGGTACAGTGTGCTGCGGCAGTCAAAAAAGCAAACAGAATGTTGGGAATTATTAGAAAGGGAATGGTGAATAAAATGGAAAATGTCATAATGCCTCTGTATCGCTCCATGGTGAGACCGAACCTTGAATACTGTGTACAATTCTGGTTGCCGCATCTCAAAAAAGATATAATTGCGATGGAGAAGGTACAGAGAAGGGCTACCAAAATAAGGGGAATGGAACAGCTCCCCTATGAGGAAAGACTAAAGAGGTTAGGAATTTTCAGCTTGGAGAAGAGACGACTGAGGGGGGATATGATAGCGGTGTTTAAAATCATGAGAGGTCTAGAACGGGTAGATGTGAATCGGTTATTTACTCTTTCGGATAGTAGAAAGACTAGGGGGCACTCCATGAAGTTAGCATGTGGCACATTTAAAACTAATCGGAAAAAGTTCTTTTTTACTCAACGCACAATTAAACTCTGGAATTTGTTGCCAGAGGATGTGGTTAGTGCAGTTAGTATAGCTGTGTTTAAAAAAGGATTGGATAAGGAGAAGTCCATTACCTGCTATTAAGTTCACTTAGAGCAGGGGTCGGGAACCCATGGCTCGCGAGCCAGATATGGCTCTTTTGAGGGCTGCATCTGGCTCGCAGAGGTGTCGCCATACTTCGCGGTTCCCCGCTGACCCAGCTGCTCCCCGGTCCTCCGCCGCCCGGGCTTAAAATGCTGTCAGCCCGGGCGGAACGCGGCAGGACAGCTGGAGTCAGCGGCACCGGCGTGCTCTCTTCTCCCCCCCCCCCCCCCCCGCGGCCCGGAACAGGAAGTGGAGAGCATCGGGTGCCTGCGCGGGAAGAAGAGACCACACTAGCGTGGTCTCTTCTTCCGCGCAGGCACCCGATGCTCACCACTTCCTCTTCCGGGCCGCGGGGGGGAGGAGAAGAGAGCACGCCGACTGGAGTCATCCGGGTGCCTGCGCGGGAGTCATCGGGTGTCAGCCGGGTGCCAGCGCTGGAGTCATCGGGTGCCTGCGCGGGTCTTCCCGCGCAGGCACCCGATGCTCTCCACTTCCTCTTCCGGGCCGCGGGAAGAAGAGAGCACCGGCGTGCTCTCTTCTTCCAGCGGCCCGGAAGAGGAAGTGGAGAGCATCGGGTGCCTGCGCGGGAAGACCCGCGCAGGCACGCTAGTGTCCGACGGGAAGAAGACTGCAGCGCGGCTCGGAGGAAAATGAAAATCTTCAACCGCGGCCGATGGGACTCCGCCTTCGCCTCCGCGAGGGCTGAAAATGAAGGAGGTTAGCGTTGGGAGGTGGCTGCTGCTGCCGCGAGTTCCCGGGGGGGGGGGGGGGGAAGGGGGAGAGAGAGAGTGAATGAATGAGCGAGCAAGCATGTGTGTTTGAGATCCTGTGTGTGTGAGTGAGAGATTGCATGTATGTGAATGATTGAGAGCCTGTATATGTGAAAGAGAGTATGTCTGTGATTGAGATCCTGCCTGTGAGAGAGAGAGCATGAATGTAAGTTTACCATTGGGAACCTGTATGTGTAAGTTTGTAATTGAAAACCTGTTTGTTTGAAAGAGTATGTGTGTATGATTGAGATCCTTTGTGTGTGAGAGAGATCATGTGTATGTATGATTAAGAGCCTGTGTGTATAAGTAAGAGAGAGATCATGTGTGTCTGTGTCTGATTGACAGCTGGTTTAGGTGATGGAGCATGTGAGTATGTGATTGAGAGCCTGTGTTTAAATGAGAGAGAGAGACCATGTGTGTCTGTGTGATTGAGAGCTGATTTAGGTGAGGGAGCATGTGAGTATGTGATTGAGAGCCTGTGTTTAAATGAGAGAGAGAGACCATGTGTGTATGTGTGTGATTGAGAGCTGATTTAGGTGAGGGAGCATGTGAGTATGTGATTGAGAGCCTGTGTGTAAATGAGAGAAAGAGAGGACATGTTTGTAAGCATGTGAATGAGAGTCTGTGTGTGAGAGAAAAAGACAGCATGTATTTATGTGATTGAAAGCCTGTGTGTGTGTAAGCGTGAAAAGATAGACAGCATGTGTGTAAATGTGTAATTAAGAGCCTATATAAGTGAGAGAGAAAAAACATTTGTATATGTGAGTGACTGAGAGCATGTGTGTATAGGTGTGTCATTGAGAGCCAGTGTGAGAGAGAGCGCTGGTATGTGACTGAGAGAGGAGAAAGTTCCAAGCAAACCACCCCACCTCCTGCTAATTCAGAACAATCTCAGGACACCTGGATATCAAACGTTCCCAGGTATGCAGAGCAAAAAAAAGTTTGTATCCTTATTATTTTTCATTACTGGATCTTTGTGTCTGCTATTTTGAAATATTTTGTTGGTATCTGGAAATGTTTTATATGAGTTTTTAATTATTGGATATTCCACTCATCAGCTGTTTCGAAATCTGTTCTTTTTGTTAGTACAGTTTTACTGCTGATGATTTTATATTTCTTGATTTGTTTTATAAGGATGGGTGATGTTTCTTTTTTCCTTTGTTACACTGCATACAGAGACTCTGGCTTGTTGCAGTTTCCAATTCAGTTTTTGTCTGCATGCTTCTTGTTATGCGTTTTGGTCTCTTTATTCTATGTTAGGTGAGGGACAGCACGTGATTCAGGTGAGGTTTTCTGCTGGCGTGTAGTTTCTGTGTAGGACTCTATAGCAGCCTGACTTGGTCCGTTTTCCTAATAGGAGATGTATTGGTGTCTTAAGGCCTGGTGTAATATTTTCAGAGACTTATTGTACTTTAAAAGTGTGATCTTACATAAAATGCACACATTTACTTGTATTTAGTTTTAAACATATTGTATGGCTCTCATGGAATTACATTTTAAAATATGTGGCGTTTATGGCTCTCTCAGCCAAAAAGGTTCCTGACCCCTGACTTAGAGAATAGCCACTGCCATTAGCAATGGTAACATGGAATAGACTTGGTTTTTGGGTAATTGCCAGGTTCTTATGGCCTGGATTGGCCACTGTTGGAAACAGGATGCTGGGCTTGATCGACCCTTGGTCTGACCCAGTATGGCATTTTCTTATGTTACAATGGCTTAATATCATATGGGTTCCAAGTGTCTCTTTTGCAGGGTTTTCTAGTTGGCACTACAACAGTGCATTTAAAAATAATATACATGTTGTTGTGATATTTTAATATCAGCAGACTATAATTGTCCTTTTACAAGTAACATCTGTTATTTTAAATGTATAATGTATGTGTAGTAAGGATGGGGTGCAAGGTTCTAAGGTTCACTTAGGGTACCTAATATCCTGGTGCCAGTGTGCCAAAGTCCCCTATTGTTCTCCCATTTCTCCAGGGGGCAAATGTTGGGGAATCGTGGGAGGTAGGTCAAGAGGGTTGCGGGCAGTGTGGGTAGCTTCCTAGAAATATTATCACTGCTCCTATCTGCCAGTCCTCTGGGAACTCTGACCTGTACTTTCTCCCTTCTCCAAGATTTCAAATCACTGAAAAGGAAAGACTCCACTGCGACCGCCGCCCCCCCCCCCCCGTGCCCTTTGGAGAGGGAGGAGGGGCACTATCTCATCCCTTGCCTCCGGCAGCAGATTGTTTTGAGCTGCCCCTGCTATGTCCTAGGTGGGCTCTGAAGTCTGGTTCTTCCCGTGCTGGCGCTGGAACTTTGTCCAAGAATGGGCCCTGGCTGGAGTTGGGGTTTGCGGTTGCTCTATGATCTTGCTGTGGTGTGTGTTTCGATGAGGGCGGGGGTATTGGCTCTCTTCAGTGCCTGCGCTTGGAGGGCGGGGTCTCTCAGTCTGGGCGTTTAAGCCGCGGTGATGCTCTGGCCGTGCTCTGGCTATTCTCGGGCTGCAGCAGGGTGGCGTTGCTCGCCTTGCGCCGCTCGTCTCGCCTGGCCTGGAAAGTCCATGTCGCTTTTTGCGGGCAGCAGTCGCCGAGCCTGTAATGTTGCCCTGTGTTGGCCGGGCGCGTTGGGCTGCGGAGGTGGGTTGGTGGGGCTGCGGCTCGCAGAGGCTCCGTGTAAAGGCTCGCCACTCGGCCGCACCTGCTCGTCGCATCGCCGGGATAGGGCTGCGCCGCTTCCGCGCTCCGGTAGGTGCGGGCGGGCATGAGAGAACGCACAGGCCGCGCTTTTTACACGCGAAAAGGCGCCGCAGGCAGCTGAGAGTTGGGGGAAGTGGGTGGAAAGTTTTTCGACGGTGTCGGCGCGACGTTCCCGGCCCAGAGCTTGTGGACTTGCTGGTCTCGCATCACTGGCCGCAGACAAAAAGCGGCTGGTCCGGGGGCCGCTCGCCCCGGAGGTGGCCACGGCCATTCACACGCATGTCGTCTTCTTTGCAGATTTCGGAAGGAGAGTTCGGGGCGGGAGGAGGACCGTCTCTGGCGGCCGCTGCTGCAGCGTAAGTGTAAAAAGGAGCAAAGTTTGTTGGCGCCGGCCTGAGCGGGGAGCAGCCGCAAGCACACCGGACGTGGTTCCCCCTGCACTCGCAGCCTGCTCAACCCTCTGCAGTCTCTGCTGTCCTAGCTGCAGACACTGCTGCATGGGGTACAGGCCCTGCTGGAAGCAGTTCTGTGTTGGAAGAAATTACTAGCGCTAGGAGTTTGCTTTTGCTGTCAGTCGCTTGTTAATTCTTTTGAGGGCGAAGAAACAATGGCTAGTGCACATTTGCTTTACGGAAGGAAAGTGACCAGTTATTTGATGCAGTGCTTCTGCTGTGAGGTGTGCAGTCAGAGTTTCCTTGGCAGTTTGTGAGGGGGTGAGGCAAGCTTGCTGCAAAGATCCCCCTGCTAGATACACGTTCCCGGCCCGTTATAAAATCGCAGAGTGGGGAACTGCAGAAATAGATTTGTCCGTCTGCATTATGAATGTAATTACTGGACCTAGGCTGACTACCTGTGGGAGCTATATCCCAGAATGAGCACACTGCAAGCAAAATGCATAGTGAGTGATCCGAAAGCTGCATATTTATAAAACTTCAATTGAATATTTACTTTTTATATTCTGATTCCGTTGTTAGAAAGGCACAGTTGCCAGCACCACTTCTCTTGAGAATGCCACCTTCATTTGCACAGTCGCCCTGAGCTTCTGTCTTCCCTCTTCATTTGGATTCCACATTTGTTTCCATTGAATGTTCTTGGGAGCAGGCTACAAGGGGCAGATGTGACGGTTTTTCATTTATGTGAGAGTGGGATTAGTCTGGTTTTTTGCTTGCTCATATTCTGTGATAAATGAGATGGCTGTCAAACTTGCTGATTCAGAGATCACTGTCTAAATTTTATTTGAAAAATTAGTCTGAGGTTAGAAATGAATGTTGGCATGTCTTATTTAAAAATGTCTAGATGCAGAATGATGATATTGCCTTCTAGTAATATCTGCTAGAGTTTTTCATAATGGAATGATAGGCAAGAAAAGATCAGGCACATAAAATGCCTTCTAGCTTTCTGCACACTTCATACTTAAAGGAACAGTACCCCGGCTCTGCACTTTATTACATTGTAAATAAATAGTTTAACAGACTCTTTAAGTATGGTAGTTTGATTAAGAGTATTAATAGTTAAACTTTCAGCTCTCATAGCTTAAAATCAGCCGAGCACAGAAGAACTCTTGCCTTTACTCATGCTCTGTTGCCCACCAAGAATATGGAGCGGAGGTTGTT
Source organism: Rhinatrema bivittatum (assembly GCF_901001135.1). NCBI lineage: Eukaryota > Metazoa > Chordata > Amphibia > Gymnophiona > Rhinatrematidae > Rhinatrema > Rhinatrema bivittatum. The sequence goes on from NC_042632.1 coordinate 7,132,781, forward strand.
TGTGGGAACGATGGGGCCTTTCAAGGGTCTCACTCCCAGAGCTCTTCCATAGATCCTTTTATTCCTTCACTCATATTGTGGTGTTGAAGAGAGATACTGATTTCTTTTTTTATAATTGTTTTTATTATAGAGAGAAAAAAGTCAGTGTGTAACTTCAGGCATTCAGTAATAGTGTAATTTAAAAAAAAAACAAACCTTAAGACATTACCACATTTTGGGGCTTCTACACTAAAGCTTAGCATGTGTGCTAAAGCCATTTAACATGATTAATTGCATGCACCATAACCCTTATCCATAAGTATCAAATTATATAGTCTCACAATGTTTTTTTTTTTTTAATCAAAAAATTCTAAATCTTTATTAGCATTAACAAAATAAATTAAAATATATAATACAATATCTTAATCATAATTAATAGTTAAAAAAATTCATTCTCACCATCCAATCACAGATATCAAAACACAAGACAAAACATACACCCACGTGTTAAACATAGTTAACAATTTTCAAAGAACATTCCCGATGTGTTTCCTAACAAATGTAAAGTGGATCTGTGCAGAAAAAAACACTTTATCCAGCAAATTTCTTCACTTTCCCAAAGGTGAATATAGTCTCAACAGTACCAATCTTCATGAAAATAAACACAAATCTCACACTTCCAATAACTTCTCCAGAAAGAAGTATTCCTAAAACGACTGTCACGTTTCACATATCTCAAATGTACAATAACGGGTAGATTTAAAAAAAATGCGCACATGCGTCCATGTGAGCGTGTTCCCGGCATGCCCACATGGATGTAGCGACTTTATAACATGCGCCCATTGCCACACGCATGTTATAAAATGAGATTCCAGTGTGGACAATTTTAATATTAGTCCGCGTGTGTGTGGGCAGGTGTTGTCAGGCGTGCAATGGGGGGGATTTAAAAACAAAACAAAAACCGCGCGGTGACGGAAGTAGGCCTTTCCCAGTTCCCTCCCAGTCCATTCCAATTAGGAAAGTTCCTTCCAGTCTACCCTTCCTACCTTATCCCTTCTCCTCCCTGACCTCTAACCCCTTCCTATCTAGGCAAATTTTTTTGTTAAATTACTTACTGCTCCTTCGAAGCAGAAGTAACTTCCGCACACCGGCATCAGGCTGGTGCATGCTTCCCCGGGACAGGGCCTAATGGCTGCAGTTCCGGCTGGCCTTGCCCCTTTGAGACAGCCCGGCACTTCTGCGCATACCAGGAGACGTGATTGGCCGGGCCGTTTCTAAAATGTGCTTGGTGCGTGCAGGGCCCAGCCACACACGTATCCCCCGATATTTGTGCACATTGGGCTTTGAAAATTTGCCCATAAATATTCAGTTTCTTCAACCACAAACAATGGTCATCTTAGTTCTTGGATCACATTGCCAAAGGAGCTGATGTAATATAGTGCGCTCAGCCTAGCGGACATCTTGATGCGTGGTTGGATGAGCGTTTTGGACATGCTAGAATAACTCCCAATGTAATAATGAGATTAGCATGTCCAAAACCTGCATCCAAACCAATGCATTTCTAATAATGCTCATCACATGTAAATGCCATGTAGATGAGGCTATTACCCCGATGCAAAAAAAAATCACCATGCGTCCGACGCGCAAATTTTAACCGGCAAAAATTAACGCCAGCCCCAGAGCTAGCATTAAGTCTTGAAGTGCCATAAAAAAAATACAGCTTTTTTTCTGGTTCCTCCTACTTAATATTATTGCGATACCAAGTAGGAGGAACCACAGAAAGCATCATGAAGAAAAGTCTTGACAGTGGTCAGGTTAGGAAAGTGAACACTAAAGTTTACCAGCATCCGTTTTCCTAATCTGTTGCTGGGTGCAGGTTAGGAAAACGGACACTTGTTAATTGAGTGTTCATTTTCCTAACCTGCACACAGTCATGTCTCCTGGGCGCCTGATGCCAAAGAAGCGCTAAAGACACAGAATTGATCCCTAGCTCGTTCCTTTTTAGTGTGGCACCTCATTTTATCGTGCACCCAGGAGAGGTGAATGGGCACTCAATATGAGTGCCCGTTTTCTATGTGCTTTTATTGCATCATCCCCAAAAACTTCAAATCGGCTTTTACTAAGGAGTAGCAAGTACACTGGACAAACCAGATAGCTTTTCCAAAGTTCTCCACAAGAATACATGGGTGCTCTTTCAAACTTGAAAGCTGCTCAGACTTAAATTAGCACTAAAACCCTAGTATGCATGCTAAATTGCTTTAAGAAGACATTTAACAAATGTATGGAAATGAATTATGTCAGTTGCACTCTAAACTTTCACAGATATGCTGTTCACCTGCTGTTTGGTGCTCTCAGTAACACCTAAAATGTAACACCTGCCTTGGATTAATATAACATTTTAGTTCATATCTTGA